>NC_048225.1:32065116-32417382 GCF_002007445.2 Ailuropoda melanoleuca | reverse complement strand
GTTTTTTGGTCAGACTTATATCCTTAGAATTAACTTTGTTTTCTCTTCCTACATCGTCTACCATGTTACTAAGTCAAGTGTTTCTGTCCTATCAATGCCTACTCTATCCATTTTGTCCTCTTTCTCTAATTATTTAACCACAATTTATATTTGTAAAATCTTTTTATTTCCTGTGGACTTTAGGGTTTATTTGGCTTTAGTATGTGCTGCCTATTGCTGATTCTTCACAGATCATCATGTTGCCTTCTACTTTGGACCAAATATTAGTAGCCTATCAAATGTACACACTTGTATGCTGAAAAATAATGTTCATGGTATGTCAATTGCACTAAATACGATGGTTCCAGAGAGCTTCAAATTTCAACATTATGATGTGGCAACATCATTTTTTATAATGAACATTTAGGTCTTTGGTTTCACCTCAATGATGAGCCCAGAAAATATGATGCTTCATTTTTACAATATTTTTATGGCTTGATGTTTTGAAAATAACAAATACATATTGTTTCTCTGGAGAACAACCTGAGAACACTCCTTGTCTCTCTTTACACTTTCTTCCTAAGTGATATCATCCCTTCTTGTACTTTTAAATGTACAGAACCATATACAGCTCTGTATTTACATGACATCCCCACTTGGATCTCTAATAGGATTTCACATATAACATGTTGTTTCTTTTTCTCTGTTTCCACTGTGAGTACTCAATCATAGTATCTCACATGATTAGACGTCTATCCATTCACCAAGCAATGTCTCCCTTAGAGCTCAAACCAATCACCAGACAACTCAGGTAAGTGTATCAAATGCATACCTCATTTATGTCCCCTCCTTCTGACTCTTGTTCTGTAACTCTTGCCAATTTTACTCATCCTTACTGGAATGGCTAAAATGCACCTATGACAGGTACCAAGCATGCCCTCTTGCTTCCTGTAAAATCATTTTCTATATAGCAGCCATCATTATATTATAAAACTACAATCTAGATAATAGCAAGTCCATTTTTAAAAACTCCCTGAGAAACTTTTTTAATTTTTCTTAATTTTTAGCTTTTTGTCCATGTTTTCCTTTCACCAGTTGAGCATACTTAAGAAAGTTAATCTGATGCCTGTGGTTATTACAAGTTCTGCCACTTAATTTTCTTCCTTTGAATGGACCATATTTTACTGTGTTTTTGTATACTTTGTAATTTTTAGTTGAAAATTGAACATTTGAAAAAATGGCCCTCTCCACCAGTCTGTCCAGATTGGCTTTGTGCAGTAACAATCCTTCATTTAATTAGATTGACATGCTCTGAGCATGGTCTTCTCAGGGATTTTGTAAACATGCATTTTTCCTGGTCATGTGTGTGGCTTTTAAAAATTTCTCCGCATACATGGTGCTTTGAAATGTCTTAATTTTTTCGAAGAGCCTCATATCAACTTCTCCTTAGGGCCTTGGATGTTCCATTGTATGCCTTTATTCAGTAATTTCTTGTCCTGGGCATTTGTAGGTCTGACATCTTACTGAAGTTTTTCAAACAGAGCCTCTTTTATTCCCTGTGTGGTATGCAAGTTAGGCAAACAGAGACCATTTCTTACAGTAGGCACCAGACTGGTTAGAACATCACAAAGATCTGTTTTGCTCCCTCTGGTTTGAGTAAAGGAATGGGAATTGGACTGCTACCAACTCCAGACCAAGACAACCCTGTGCTATGGATACAGTGGGGCAAGAGTGAATACAACCACCACAAAATGTCCTACCATTTTTTTTTCTTTTTATATAATTTTTTAAATTTAAATTCAGTTAATTAACATACAATGTATTATTTGTTTCAGGAGTACTGGTCTAACATACAATGTATTATTTGTTTCAGGAGTACTGGTCTGTGATTCATCAGTCTTATATAATACCCAGTGCTCATTATAACACATACTCTTCCCAAGTACCCCATCCCTCCATGTTCCTCCCCCCTAGCAACCCTCAGTTTGTTTCCTATGATTAAGAGTCTCTCATGGTGTGTCTACCTCTCTAGTTTCATCTTGTTTCATTTTTTCCTCTCTTCCCCTATGATCCTCTGCCTTGTTTCTTAAATTCCACATACCAGTGAGATCATATGATAATTGTCTTTCTCTGATTAACTTATTTCACTTAGCATAATACCCTCTAGTTCCAACCACCTTATTGCAAATGGCAAGATTTCTTTTTTTTGATGGCTGAGTAATATTCCATTGTATATGTATGTATACTACATCTTCTTTATCCATTCATCTATGTGATACCATTTTGAAAGTGGCTTTTTATGATTTGGTATTCACTTGGTTGCTATAAACCTTGGCTGCTTAGCTAGTTTTTATTTGTTATGTATTATTATTTTTAATCTTTAAATGCTTTGAAGCATTTGTTTTTCCAGTTTCATTGAGATACAATTGGCATGCATCACTGGATAAGTTTAACGTGTACAACATAATGGTTTGATTTACATATATTGTGGAATGATCATTGCAGTGCTTAGTTAGCACCCATCAGCTCATACAAATCAATAAAAAGAGAACAAAGAAAAATGTGTTTCTGTTTTTAATGTCTCCATGGGAAACAAGAGCTTGCAGCTTCCTAGTCAACCATTTACTAATAATACTCTACCATTCTATTTTGAAAGATATTAGTGTGAGAATATTTAATGTTTTCATCAATATTTGTATTATCTGGCCTCCAGTATATATTTTACCATTAACTGCACTGAATTCCTCCCCAGACTGCACACTACTTTCCAGCTACACATGTTCTTATGTTCTTCTTGCATTTCTACAAAGTATAATGTATTGAAACTGTAGCAGGACATACATTGTAGCTGTTAACCTGTGCATAACTCACAGAATATTATTTTCCCATTGCAGTAATCATAAAACCATGCAAACTTTTTGAAACATGTTTTAAAAAGATAACATTTTAGACACTTTTTTTATTCATCTATATATGTGAAGTAGAGGTGAACTACCTACTCAGCTATTCTGAATATCACTTTATTAGAATATTTACAAGGAAAATTTCTAAAGTTCTCATTATCTACTTTCTCTTAATGATACATTAGAATCCTTAAAGTAATAGAACTGAATATATACTATTTTTAATGTACTGCTAAATCTGAAAAAAAAATCTTTCAATTGTGTAAAATCTTATAGAACCATAGGTACCAGTTTGGCATGTAAGATGTTCCTGAGAAAATCTAAGGGCATCTAAAGCAAAATGATGTCTTTATTTTTTCTCAATAAACAATATCTTCCTTATAGATGGGAAAAAGTATACAATGGTTTAATTCTAAAGACTTCCATATATTTGCAAGATATTTGAACATAGGAAGTGTAAATCTCAACCAAAATCTTCAGCATCAAACCATTTTCTGGAAAGTAAGTATTGAAGGTGAAAAACATTATATTTTTTTTTAGTTTCTCTTTCACATACAAAAACTTGTGAACTTATGTGAGAAATTTACTAAGGCCATGAGGTCTAAAAACTAAAGTATGAGCATTCAAGTATGCTGCTTACAAAGACGGTGGACCATTTTGATGAATTTAACCTTCTTATACATTCATCACATTCTGCAATTATTTCAGTTACAAGGAAATAAGACATAGCATTTACATTTCTAGGCCAAAGATGTCCTTCCTTTGTGCACAGTTTGGTATAAGGTTTATGATCTCCACACTTGTGAATAATTTCTACAGTTTATTTTGGCTTCTTTCATATAAATAAATCTTGGCTTTTGCCTTTCAAATAGCACACCATGTCCATACAGATATTATACTCTTAATAAATTGACAGACAAGGGATTTCTTAGCTAACCTAACCTATTTGGCAATTTTCAATTAGGAAAACATATTGATTAGGAAGATCAATAAAATTCCTATTTGTAGGTACAGATTCAGTAGTTTATCAAATCCTTGTAAAGACGTCCTGCCAACATTTTTTCCCTTTAAATGGAAAATATTTATTTTTAAAAAATGAGGATGAAAGTTGTTTTAATAAAGTGATCCCAAGAGAACTAGATAAATATATATTGTGTTTATTTGATATTCAGTTAAGCTCAGGTAATATTTCCACTCCCCAATCTTTTATTTAATTTCTCCCTGACCCTCACTTGCACTTTACCATATATTTCATTTAAACTCAGTTAAATAAATAAGTCAAATTCTCTTAGCCCATGAATTTCATAGCTCTTCTTTGCTGCCAGTAAATCTTGCCTTTTATTTTCACTTGTCATTTCAGGGCCATAACCTGGAACTAGGAAACATGGCTCTGCTCCTTCTCAGGATCATCAGCAATCTTTCACCCCATGCTTATATATGAGTTATAAAGGTAGTTGGTTAAAAAAAGAAAATGATCTCAAATGTAATATTGCAAAAGGTTGGAAGAATTGAATTTCCCATATAGCAAATATAGGATTGTCTTCCACCTCTTGAGTGAACTCTGATGACAATGAGAATAAGAATAACCACTTGATGCAAAATGGGAAGTTGTCATCATAATTTAGGGCCAAAATAGAAGAAAAGTACCATATACACCTGATACCACAGTATAGATGAAGGCCAGCCCAGATCAATTGCCTTTGACTCAGTGTGCTGAAGAGGCATCATGAGTATTTATGACAGCAGTGGTTGTGAAGTTTTGATAGACTCACAGGGTTAGAGGAATGCAGAAATCTCTGATAAATCATGTAGTCCACCACATAATGTATTTCACATTGCAAACAGACATACAGTAACTTTTATTATGTGATCTCAAAAGAACTACTTCAGGATTAGCTTCTACTCATTTTGAAGTATTTTTATCTGAATATTATAAACTGACAATTCAATGTTTGCAGTGAGTAGTTACCAATATTCCTTTTTCATCATTCTTCCTATTCTTTTCACCAAATATTGAACGTTAATTCAATGCTGTCATGCACTGAAGCAAGCTTTCATCAAGTCCTCAAATTCTGCATTGTTTTCTCAAAGGAGGAAGACACTATATACATATTCTCCAAATTTTATAATATATACCTCAAAAATATTGAATTAATCACTAAATACAAAACAGTGTTGGGTCTTCTACTGCAAGTTAAAAGGGATTAAAATCTCTTCTCTCTTAGTTCTTAGAGATCATATCATACACAGTTCAATTTGATGACGAATAATGAAGGGATCTTAGTTGTTTATTGATGAAATATAGTACCTCAGAAAAAGACAAGATTAAATTTAAATGTATAAATCTATATATCTATAAATATAAATTTATGTATGATTTTATAAATTAAATTTATGTATATAAAAATATCAAATATATATGGAGAGGGAGACAAATGGATAAATATATTCTCTTTAATTTCTCTTTGAGATTCATTGGGTTTGTTTATGATATATTAGTTAAAGGAAATATAGTATGAAAATTATCTGAGAATTATTGAACATTTATAGATTTTTTTCTAATTGTGTTATATAAATTAACTCATTTGCCTTCCTACACCAAATCTATAAGTTATGTACTACAAATTATCTCCACTGAACAAATAGAGAAAGAGAGGCACAGAGAAGTTAAGCGACATACTCAGAGTAACAGAACAAGTAGTTGTGTAGCAGCATTGGAGGTCAGGCAGCGTGGTTTCAGAGAGTGTTTTTCTACTGAGATATACTGCCTTCCAAAAACATATATACATTCACGATCCTTATGCATGTGTTATGGGCTGAATGGCATCACCACCCCCCTCCAATTCATGTGTTGAAGCTCTAGCCCCTAATACCTCAGAATGTGACTGTATTTGAAGATAGGACCTTTAAAGAAATAATTAAGGTAAAATAAGGCCATATGGGTTCTTCCTAATTAAACATGACCAGTGTTCTTATAAAAAGACATTAGAGACACCAGATGCAGGAATACACAGACAAAAGACTGTGTGAGGATACAGCAAGAAGGCAGACATCTGAGAGTCAAGGAGAGAAGCCAGAGAAAATAGTCAAACATTCCGATACCTTGATCCTAGACTTCCAGTCTTCAGATCTGTGAGAAAATAGAACTTTACTGTTTAAACCACCAGTCTGTAAAATTTTATTATAGTAGCCCCAGCAAATTAATACTAACAAGTGTTTACTAAAAATATTCGGATACATAATCACGGTAATAATTTGCTAACATGTGGAAATTAGATCTTTAGGTACATTGTACTCATTAATCATCTATTACCAATAACTTGTCATTAAAAAATAAAATCCTAAAATTTGATTTTGGTGATTCATTGATACTAAATAAACAAACAAATAAATAAATGGCAAGCCTTGTGTCAAAGACTTACAATTTTAGATATCAATATTCTTTTACTTGTAGTTCCACATTTTATTTGGATTTATCACAGTTCTAAAAGCACAAAAAGAGTTGCAGTAAAATTTGATTAAACAGGGGCAGATCTACTTTATGCATGCATTCTGAGTATTTATTAAAAATATGAAAACTATTTGAATGCATAGCTAGGTAAGAAAATAAATATCTACAAAAATTTATGTGAAGATAAAGAATTTCCTATGTAATGAGTGATTAGTAGATACACACTGATACTCTAAAGTATTATGAACACTTATTTTTATATTGCATTTATTCTTCACCAGAATCATATAGAGTTGATATTCTAGTCATTTCCATTTTTCATATCTTACAAGTTTCTTAAACCAAGGCTTAAGAGTTTAAGGAAACCAAAGCCGCAAAGCCAGTAAAAAATGACTTAAAATCTGCCTAATGTTACTTCCATGATTTGAAGTTTTAGAGATTGGGGGTAAAATGCTATTAAATGTGTTTCTTCGTTGGAGGCAGTAAGTAATATAGGGTTTTAGCACACTGATTCTGTATTCTTTTCATGAATAGCCAGTGCTTTGAAGGTCTTTTTTTTTTAAGATTTTATTTATTTATTTGTGAGAGAGAGAGCAAACAGAGGGAGCAGCAGGCAGAGGAAGAAGCAGGCTTCCCAATGAGCAAGGAGCCCAATGCAGGACTTGATCCCAGGACCTTGGGATTACAACCCCAGCTGAAGGCAGACACCCAACTGACTGAGCCACCCAGGCATCCCAGTTCTTTAAAGGTCTTAGTTGTATGGAAGAAACTTCTGTTGGGAAAAAAAAATTCAATGCTTAGAAATAGGCAAATGATTTTACTGTGAGTTCTTTCATTGTAGATCTGATCAGCTCTATTTTTTAGATTATTTTATGATTCCTTAGGGGCAGAATTTACTTTGTAGGCTTTTTTCCCAAAAAGATGCTAAGTTCTGTTCAAAGGAACAAATAACCCTAAAGAGTACAGCTTATTGCACTGTTGGACATTACCAGTTTAAATCTAAACCAACAATTTGAGAGTAACCCTTATTAGTTGATTTCTTCATTAGTTAATAATTTGAACTAAATATTTGACAGGTATTATTTTATATTTGAATGAGTATCATGGTTTTGTCTTTTTAAAAATTTTATTTTCAACAGTTGTAATTTTCTAGTAATTGATTTGAGAAAATATTTTATGTAATAATTATAATGTACTTGTAGCCATCATTTGGATTTTACCTGGACATGTTCAATTTTATAAAACATTCAAAAGTAATTTCATAAATTAGGAGATTAAAAAGGTAAAAACTTACAGAATGATATCTCTTTATTGCGAAAGAGGAAGCAGAGAGTAACTTACTATTTACCAAAATACAAGGACAATGCTTTTCCTTTTCTGATTTTTTTTTTTCTTTTTGAGAGGTGGGAATAATTTGAATTATCAGATTACCTTATTAAAGTATATTTCAAAAGGCTCTTATAAAATTACATGATTTTAATAACTTGTAGTCCATAACACAATGATACTTAGCTAAAACTCAAGTTCAACAGTTTGAACTTCAAGAATAGGAGACAAAAATCCATTGTAAGTTTAAATTTCCTTGACATTAATCCATACTGACTTAAAAATATCTGGACACGAAAGACACACACTGAAGATAATTGTTCAAAATACATTTTTATTTGAAAGACAGACTCAAATTATAAGATATTCTAGTATAATTGAAGCATAATATTAAAACAATTATATATTCCCTTCAGAAATATTATTCTTCATTAAAAGGAGAAAATTACAGGTGAGAATGAATTATTAAATGGCAATTTCCATTTCCTTGGAAGTAGAATAAGATATTCTTATACTAAATTTTCCAAATCTTAAGGGATTTAAGAACCCCACCTACTCAGTCACTTTTCATGGCTAGAGAATAGCTTCCAAGAATGATTACGCCAATTGCCTGTATGTCTACAGTGGACGTTAAAAAAATTATGTGAACAGCCAACTTCATCAGTTGTAGCCATAGACTATTAGTTCTCCCCTTAAAGCTAGGGATAAATTGGATCTTGGAATGAATACAGCCTTGGTCTCCTCACCAAATACCTTCTCCCTCAGCTCTCTGCGCCTTTCTGTTTAAAGGAAAGCCCTTTTTCACATGATGGGGGAGGAGGACAAGTTAAGGTGAAATATGGCTTAGGAAATAATGAGTTTAAGAAATAATGAGCTATGAAATACTGTATTTTTTTAAAGTAATCTTTACACCCTATGCGGGGCTCCAACTCATGACCCTGAGATCAAGAGTCACATACTCTGCCAACTGAACCAGCCAAGAGTCCCTATTGTATTCTTAAACAATTTCATCAGGTAAAACCTGAAAGATTGGTCTAAATATAATGAAGCATTCCATTATGATAAATGAAAAACAAGTTTGTTTTGACTCAGACTTCTAGCGCATGAGACCTTACATAGGAAAAGGGCTTTTCTATACCTCAGAGAAACCACTGCTATTTAAAATTGAAATGAAAAAGTGGCCATGATTAAACAAACATTTAAACTTAAGAAAACAAAGATCACTAAAAACTGCTAGCTTGCACAGTAGGATGATTGCTAAGTGATCAGGTCAAGAAATCACATCTCATGACCCAAATTGTACTTTATATAATTTGTTGTTTTCCAAGGTTTTTAATCACCGTAAGAGGGAACTTACATAGTGCTCTTCCATTCATGGATCTGTACTTAAGCAAAGCTTAGAATTAGTAAATGAGACTCCATTCTCTGCTTATATTATAAACTGAAATAAATGACTAATGAATATTTTATTGTAAATGTCAGAAGTAAAATTAACTACTCCTTGTAAGAAACACATTAAATTGTTATTAATATGAACTAATATGGGCAACTTGCTCTCATTCTAAAACTATAGGAAATTATGTGTTTTCTACTATTGAAAATATTGGAAATTATCAATTATAAGAATGTTTAAATAAATGTGTACTTCTTCAGTGTATAATGTCTGGGACTTGTTGGAATTTGAATCAATCATTTTGCTCCTAGGAGACAGTTACAACATGCAAGGAAATGTGAGAAAAAGGAAAGTTAAGACAAGAATTACAGAGATTTGCAAGTTGTAAGGCTTAATATCTTCCAAAAAGTTTCAGAAATAATGAGAGAGAAGGGACATGGTTGCCTCACATTTCACTTTTTCCATTCATTTAACAGATGGTCTCATTTTGAGGTAATTATAAACCAGAGTATATTTGACCAACTAACTACCCAATTCAAGCTACTATTTTCTAACTGTTGCCACATAATTTACCTTCAGAAATTCATTTACAAATTTCACATTATTGAAGTTGGTTTATTTATCAAATTCTTTAAGGAATGGACAGCAGGACAGAGTGTGATAGAGTTAAAAAAAATTGGTTTTATATTCTAGCACCAGAAGCTCCTGTTTGTGTGAGAGGGAGATCTGGTAGAAATTTTAAAGATCCATCAAGCTAAACCTCTACATTTTACAGATGAAGGAAACAAGATGCAAAAATGTGAACTACAATGCCCGACATTCCACAGTCATTATAATACAATAATCTTCTTATCACAGCAACTAGACTTCCACTATGATTCACTGAAGCTCATATTCACTGAGCCCCACTGAGGAAAGATCAGTATGTTTTAACAAGTTTGATTTGAAGTAGCTACTTAAACCCACATGTTTGAGTGCCTCCACTCTTAGATTTGTTTTTTATAAGAGCTATAAAAATATATAAATAAGGTGGGAATATCCATATCAGTACTGCACACCAAAGATGATATGGCCATCATCATTCAGAAAGTTCAAGGAAGAGTCTGAAAGATTTACCTAAAAATCATAGCAAGAGAAAAAAAAACTATCCGAGAGGAAATGGAAGGGCTTTTCAATATAACCCCATGGGTGCCAATCATGCTGATTATCAGTTCTTCCAATCCTTGTGTACTAGAATCCTTATTCCTTACCTTTCTTCTGTGACCATTGATAAAGTTTCTGCGCATCTGTTTGAGGTTAACTTGTATCCAATTTCCTCTTAGAATCAATCATGCAAAAACTGTTTTCCCTCAATCTTATACCATTAATTATTCTCTCTACTATCAGCATAATAATATACAGTAATATGTCCTATTTAAAACAAAACAAAACTCTCAAGCCAAAGTAAAGCATTCCTGGCATCTCTCCAAATTGCAGTCACAAAAATAATAGTTGAAACATGGAAATCAAATAAGAAAACTGCCCCCCCCTTTTTCTTTAAAAAAAAATAATGATAACTGCAGGGAAAGAAAGAAATTCATTGGAGTCCAGAAATAACAAGAAAGGAAAAATCCCTAAAAGATGACCTAGTATTGAAGCTAGTGTTTGTGTATTTGTCCTTGGAGTATCTGCCAATCATTGTTGGCACAGAGCCTTTGTTTTAACCAGCTAAGTACTTGGACACACTACAAAGGCTAGGCCTGAGATTTGATGGGCAGCTAAGAGACCTAAAGCTGAGATCCCAGAAATTCAATACTGTTATTTTAAAAAGACATAGAAGGAAATAAAGAAACTGCTATTATTTGCAGATTATATCATTGTATATGTAGAAAAACAAAAAAAATAAATAGGCAAATCATTGTAATTAATAACAGAGTTTAACAATTTTGTAGGATATCATCTATCATCTATTATCTATACAAATATTTACTACTTAAAATATCAAAGTAAAATGAATGTATATAAACATATATCGAAAAAAGAGCAAATACATGTGAAATATTGCACAATTATTTTGAAATATCAAACTTTAAAAAGGAAAGGGTATATGATGTTCATAGAGTGGAAAAAGCGATATCATAAAAATAGCAAATCTCTTTTTTTATACATCAAATGATATATAGATTTAACCTAATTTCAAATGACTACTATGTTTCTTATGGAATTAGACAATTCAATTTTAAATTGATAAAATGTGTCAAAGGACTGTAAAGTGTCAAGATATTCCTGAAGAAGAACCAGGAGGGAAAATTAGCTCTAATAGATATCAATGGTTATTATAGAGCTACATTAATTAGGACAATGTGTTATTTGTATAGCAATAAATAAATAAAAAGAAGAAAAGATCTAGATTCCAGAAGTATAATGTGAATGTGTGTATGATATTTTTTATATATTTAAATTTAAGAGTGCATAGGAAATTAGTGGAGAAGATGACTAGTCAATAAATCATAGAAGCACTCTTTTTTAATTATATGGAAAAAAAGGATGATGATCCTAAACAAAATACCAAAAGAAATCCCAACTGAACAAATTCTTACATGTTAGTGGCAAAATTTTTAAATATATAGAAAAATTCTAGATAATATCTTTTGATGTTAAGACGGGGTACATTTCTTAACAAGATAAAAATGTAAAAATAATAAAAAAGATAAATTTGAACACATTGAATTTAAAAATTTGTTTCATTAAAAACACCATAAGAAGAGTAAAGGATAAAGGTAGAAACTGGGAGAAGATACTTGCAAAAGATAAGACTAATAAAGAATTATCATCCAGAATATAAGACTAAATCCCACAAATTGGTAAGAAACACACAAGTAACAAATTGATAATAACCAGACAAATAATAAACTGACCAAGAGAAATAAACAAGCATTTTCAGAAAAAGATACACAATTGAGGAATACACAGATTAAATGATGGTCAAACTCACTAATAACCAGGAAATACAAAATAAAATTAAAATGAAATAACATAAAATCCAATCAAATGCCTGCAAGGATATGGAGCAAGGGGAACTGTAATGTACAGGTATAAAAGTGTACGGACACCATGGAAAACAATTTGCCAGTGACAAAATTGGTTGCATGCATACCAAGTATTAAGAGAATATATGGATGGACAGGAATTCATACTTTGGTAATAGAAGAGTAAATTGGTGAAACCACTTTATAAAGTAGTTGGATTATTTTCTGAAATTGACTATTCATATAACCTATGTCACAGCAACTCCACGCCTAGGAATATGCTCAAAGGAAACTCTTGCACAACTCAATGCGAGACTTGTATAATAATGTCAAAAAGTACATTCACAATAGTAAACACATGGGCATGACTGAAATTCCCACCCACAAAACGAGTGATAAAACTTAAGTATAGTCTCATAATACAGTATAATTTAGCATTCAAACCAAAACCTTGAAGGGTGCCTGGTGGTTCAGTCAGTTAAGCATCCAACTCTTGATTTCAGCTCAGGTCATGATCCCAGGGTCATGGAATGGAGCCCTGTGTTGCATAGGGCTCTGCACTCAGCAGGGAGTCTGCTTGAGATTCTCTCCCTCCCTCTCCTTCTGTCCTTCCCCTCTCCCAGCTTGCATGCTCTGGCTTTCAAAAATAAATAACTTTAAAGAATAAATAAATACCTTCAAACACAAACAACAATGCAGATGAACTTTGCAGTATAATGTCAATTAAAGAAAATAGCAAAAGATTACATACAAGAATGGTATTCTTTTTATAAAGTTTAAAAACAAACAAAATATTAATTTTCTAAGTCAAATATCTGAAAAATGCAACAACACTATATAAAAAAGAGAACATGAGAATTGTTCCATTTATGTAAAATTCAAAATCAGGTAAAATAAAAGCATATTAGGGATACTTACACAGAAGATAAATCTGTAGCAAAAAATAGGATAATTAACACAAAATGTATTATTTATATAATCTTGGAGCAGAAGTGGTATATAGTTGGGGAAGGCCATGTGGAGTGTTACAAAACTGGTAACTGGTGTTCAATTTTTTAAGATTGTTAATCTTTCTGACTATTATATTTGTCATTAAATATTTAGATATATTAAGTAATCTCTTTTTGGAAATACATTTCACAATGGAAAACATAGAAAGGAAGTCTTTCTTTTTTTTAGGAAATAAGTTTTAAAGCATTTGACAACTCATTAGTTTCTTGCCTGCACCTCATTTGTCCTCTTCCAAAAACAAGTTTGTTTTGTTTTGTTTTGTTTTTTAAAGATTTTATTTATTTAGTTGACAGAGATAGAGACAGCCAGCGAGAGAGGGAACACAAGCAGGGGCATTGGGAGAGGAAGAAGCAGGCTCCCAGCAGAGGAGCCCGATGTGGGGCTCAATCCCAGGACTCTGGGATTACGCCCTGAGCCAAAGGCAGACACTTAATGACTGTGCCACCCAGGCGCCCCCAAAAACAAGCTTTTAGAAGAGTCTACTCTTTATGCAAACTTCCTATTCACTCATTTGTTTTTTTATTATTTTTTTAAGATTTTATTTATTTATTTGAGATAGAGAAAGAGAGAATGAGAAAGCCACAGAGGGAGAGAGAGAGGCAGACTCCCTGCTGAGCAGGGAGATGGATGTGGGGCTTAATCCCAGGACCCTGGGATCATGACCTGAGCCAAAGGCAGACTTTTAACTGGCTGAGCCACCCAGGCACCTAGTTTCATTTCTTTTTTTAGACTTCATCTCACTAAGGCTTTAGATCCCATCATTCCATTAGAGAAGTAATTCTTGTCAAGGTCACAGAGATCTCCTTATTAAAATATCCCATCACAGTTTCTCAGTTCTCATCTTATTAGTACTATCAGCCACATTTCACAATTACCTATCCCTTCCTCCTGAAACACTCTCCCACTTGACGTTTGTAATACAACACTATTGTTTCTCCTGCTACCTTACCAATTGTTTATTTTTAATTTTCCTTTCTTATTCCACCACATCACCCTTCTCTGTAAATGTTGGTCAACCTCACTTAACCTGTTAACTATTTCTAGAACAGAAGAGGCATAATCCCACCTTGGAGTTTGTTGTTGCTATCTTCTCTCAGAAACTGTTCATTTCCCCCTCTTGTTCTTGATTCCTCTGCTCAGAGTCACCGCATTAGAGAAGTCCTCTCTATCAATACACCAAACTCTTCCAACAGTCTTTCCCTCCATTATCCTAGCTTTTTTTCCCAAAGTTTTTGGTACCATCTGAAATATTATTTACCTATTTTAAAATTTATCTTCTCTTTCCCCACTCCTCTACCAATTAGAATGTAAGATCCACGAGAGAGACTGTGTCACCAGTTCCAAGAAAGATTCCTGGCATAACTTAGATTTATAATGAATATTTAAGAAATGAATGAACAAACAAATGAAAAGCAATTTTCACACTGAGAAATACACAAGGTATATTAAATAGGCTGCATGACTCAGCCCTCAATAGTTTTGTATGGCTTAATGAGGAAAATGGGTAAAATGCTAGTTCATTTTTAACATTTGGAGTCATTACACTCAGAAAAGGAGTTCAGTGTCACAGTGAAAGTCAGGATGTCTCCAAAAACATAAAACAACAGCAGAAAAAAAAAACAAAAATTATAACAAGGCTTTATTAATGTTATGAATCTCTTGTTTCCCAGGACATCTGTCTTTTCCCTACAAATGTCATGGAAGTTTATCTTTGACCAGAGAAAGCAAACTAACAATTTTAGAATGTCACTGTTTCCCATATATCTCTGAAATTTTTGAAATAAAACGATATGTAATTTCTTAGTAAACGCAAATCAACCTCCAATTTTGAGAATAGTCTTAGGAATAGGTCAATAATAAGGATGAAATGGGAACATTACTGGTTATGTGAAAATACTTACTAAAGACTATCAAAGGACCAACCTGAATAATTAGCACAAATATCTCCTTACAATATAGATGTATTGCAAAAAATCGAAAATTTGACAAAAATCCTAACACATCAGTGATATTAAAGGTTGTTTGAATCTATGAAAACCTGAGACTTCTATATATTGCTCTGTGATAAAAACAAAAACATCTACTATTTTAATGTAACAAGTGATGATAAAGAAATGTACACACCTTTATTTATTACTAAAATGTAGCTTCTAAAAATCTTTCTAAGGAAATGATTTTTTAAAAAATTAGTCAAATGTTTTCCTACAAATGTATAATATTGTTGGAAAATTAAATTTTTATTTTTCTATTTTTAACCTCTTGAAAACTATTGACATCCACTGAACATAACCATATGAAGCTCCTCAAAATTAAATATGTTATAATATGGTAATATGATTATAATATATTTAAGCAAATAATCAAGGTAAAATAATATTGATATTATTATCCCATTTTACAATATGGAATATATTGGATGAATAAGCTCAAAATTGAAATTTGTCATGCACTAGTCAGAAAAATAAACTAATAGGGGTGCCTGGGTGGCACAGCGGTTAAGCGTCTGCCTTCGGCTCAGGGCGTGATCCCGGCGTTATGGGATCGAGCCCCACATCAGGCTCCTCTGCTATGAGCCTGCTTCTTCCTCTCCCACTCCCCCTGCTTGTGTTCCTCTCTCTCTGGCTGTCTCTTTCTCTGTCAAATAAATAAATAAAATCTTAAAAAAAAAAAAAGAAAAAGAAAGAGAAACAAAGCACAGATAAAAAAGATTTTTAAAATGGATCAATATACATAGATAGATATCTATATATATTTCTTCCTTAAATTATAAATTTGTCCTATCTGATAGAAAACCAAGGAGAGAAATAAACAATGATAACATAAAATCTGGGAAATAAAACATCTTTATTTATGGGGGCTATTTAAAATTGATATCCAGGCCAGGTACATATTTGTACTTTATATAATTAAATCAAACTAAAATAAAAATTATGATTATAACTATTTAATTACCTTAGGATTTCCCTTGAATTACTTTATAAATACAATCTTTATTCCCTGAACAATAACTCATAACCTTGTGAGGTTTTCCTAAGGAAAATAATAAAAAGGATCAAAGTAATATTGCTTGATACACAAAATACTACTATATTGAGTGTCATCTATGTGTTCTATTGGGAATAACTGCTTACTGCCATTTACCTATAAACAATAATGAAAAATCAGATCTGAAAATAAGAAAGGGATCAAAACAGACTAATAAAATATGAAATAGTCATTATTTATATGAACAAAAATTATCGAATATCTATTATTTCCCAACCTTTTTAAAATAAGAATTTTCACTTTCTCAAGTAGCTTAACAACTTAACATTATTCCCAATTTATAATTAATGATGCTTGCTGAAGAATTTCTGTAAGGGTAAATTTATCCAGAAAATGTTAAAGCCAAGATTTGAAATAAATCCTGGGTCCATTAGGTTTTTTATTTACCTGTATTCGAAGCCTACAGATCATTAATACTTTTAGAAATGTAATTATTATTGGTATCCAATAACACTGAGAGTTCAGATTCTAAATTATTTTGTCTAGATATTTTGGACATGCCAAGACTAGGGGAAAAATTGTAATCTTCTTAAAAATGATATATGGTATTTGTAAGAAAATTTCTGGGTCTTCTGCATAGTCACACAAGTTTTAGTTGTTTTTTTTTCTTTATATTAATTTTAAGGGAACTTATTTATGAAGATGGAAATCATTATGGTAAGTTTGGCAACAAAAGTATTACCCTTCAGAGTAATGCTTTGCAAGAGAGCATGAAGAAAGGGAGGAAATAAGGAAAAATAGAAGGAAAGAAAGGGAAAAAAGAAAAGAAAGAAAAATGTAAGGAGGTGAGGGAGAAGGGAAGGAAGGAGGAAGAGAGAGAAAGCAAGCTTATTTGCAGTTGTGGGATTTTTGTTTGTTTTTGTATCATCTACCTTAGTAATGATTGCATGAAACACAATAATGTGTATCAACTGATAATTATGTTTTTTTTAAATTATCTATATTTTCAGAAATTGAATACTTAAGAAATAAACACTTCTCCAATATAACAATCATTGTATGCATAAAATGAATAAGATACTAGTAAATTATGATAGCTGACACATTCCAACAAATTAAAGTGCAGAATAAGTTTATTAATTAACACTTGAAGATAAATACTAGAAACAATAAGACTAGAAACACTTGAAGTTAAAGTCTAGAAATAAAAAGACACATCTTTGAAAAATAAAGACATTAAAATAAATGTAAAATAAACTTTTTCAGTAGAGTCTTAGTAGGGTCTTATTAAATAGTTATCAGTAGAAACAGAATTTGAAACACCAGTTTTTCTTCTTTTAACTAAATATTCTACCATATTTTAATAATATAATTAGATAATCATAAAGTGGCTGATTCAGAGTCTTTTATTTCCTATATTTCATATTTCAAAGTAATAAAGTTTCATACTATGAAACTGCTAGTGGCAGCATCAACAAAAACAAAACTTTGAAATATAACAAAACAGGTGAGCAAAATGTCTAATGAAAATTGCAAAGAAAAATTATGTCTCGGAATTTAGAATAATGGACTCTCCAGTGAATATAACTGAAACCACCACACCAGGGAGCAAACTATATTTTCATAATCTTTGATCATTTTCTTTTTGGCATAGTTTGTTACATACTCACATACTGATTATTTTTCTTCTTTTCAAGTGACACATTCAGCATAACCTATACTATTAATTATATGTATCGTCTCTGTTGTCATCTTGAAATGTTATTTATTTAAATGAGGTTTTATTGAATAATCATCAAAGTGTTGAAACTTGAATATGCTTACAAAGAATCAGCTTTATTTTTGGTGTCATTTTGTGTTGTCTCTGAAGGAAATACTTTACTGACAGCAGCAATGAAGCAAATAAAATTGTGGATTTAAATGATTAATGGGTAAGGATTAAAGTACTTAGACATTAGAGACCAGAGAAAGGGTGAGGAAGTCCTAATAGATTTTGGCTTTTAGGTCACTGTTTTAAATTTCACATAGTTCAGTAGTCTTGGTAAGATATAACCATCTAATAGCTGAGAAATATGAGACTGGCCATATCCTATAGCAATGGCAATGCATGAGAAAGAGCATGACTGGGCCCAAATTTGTGATATTCATACACATTTTTCATATATCTGAAAACACGATATACGGTGAACCTGATTATCTGTAATCATGGAATAATGAAGGGAAAAATAATTACTTCTGCAATGCAATTTAAGAAATAAAGTTTAGAGATATGTTAAGGTATCAGAACACACTTTACTAACAAAGAATCACCATTGACGTTCTGAAAATCTTTAGAGGAACACTAAAAAAGGTGGTGGTTTTTAAGTACCTGAGCTGGAGAAGAGTAAAAGAAAAGGAACATCTACTTTTCATGTATCCAAATGCTTCCCCTCATGCTGAAATATTTGGTGAAAAGAGCTACATTTATACATATTTACCTGTATAAATGTATCAGTGATAAATAGATAATGAAAACAAATTTCTAAAGCAGTTAAAACTAATTGTTTATCAGTGATTTTTCATGATATGTTTAACTGAATTCAAAAGGTATCATTGACCACTTGTGATATACTGAGGTAAATGGTAGCTGGAAAACAGATTGGGAAGACTCAAAGTTCATGAATCAAAAAGCTTATGCTTTGAGTGGAAGAAATAAAACAAATGTGTATAAATTAAGTCATTATATTAATACATTTCATAATATCCTAAGAACATTTTAAGAAAAAGTTCTGATTTATTAGCAGGTCAGCAGGTCAAAGGACAAAAGGAGATCTATATCCTCTTTTCCTTTCCAAAGCAAATGATAGCTCAATAATTCTATGTCTTACCTATGCTCTCCTTAATTATTATTAACAGTTCTTTACTCAAGATCCCAAAATCTCATGGGATAGTATGTTCCAGCACAAGTATGAAACTAATGTGGGAAAAAATGCATTTAACTGTACTTAAAGGAAAATGTATGGACTCTGTATTAACATAGTCACAGCCAATTTCAGTGGTACCTCAAGACTGAAAGATGTTGAAGTCCATGAGCATTTCATTATTATGTCTAATTGTTGCTGTTTGGTTGTTTTTTCGTCATTGTTATTTTCATTCCAGAA
The DNA here is from genome assembly GCF_002007445.2 of Ailuropoda melanoleuca. Classification (NCBI taxonomy): domain Eukaryota; kingdom Metazoa; phylum Chordata; class Mammalia; order Carnivora; family Ursidae; genus Ailuropoda; species Ailuropoda melanoleuca. The sequence continues at coordinate 32,398,186 of NC_048225.1, read as the reverse complement.
TCCAGATGAGTTCAATACTAATTTTCCATGAATTCTGAGCAAAAAAGTTATTTTCAGTGTATGAATATATGTAGTGAGAAGAATTTTACTGAGAGTAAGGGTCATTTTGTTTGAATTCAAGTTTCTGAGGAACTTCAATTAGGTAGAAAAGTTATGGGCTTTGGAATAAACATAATAGATTTGAAATAACTTTCAAGTTAGTGTTGTGCCTGTGGGTAATTTAAACTCCCTGAGTTTGATTTTTCTTACTTGCAAATGAATATAATAATATCTTTCTTACATGTTGCTATAAATACCAAATTAAATTATTGTTTTGTATATAACACATAATAAGTGCTAAGTAGATTTACTATTATGTGCAACAATTAACCCAATGTTGAAAAGGAAATGAGTTCAACGTTTGACCGGACAGTCACCTCAGAAGAGGCAATTAGCAAGTGGGTCATAGAGAAAGAGAGTAGAAAAAAGGGAAATAGAGTATAGAATATCAAATTACATATTTTAACTTACTGTTAAAATTTAGACTGTAAATTTGGAACCTTCAGTGTGTCAACCTGAGAGGGCTAGTGTACTTAATTGTGTCTATGAGGATCCTTTCTTGGTTTTTATCATCTTTTATTCGGTACTTAACAGCAACTCCAGAAAGTTCCCAGTAATTTAACTCATTTGACTTTTTATTTTTTCATTTCTTCCTTTCCTATGCTTTTATTACAAAATTAAATAGGAAAAAATGCTTTTTTTTAATAAGACAACAAAAGTATATAAAAATGTCTATTTCCCTTTCCCTGTTTTCTCCTGTCCCCTCTCACCCAATCTCAGCATCCTGCTCACTCTCCCTCTAGTATCCTTCTAGAAACATTGCTTTGAATTTACATATGCACTTTTTATACATACATGTGTTCTTTTTAATACATCTTGTTCTGCAACTTGCTTTTATTTTTACACTTAGCAATATATCAAAAATATTTTTCTGTGTGGGTATGTATAGGTCTACTTCATTCAAGTACTTGCAGAGTCTTCTGTATTAAGTCATTTTAGCTTTACTATTTTTTACGGTAGTTTCACTTTTTTATTTAAATTCTAGCTACTTAGCATATAGTGTAATATTAGTTTCAGGCATAGAATCTAGCAATTCAGCACTTATGTACAACACCCAGTGCCCATCAAAAGTGCCCTCCTTAATACCCTTCGCCCATCTAGCCCATCCCCTGGCCCACCTCCCCTTCAGCAACCCTCAGTTTGTTCTCTGTAGTTAAGTGTCTGTTTTGGGGTGCCTGGGTGGCTCAGTCAGTTGAGCATGACTCTTGATTTTGACTCAGGTAATGAGATCAGGGTCTTGAGACTGAGCCCTGCATGGAGCTCCTTGCTCAGTGCAGAGTCCACTTGTCCTCTGCCTCTGCTCCTCCCCCCTGCTCACACTCTTTCCTTTTCTCTCTCAAAAAAATAGTCTTTATTAAAAAAGAGTCTGTTTTATGGTTTGCCTCTCTCTTTTTTCCCCCTTATGTTCATTTGTTTTGTTTCTTGAATTCCACATGTGAGTGAAATCATATGGTGTTTGTCTTATTCTGATGAACTTTTTTCAATTAGAATAATACTCTCTAGCTCCATCCACATAGTTGCATATGTTGCATATGGCAAGATTTCACTCTATTTTATGGCTGAGTAATATTCCATTGTGTGTGTGTGTGTGTGTGTGTACTACATCTTTTTCATCCATTCATTAGTCAATGGACATTTGGGGTCTTTCCATAATTTGGCTATTGTTGATAATGTTCCTATAAATATTGGGGTGCATGTATCCCTATGAATCAGTATTTTTGTATCCTTTGCGTAAATGCCTAGTAGTGCACTTGCTGGGTCATAGGGTATTTCTATTTTTAACTTTTTGAGGAACCTCCAGACTGTTTTCCAGAGCAACTGCACCAGTTGCATTCCTACCAACAGTGTAAGAGGGTTTTCCTTTCTCAGCATCCTTACCAACATCTGTTATTTCCCGAGTTGTTAATTTTAGCCATTCTGACAGGTGTGAGGTGGTTTCCCACTGTAGTTTTGATTTGTATTTCCCAGATGATGAATGTTGTTGAGCATCTTTTCATGTGTGCTTGGCCATCTGGTTGTCTATGCATGTCTTCTGCCCATTTTTTAAGTGGATTATTTGTTTTTTTGTGTGTTGAGTTGTACAAGTTATTTATGGATTTTGGATGCTAACCCTTTATCACATATGTCATTTATTAATATCTTCTCCCATTTCATAGGCTGACTTTTAGTTTTATTGATGGTTTCCTTCACTCTGTAGAAAACTTTTATTTTGATGAAGTCCCAGGAGTTTGGTTTTGCTTTTATTTCCCTTGCCTCCAGGAGACATATTTAGTAAGAAGTTGTTATGGCCGATGTCAGAGAGGTTACTGCCTATGTTTTCCTCTAAGATTTCTATGGTTTCCTGTCTCACATTTAGGTCTTTCATCCATTTGAATTTATTTTTGTGTATGTGTAAGAAAGTGGTCCAGTTTCATTCTTTTCCATGGGAAAAATGGATAAATTCCTGGAACATATACACTTCCAAAACTGAAACAGGAAGAAATAGAAAACTTGAACAGATTGATAACCAGTGAAGAAATTGACTTTTGATTTTTGAGAAATCAAAAATCTCCCAACAAACAGAAATCCAGGACCAGATGGCCTCACAGCTGAATTCTACCAAACTTTTAAAGAAGAGTTAGTACCTATTCTCCTTAAACTATTCCAAAAAAAGAAATGGAAGGAAAACTTCTAATCTGAGGCCAGCATTACCCTGATTCTGAAACCAGACTCCACTGAAAAGGAGAATTATCTCTAATTAATATGGATACAAAAATTTTCAACAAAATACTAGCAAATCAAATCCAACAGTACATTAAAAGAATTATTCACCATGATCAAGTGGGATTTATTCCTAGGTTGCAGGGGATTCAATATTTGCAAATCAATCAATGTGATACACCACATTAATTAAAGAAAGGATAAAAACCATATGAACCTTTCAATAGATAAAGAAAAAGCATGTGACAAAGTACAGCATCCATTCTTGATAAAAACCCTCAACAAAGCAGGGTTAGAGGGACCATACCTCAACATAATTAAGGCCATATATGAAAAACCCACAGTTAATACCATACACAATGGGGAAAAACTGCCAGTTTCTCTGTGGTCAGGAGCAGAAGAGGGATGTCCACTCTCACCACTGTTATTTAACATTGTACTGGAAGTCCTAACCTCAGCAATCAGACCACAAAAAGAAATAAGAGGCATCCAAATCAGCAAGGAGGAAGTCCAGGCTTCCACTATTTGCTGATGACATGATACTCTATATAGAAAACCTGAAAGACTCCACCAAAAAACTGCTAGAACTGATAAACAAATTCAGTAAAGTTGTAGGTTACAGAATCAATGTACAGAAACCATGTATTCCTATATATCGATAATTAAGCAAGAGAAAGAGTAGTTAAGAAAACAATCCCATTTACAATTGCACCAAAAATAATAAAATACCTAGGAATAAACCTAACTAAAGAGGTAAAAGACCTGTACTCTGAGAACTATAAAACACTGATGAAGGAAATTGAAGATGATACAAGGAAATGGGAAAACATTCCATGCTCATGAATGGGAAGAACAAATATTGTTAAAATGTCTATACTACCCAAAGTGATCTACACATTTAATGCAATCCCTATCAAAATATCACTAGCATTTTTCAGAGCTAAAACCAAACAATCCTAAAATTTGTATGGGACCACAAAAGACCTTGAATAGCCAAAGTGATCTTGAAAAAAAAAAAAAAAGCAAAACTGGAGACATCACAATTCCAGACCTCAGGTTATATTACAAAGCTGTACTGATCAAGTCATCATGGTACTGGCACAAAAACAGACACATAGATCAATAGAACAGAATAGAAAACCTAGAGCTGGACCCACAGCTATATGGTCCACTAATCTTCAACAAAGCAGGAAAGAATATCCAGTGAAAAAAAAAGGTCTCTTCAATAAATGGTGTTGGGAAAACTGAACTACTTTGACATTTTTAAATTTGATTCTTCTTACCTAGAAAAAAAATATCTGTGCATGTAGCTATGTTGTTTGTATTTTGTGCATTATGTGAATAATTGTATGTATATATGTGGTTGTGTGTGTTTGTGTGTATATGTGCATATGTTTGTGTATCTTCTTAAACCAAGAGACATTATGTTTTGTCATGCAAGTATATTTTAAGAACCTCCAACTATATTGAGTATCGTGATTCATCTCTGGTTTGCACACAGTGTAATCTTCTTAAAAAAATCTCATATGTGCTCAAACTATCATAAATTATTCAATGACTTCTAAAATATATACTGTTCTACAAGTTTCTTTATGATCCCTCCTTATGTTATTATTACTATTTCAACACCATTGTCTCCCTTGTCTTTTGTAAGAGTTGGTAGGTCAAGTGCTCTTCCTCAAAGGGCAAGTGAAGGTGGTAAGAGATGAATTTGAGGGGTAGGAAGGAGTTAGGTCACTATGTAAGACTGTTCCTCCTGGCCTACTTAACTTCTGTATATTCTCATCATTGTGTTTATGCTTATGATTCGGACTTGATTGAAGTGTTGTTTCCTCAGCCATGTCCCTCTCTAGGCCAAGTTTTGCCAGATTATTTTATTTTATTTTAGTTTTATTCCTCTTCAGCTCTTCTCTCAATTTTAAATTGTACATTTATTCATGTGACCATTTATATTATCTATGAATCTATCTATCATGTATTTATAATTTATCTACTTCCATAAGACATCATGCAGTGAGCTCAATGAGAAGAGAAAGCTCATGTGTTTTTGCTCACCGTTAAATCCTCAGGAGTCTAGAATGTTGCCAGACACAAAATAGGTGCCCAGAAAAGATGTATTTAGTCAAGGATTAGCTGTCATATAAATTGATTCCTGTATTCTCCAGAATTTATTATATTTTGTGTGTGACTAAGTCTTTCAGAATTTGTACGAGGACAGATTAATTGACCAAGCACTATTGTTCACTGATTTAGCAAGCAAATACTATCCTTAAGTATTAAAATCTCCCTGAATATATACCTTTTCTTAATGCAGTTAAATTATGGAGGTGATTATTTTATATCCACCTTTTTCTAATTAGAAAGGATAGACTTATGATTTAATAACTTATGTAGCCTCATATAATGCATAAGAGCAAAACCAGCCATTTAAAGGAGATACATAAATGTGGTATCTTTATTCATAATGATTTTTTAAGTTCCTTTCCAGCCCTAAAATTTTATGAATCTACATGCCACCTTAAATACATGAAGCATTTTTTCTTAATCCCTTGACCCTGTCTTTTTTATGATTTTAATTTGTCTTGACAGTAGAACATCATCTCCTTTTATAACTTGAATCAGCAATCACTGGAAAATTTTAGGCTAATGCCAAGACCCATTAACCTGAGTGGTGAATCAGCAGAGTCAATTTAAGTATATAAAATATTTAAGATTAAACTTTTCTTTCTACCAGTTTCTCTAAAGATTTTGTATAGGATTATCTGATTTAAGGTGTTGATGCTTTTAAAATTATGTAGTGACATCGCACTTTCTGAGGGTTACCTTGGTGTTTTCTCAGCTATTTGATGTTGATATAGGTTCTATACATAGATGATTATAGTATTCCAAAGGCAGAATTTTCAAGCAGAAACAGAAATATGAAGAGGTGTCCCAAACAGATTTTAACTTGTTATATAGTCAATGCTCCCTAGAGCATTTGAGTATTTAGGTGCCCCTGTCAGGGTAGCTATTACTTTCCCTAGAGAAGATCTAGGATGGTACAAAATAGAGTAGAAATTGTATAAAATAACTCGTATTTGCCTTTTGGCTTTGACTTTTACTGAGAACATTTAGGATAAATCAACATAATCTGTTCACTTTTTAGATAATTATCAGGAAGTATTGGCTTGAGATAGTAACTGTAAAGTAGACAAACTAAATTTAATTCAAACAGCACTGTATAATCTGTTCTCTTGCATCAATGTCTTACTCTGTCATTTTGAAATTAGCTGTCTCACAATGGCCTACCTGATACAGTACAATTCAAATGAAGCAATGTCAATTTCCTTAATTATTTCCTGTATTATATGATTTCTGTACCTCACAATCTTAGTTTCATCCCTGGTGAAATATACATTTTCCATATACATTTAAGGAATATCTTCTTTGTATTCTATACTGTGCTAGACATTGTATGAGATATAGATATTATTTTCTGTTTTTAGTAATGCTCCAAAATACTCTACAATGTTTTCTTTAGGGATAATACAAAGAAGCAGCTTCATTTGAGTTGATACAATTTTGTAGTACATGGGCACGTTTGTTCTTTCTTTTCTTTTCTTTCTTTCTTTCTTTCTTTCTTTCTTTCTTTCTTTCTTTCTAGATTTTATTTATTTATTTGAGAGAGATAGTGCCCGCACATGCCCATAGGGTGGGGAGGGGCAGTGAGAGAGGGAGAAGCACAGTCCCTGCTGAGCAGGGAGCCATACTCTGGGCTCAATCCCAGGACTCTGGGTTCAAGACCTGAGCCAAAGGCAGACTCTTAACCAATTGAGCCACTCTGGCTCCCCAAGCTTGTTACTTTCTAATACACAACACTTTATTTCAAATTTCTTCTCATCTTGTATCAGCTACTCTATACCTAAAATATTTTTTCCCTTTTTTCCACCCCGGATTATATCTTTTTTTTTATATAAGGCTAAATTTAAAATTATCTTCTCTGTGAGTCTTTCATCAAACTTCTTGGCTAAAAGTGTCTCTACTCAATGTTCTATATTTATTTTCAAATTTTACTTCCAGTACTTAAATTGCATTGTCATTATTTGGTAAATGGTTGTCTTCTTTGCTAGAATAATGTGGTTTGGAATTTTTTTTAACATATAGCTTTATATGTTTACTACCTTGCTCAGTACATGGCACACAGTAGTGAATAAATGGAAATTACTAATCCAATGTGGAGACACATAGCACTGGTTTCTAACAGTATGGATTTATGGGACAGAAATAGGAAGATAAATAGCAATATGATTATGATTGATGAACTGGATATCCTTTGTTTTGCTAAACCTGATAACTGTTTTGCCAACCTGACATTATTATTATTATACTTAAAATATTGTTTGAAAGAAATTTGTTAACTCACATCCAATAGTCAGTTTTCTTATATTTTACTTCTGTTTGACTATATACTATACAATATAAAATAACACATATAAGTAGTTTTATGTTGAAATACTTGAACTAACTAAATCTAATCTGTATTTGAAACACTGGCACACTTCTGTAAATTAATGTTAGATAGATAATGTCTCTAGCAAATAGTGCCCAAAGTACTCTCCTGTTAGTGAGTCACTTTTTTTCACTTAGCTGAAAATACTGCATAATGTCCAAAGGAAACACATTAAGAAAGCACTACTGAAAGAGAGAGTGAAGGTGGTAAATGGAACAGTGATGAAAACTGCACAGTCAAGGAAAGGAAAGGGCCACAGATTTGTGTACATAATAACAACTCTACTAACCTTAGTTATGTCAGCTGAATCAAAGATTCACAGAGAGGTGTCACCCACCTCTGTCCAGAGCCAAGGACCATCCCTGGTTCCAATGATTTATCATTATTTTTAACTATTGGGCAGAGTTAATATTCCATTAGTCCTCTAGCCATTTCCTAAAAAACCGTTTCTCGCTGAAGTGCTTTAACTTCATAGATGCCCTCAAGATATTGGTAATGCCCAATTTCCCCACCCTAGGTCACAAAAGAATTCCTAAGTAATGGTATTGAAATAAGCAGTTTTATTCCAGGCTCAGTTTCTACATATCAGAGATAATCAGTAAAGAATTCTATGTCCTAGATAATATAATAATGGAAGATAGTTGTGAGCTCCTAGCACTGTGGAAACTTTTGGGGCCACAGGAGTGAATGCAGTATCCAGGTCTGCTATCATTTTTAAAAATGTTAAACATTAAATAAAATGACTGTACGCATATATGAAATCTAACATCTTAATAAAGTTTTTTTTTTTATTAAAAAGTTTGCAAGTGTCTGTTTTCACTTCAAAAATAACTCTTCTGGTTAAAGAAGACCACTCAGGTTTAGATTCCTTTTCTCATTATGGCTATAAAGTCAATGCACCATAAAGTTATATATTTAAGAAAGATTCAAAAAAGAAAATTAACATAATGCTTTTTATTTAGAATTAGATATTTTTTTTAAAGATTTTATTTATTTATTTGACAGAGATAGAGACAGCCAGCGAGAGAGGGAACACAAGCAGGGGGAGTAGGAGAGGAAGAAGCAGGCTCGTAACGGAGGAGCCTGATGTGGGGCTCCATCCCATAACGCCGGGATCACGCCCTGAGCCGAAGGCAGACGCTTAACCGCTGTGCCACCCAGGCGCCCCAGATATTATTTTTTTATAACCAGATTTTATTACATCAAAAAGGGACACCCCCCACCCGCATTTCTAGTAGTAGAAAAAGAAATTCTTCTGGCTCCTATGTTTGTTTGCACACGTTAATGAGATTTTCTAGATTAAGTTGCTGTATCCTAGTCCCTTGGGTGCATTTAGAGGTGATAATAAATATCTGTGATAGACAGAGAGATATGCCACCCAAACCTCCCTTCAAAGAGGAATGTGCTGCCTACCTCAGGGAAGCATCATCAATAGATAGACTACAGTTGTCAGCTCCTTCAGGGCCTACTTCAGCTGCAAAGAGCCACCTTACCCAATGTCCTTCCTTTCCCATGTCAGTTCACCACATTCAGTGACTGAATGAGGAAGGGGTATAATGACCCAGTAATTTTGCAACCCTGCCCCCAATATGGAGAAGGGCGATGTTTGCTCCAGAGCTCTTACTAGGCTGGATGAAGCTTTGTTGGCTCTGATTGTAGTTCCAATTCTACCCTGCCTGATTCTGCTTTGTCCATCTTTCTTGCACAGGTGTTGATCACTAGGAAATATATGGCACTCCAAACTCTTGTTGCAGCATCTGCTTACAAATTCTGTCACAACATCTGCTTCTGGAGAACCTAATCTGTGACAGTTTTACCAGAAGTGTTGAAAAATGCAGGTGATAAGGTTTTATAGCTAAATCACTAGCCACCTGGCTGGCAATAAATACCTCATCATTCTTAGTGGTTGGAGTAGACCGTCCCTGGCACAAGGTGGCAATTCAATTGCTAAAACCAGAGATGAATCTTGATAGTATATAGGTGGAAGGGAATGCATTAAATGACTCATCAGGCATTTGAGACATTTGAAAGAGATAGTAGATGTTAGGAAGTGTTATTATATAATCATTGCCATGCATGATTAATGCTCTCTAGAGAGATAGTGAGCATCAGAGGTAAAGAAACTGGCACTTGAAAGTCAGGAGTGAAAGCCTGAGGGCTACTTTGATCACATATAAAGAATATCTAACCCCCTGCAAGAGGAGGATAGTGCAAGCTGAGACCTAAGATCAGGACTGTGGTTAAAACCAAAGACAGCTAAGCACCCAACTGAAGTAAATATATTTTGCCAAGATCAGAGCACTGTTTAAGAAGAATGAGACCCTAACAGATGAATCTCATGAACCTTCTGAGCCTATAGACATGGTGGGTTCATTGGTATTTGTAAAAGGTAGCACTTCTTTAAACTGAAAGATAATGCAGGTGTTTTATTCTCACAAAGCAAAGATCTCTTGGAATCCTTAGAATTTATTCAAATGACTTGAGCAGAAGTCTTTTTCTTTTGGGGAGGGTGTTAAATCTGTAAGTTATATGCCTTTACAAATGAAAATAAAACTATTGGGCATTGCATTAGTTGGAGATGAACAGTAATAATAGATTTAAACCATCAATTTTTAAAAGAATAGGTAACCATTATTGATTTTTCTCACAATGAAAATGAAATCATACATTTTTAAATTAGCAATAAAATAATCAAGTTTACATTAAAAAATACAAACAACAACAACAACAAAACCCTTGATTCCTGCCCCCCACCCAGGAACTTCCCTACTCACCATATTGGCCACTTGGCCTATACCTAGTATTAAATCACATAATAACCCAAATGAGGACAAACTGGGTCTGAGAAGCAGGGAATGGACTATGTTACAAAGGTATTGTAATACTTATTTTGTTATCTGTTGTAATGCAGATGATAGAGGAAAGATTACAGCAGATGTTATCTGTTATAATGCAGATGATAGAGGAAAGAACTCAAAGGCTGAATGAAGTGGGCATACTAGAGTGTGGCTGGAAAACCTCCTGGATGACTACATCTTATGGAAGGGCCTGGAGGACACACATTCATCAAACCTACAATGAATACATTGGTGACAGTGGAACTTGCATCATAAAATATTTAGTGTGGTTCTAAACTATAGGCCAAGACTGTTAACTGGAGAGACTATTGCAAAACTCAGATCATTGATAGAAGTGAAGATGAGAGGATCCCAAAACTATAGAGGCTAAATGATGCTAATTAACTGCCAAAAGCCAAGAGAAAACAAGCTTAGTAATGATGGGCAAAATTTCAGGGACACTCAGGGGAGAATGATTCACCAAGAGTTATAGAGATAATTTATAGACCACATACCCTAGTGATAAAATAGATAAGTATCTAACAATGGTACTATCCACCTTGTATTAGCAGGAGAAATCAGGAATATGTGGTCAGAAGGAAGGGAGTGGATCATTCTTTCCATTAAAAAGTCATGCTATGTTATATTTTTTCCCCATTTTTTGTATTTTTTTTCAATAAATCTGGAATGGGGCAGGGGATAAAACATATGTAAAAGAAAAAAGTCATGACCCTTTAATATATACCTGGACATAAGTCACCTTTCAAATCCATTGACTAAAGCAATAGCTGGGTCCCTATAAAGAAGGATCTATGGGAAGAACACATGACAACTCAGTTTCTAGTCCAACATGTAAGGGGTTTAGAAGTAGCTATCAATCCTTACAAGTAAAAATCTGAATAAACTGAAATATCACTATCTCTTATTAAAGCTTTCAGAGAAATGACTTTCCAGGGAAAATTCCTGCCCCCCAAATTGGAGGGACAGACAGGCAAGTACAGAGAATCATAACTTATTGGAGGAGAAACCCGTGAGCAGAAACCTTCATAGGAAGGAATACTGGGGTGAGAAAAGCTGAACTTCAATTGGTGAAATGCTAGAGGTTTAGTCTGAAATTGAAAACCTTCAGGGACCTAGCCTTTGGAAGACCCTTACACTTGTATGTTTACCTCTAGGAACTCTACCAGTTTCACAGTGGAGATCTGGAAAAAAAAATCCCCTCATGTTTCCAGCAGGAGGAGGTAAAGAAATCCATTTTGAAATATACCAGAACATCTGTTCTTTGTGACAAGGCCTGCCCAAAGGAGTAACTACTTTACCAGAGCCTATGCTGCTATGATTTTAGCAAAGTGTAACCAATCTGGGGGAAGACAAATACCCAGCTCCAGCCCCTATTAGCCATTCTGAGATTGGAAACAGGCTTGATGCAATGAACAGCAGGCTGGAAGACATAGAGGAATTAATTAGTGATATAGAAGGCAAAATAATGGAAAATAATGAAGATGAACAAAAGAGAGATAAAGCAATTATACAATACAAGAATAGACTTGGGGAGCTCAGTGACTTCATCAAATGTAATAACATTCATATTATAGATGTCCCAGAAGAAGAAGAGAAAGAAAAGGGGGCAAAAATTTTACTTGAGGAAATAATAGCTGAAAACTTCCCTAACCTGGAGAAGGAAATACACATCCAGATCCAGGAGGCACAGAGTATTCATATCAACATCAATAAGAGCAGGTCAACACCAAGACATATTGTAATTAAATTTGCAATATATAAAGAAAAACTTAAAAGCAGCAAAACAAAAGAAGTCCTTAACTTACACGGGAAAGTCCATGAGGCTAACTTCAGATTTCTCAACAGAAAATTGGAAAGCCAGAAGGGAGTAGCATGATATATTCAAAGTGCTGAATGAGAAAAATCTGCAGCCAAGAATACTCTATCCAGCAAGGCTATCATTCAGAATAGAAGGAGAGAGAATGAATTTCCCAAACAAAAGTAAAGCAGTTTTGACCACTAGACCTGCCCTGTAAGAAACAGCAAATATTGAGCGCAAAGAAGAGACCAAAAGTGACAAAGACAAGGAAGGATCAGATAAAATCCAGAAACAATGACAAAACAAGTAATAAAATTTCAATAAATACAAATCTATCAATAATTACTTTCAATGTAAATGGTTTAAACACTCTAATCAAACACAGATTGTCAAAATGGATAAAAAAACAAGACCCATCTACATGCTGCCTACAAGACACTCATTTTAGACCTAAAGACACCTGCAGATTGAAAGGGAGGGCTGCAAATGGATGTCAAAAGAAAGCCTTTCTACTTACCAGAAAAACAACACATTAAAAAAAGCCTGCAAAAAGAGACAGAAAATGGCATTATATAATGAAAAAGGGCATAATCCAACAAAAAGTTCTATTAAAAATATTTATGCCCCCAGAACGGAAGCACCCAAATATATAAAGCAGTTAATAACAAACATGAAGGAACTAATTGATAATAACACAATAATAGTAATGGACTTTAACTCCCCACTTACATCAATGGACGAATCATCTAAACAAAAAATAAACAAGGAAAGAATGGTTTTGAATGTCACTCTGGACCAGATGGACTTAACAGATATATTCAGAACATTCCATCCTAAAACAGCAGAATACAAATTTTTTTCAAGTGTATATGGAACATTCTCCAGAATAGATCACATATTAGGTCACAAAACAGGACTCAATAAATACAAAAAAGACTGAAATCATATCATGTACCTTTTCTGTATGACAATATGAAACTAGAAGTCAACCATAAGAAAACATTTGGAAAGAACATAAATACATGGAGGTTAAATAACATGCTACTTAACAATGAATTGGTCAACCAGGAAATAAAATAAGAAATAAAAAATACATGGAAACAAATGAAAATGAAAATACAACAGTCCAAAACCTCTGGAATGCAGAAAGGGAAGTATATAGCAATACAGGCATACCTCAAGAAGCAAGAAAAAATTCAAATAAACAATTTAACCTTACACCTAAAGGAACTAGAACAAAAAAAACAAACAAAGCCTAAAGCCAGCAGAAGGAAGGAAATAATAAAGATTAGAACAGAAATAAGTGATACAGAAGCTAAATAAATAATATAACAGGTCAATGAAACCAGGAGTTGTTTCTTTGAAAAAAAATCAATAAAATTTATAAACCTCTAGTCAGACATATCAAAAAGAAAGAGAAAGGACCCAAATAAATAGAATCACAAATGAGAGAGGAGAAGCAACAACCAACACCCCATAAATACAATTATAACAGAATTTATGAAAAACTATATGCCAACAAATTGGACAATCTGGAAAAAAAGAATAAATTTCTAGAAATGTATGAACTACCAAAACCAAACAGAAGAAATAGAAAACTTGAACAGACCCATAACCAGCAAAGAAATTGAATCAGTAACAAAACAAACAAAATCCCAACAAACAAAAGTCCAGGACCAGATGACTCACCACTGTTATTTAACATTGTACTGGAAGTCCTAACCTCAGCAATCAGACCACAAAAAGAAATAAGAGGCATCCAAATCAGCAAGGAGGAAGTCAGGCTTCCACTATTTGCTGATGACATGATACTCTATATAGAAAACCTGAAAGACTCCACCAAAAAACTGCTAGAACTGATAAACAAATTCAGTAAAGTTGTAGGTTACAGAATCAATGTACAGAAACCATGTATTCCTATATATCGATAATTAAGCAAGAGAAAGAGTAGTTAAGAAAACAATCCCATTTACAATTGCACCAAAAATAATAAAATACCTAGGAATAAACCTAACTAAAGAGGTAAAAGACCTGTACTCTGAGAACTATAAAACACTGATGAAGGAAATTGAAGATGATACAAGGAAATGGGAAAACATTCCATGCTCATGAATGGGAAGAACAAATATTGTTAAAATGTCTATACTACCCAAAGTGATCTACACATTTAATGCAATCCCTATCAAAATATCACTAGCATTTTTCAGAGCTAAAACCAAACAATCCTAAAATTTGTATGGGACCACAAAAGACCTTGAATAGCCAAAGTGATCTTGAAAAAAAAAAAAAGCAAAACTGGAGACATCACAATTCCAGACCTCAGGTTATATTACAAAGCTGTAATGATAAAGTCAGTATGATACTGGTAAAAAAACAGACACAAAAATCAATAGAATAGAATAGAAAACTCATAAATGAAGCCATAACTATATGGTGAACTGATCTTTGACAAAGCAGGAAAGAATATCCAATGGAACAAAGGCCGTCTCTTCAACAAATGGTGTTGGGGAAATTGGATGGTAATATGCAAAAGAATGAAACTAGACTACGTTCTTACACCATACACAAAAATAAGACCTAACTGTGAAACAGGAAACCATAAAAATCCTAGAAGGGAACACTGGGAGTAACTTTTTTGACATCAGCTGTAGCAATTTTTTTGTAGATAGGTCTTCCAAGGCAAGGGAAACAAAAGAAAAATGAACTATCAGGACTACATCAAAATAAAATCTGCACAATGAAGGAAGCAACCAACAAAACTAAAAGGTAACCTACAGAATGGGAGAATATATTTGTAAATGATATATCTGATAAAGATATAGTATCCAAAATAAACAACTTATATAACTCAACACCCCAAAATGAATAATCCAATTAAAAAATAAGCAGAGGACAGGAATTAATATTTTTCCAAAGTAGACACACAGATGACCAACAGACACATGAGAAGATGCTCAACATCATTTATTATCAGGAAAATACAAAACAAAACTACAGTGAGATACCACATCACACCTATCAGAATGATTAAAATTAACAACACAGGAAACAACAAGGTGTGGTGAGGACGTGGGGAAAGGGAAACCCTCTTACACTGTTGATGGGAATGCAAACTGGGGCAGTCACTCTGGAAAACAGTATGGAGGTTTCTCAGAAAGTTAAAAATAGAACTACTCTGTGATCTAACAACTGCATTACTAGGTATTCACCCAGAGGATACAAAAATACTAATTTAAAAGAGTACATACACCCAATGTTTATAGCAGCATTATCTATAATAGCCAAATTATGGAAACACCCCAAATGTCCATTGACTGTTGAATGGATAAAGAAGATGTGGTATATATATACATATATATAACAGAAGATGTGGGTGTGTGTGTGTGTGTGTGTGTATGTGTGTGTGTGTGTGTATGTATGTGTGTGTGTATATATATATATAAAATACGGAAGATCAGTGTGTGTGTGTCTATACATATATATCTCACATCTTCTTTATCCATCAAGAGTCAAAGTACGTTTGGGCTGTATCCATAATTTGGCTATGTGTGTATATATATATATATATAAAATGGACTATTAGTCATAAAAAAGAATGAACCACAATGAGAAACCACCTCACACCAATCAGAACGGCTAAAATTAACAAGTCAGGAAACAACAAATATTTGCGAGGATGTGGAGAAAGGCGAACCCTCTTACACTGTTGGTGGGAATGCAAGCTAGTGCAGCCATTCTGCAAAACAGTATGGAGGTTCCTCAAGACGTTAAAAATAGAGCTACCCTACAACCCATCAATTCCACTACTGGGTATTTACTCTAAAGATACAAACTTTGTGATCCAAAGGGGCACCTGCACCCCAAAGTTTATAGCAGCAATGTCCACAATACCCAAACTGTGGAAAGAGCCAAGATGCCCATAGTCACATGAATGGATAAAGAACATTATATATATACATATATACATATATGTATATATTATATATATACATATATATACTTATATATATACATATATATATATGTGTATATACACACACACACACACACACAACAGTATATTACTCAGCCATCAGAAAGGATGAATACTTACCATTTACATCAATGTGAATGGAACTGGAGGGTATTATACTAAGGGAAATAAGTTAATCAGAGAAAGACAATTATCATATGATCTCACTCATATGTGGATTTAAGAAAAAGAAACAGAGGATCAAAGGGGAAGAGAATAAAAAATAAAACAAGATGAAATCAGAGAGGGAGACAAATTAAGAGATTCTTAATCATAGGAAACAAACTGAGGGTTGCTGGAGGGGTGGGGGTTGGGGTAACTGGTTGATAGGACAATAAGGAGGGCACATGATGTAATGAGCACTGGGTATTATATAAGACTGATGAATCACTGATCTCTACCTCTGAAACTAATAACACATTGTATGTTAATTAATCGAATTTAAAGAAAAAAACATTTAAAAATGATGAATTCTTGCCACATGCAATGACATGGATGGAGCTAGAGAGTATTATTCTAAGCAAAACAAGTCAGTCAGAGAAAGACAAATACCATATGATTTCACTCATAAGTGGAATTTAAGAAACAAAACAGATGAATATAAGGGGTAGAAAAGAGAAAGAGAGACAAACCAAGAAACAGACTTTTAACTATAGAGAACAAACTGATGGTTACCAGAGTGGGGGTAGTTGGTGGGATGGGTGAAATAGGTGTTGGGGATTAAGAAGTGCACTTGTGATGAGCACTAGGTGTTGTACAGAAGAGTTGAATCACTATATCGCACACCTGAAACTAATACTACACTGTATGTTAACTAACTGGAGTTTAAATAAAAACTTAAAAAAAAATAATGACTGAGAATTTACCCAGTTTAATGTCAGACACCAAAGCACATATCCAGGAAGCTCAGAACACCATGTGGGATAAATGCAAAAAAACAAAAAACAAAAAACCTGAAACAAAACTATAGCTAGGTATATAATATTCAAATTGTAGAAAATCAAAGATTAAGAAAAAAATTTTAGGGTGTTATACGCAAGTAATGAATCATCGAGCTTTACATCGGAAGCCGGGGATGTACTGTATGGTGACTAACATAATATAATAAAAAATTATTTAAAAAAAATTTTTTAAAGGCAAAACGGGATAAAAAAGACAGGTTAGCTATAGAGAAGCAAAGATGAGAATTACACCCTACTCTCCTCAGAAACCATGCAAACAAAAAGAGAGTTCACTAAAATATTTCAAGTCTTCAGAGAGAAGACAGCAACAAAAACAGCAACCATAAATCCTGTACCCTGAAAAATTATCCTTTCAATGTGAAAGAGAAATAAAAACTTACTCAGACATTAAAATATTGAGAAATTTGCTGTGCATAGACTTGTTTTACAAAAAAAAAAAAGATTAAAAGAAGTTCTTCAGTAAGAACAGAGCTGATATAGGTCACAAACTCATATCTACATAAAGAAAGGATGAGCACAGGAAAATAAAAGTGAAAGTAAAATAACTTATTTTACTTATTCTGAAGTGATCAAGAGATAATGGGTTGTTAAAAATATTAATAACAAAAATATATTTAAACATATATATTAATATGTAGGCATATACTCACATATACACTATATATATATACACTATGTGCATATGTAAGTACATATATGATATATATAACACTGTATGTATATACTTATGTATAAATGAAATGAATGACAGTAATGGTACAAGGGATAGGAGTAAGGGATTAAGAATATTTTGCTATTATAATGTATTCATACTAACTGTGAGGAAGTATATAGTGTTATTTCTAAGTACACTTGGACTGGTTGTAAATTTTATGGCAAACTTTAGGGCAACCAGTAAAGAAAGTAAAAAAAAAAAAAAGAAAGAAAAAAAGAAAAGGAATATAATTGATAAGCTAAAAAAGAAGAAAAATGGGATTATTTAAAATGCTCAATTAAAACCACAAAAGGTCAAAAAAAAGTGGAAGACAGAAATAGTAACAAAGAGCAAGGGTAACAAATAGAAAATAGTAACAGATATAGAAATTAAACCAAATATACCAGTAATCATTTTAAACATCAATGGTGTAAGTACACCAAGAAAACAACAACAGAGATAGATTGAAACAAAAAGCATACTCAACTACATTTAGTCTGTAAAAAATCTACTTCATTTTTTATTATTTTTTATTTCTTTAAAATCAATTAATAACATATACTGTACTAGTTTCAGAGATATTTTAGTGATTCATCAGTTGTATATAACACACAGTTCTCATTACATCAAGTGCCCTCCTTAATGCCCATCACCCAGCTACCTCAAACCCCCACACACCTCCCCTCCAGCAACCCTCAGTTTGTTTTCTATAGTTAGGAATCTCTTGTGGAAGAAACCCACTTCAAATATAGTTATTAGTTGGGGTGTCTTGGTGGCTCAATCGGTTAAGTGTCTGAATTTTTTTTTTAAGATTTTATTTACTTATTTATTTGAGAGAGAGAGAGAGGGAGAGAGAGAACATGAGCATGAGTGGGGCAGGGGCAGAGGGACAAGCAGACTCTCCACTGAGCAGGGAGCTGGATGTGGGGCTTGCTTGATCCTGGGACCCTGACATCATGACCTGAGCTGAAGTCAGACACCTAACTAATGGGGCCACCCAGTTGCCCCAGTGTCTAACTCTTGATTTCAGCTCAGGTCATGATCAGGGTTGTGAGATGGGCCTCTATGGAGCCTGCTTGGAATTCTTTCTCTGCCTCTCTCTCTCTCTCTCAGTGAATAAATAAATAAATAAATAAATAAATAAATAATAAAAAATTGAATTAAATTAAAAAGTATATATATAGTATTAGTAAATCACTTTATAGCATTGTATTTTCATTTTGCATCATTTTTTCAATGAAAATGTATTAATTTATTTTTCTTTTATGTTACAAGCATTGAAGTGATAATTAGGACATGACCTCTGTTTTCAGTGTTACAGTTGTAGTAACAATGTGGCAAGTGCTAGAGCAGAAATATGTACGAAAAGCTATCATCAGAGTTTCTTAAATTGAGTTCCAAGGAACTTTTTGCATCAGTCATCAGTGAGCTTGTTAAAAAATTATAGATTCATGACCTCTACCTGGCCTGTAAATCATAATGTCTCAGAGTTAGGAATCTGAATGTTTAGTAAAAACTGGTAACTGAACTGTAAACTAGATGGGAGGTAAGTGATTTTTAGCAGTGACAGAAGTTGGAAAGGAGCAAAGATAAAGAAAGAAGAAAAAGAGGATCAGTTTACCTGGCAGAGAAGCAAGAATGGGAGTGAGCACTCTGAGAGGGAAGAGAGAACATTTGGCAAAGCATGTATGCATGAAAGTATAAGGCATATTCTGAAATCCTCATTAAATACATAGGTATTTATGTTGGTAACTCATTTTACAAATGAGGAAGTTCAGAAACACTGTTGCTATACCTGAGTTCACTCATATGACCACTTATAGTTGAGCTAGAATTAAAACCACTTCTCACAAATCAAGGGACTTATAGTCTCTCTGAAATTTTAATAGACCAGTAGCATTTGAGCTCCAGTACCATTGTCAGAAGCACTCTGCAATTCCCTAAATATTGCTATAAAATGGAATGCAATGGTTCTCAAGGTACTGCAACTTCCATCAGCTAACAACAGTACATTGAACTGCTAGACACTTACATTTTTACATCTTCAATCTGGGCGTGATTTGAAATGCCACTAGTGTCAGAGTTATTTTCCTCTAAAACAGGTTTGGAAAACATCTTAGCTAGTCTGTGCCTCTGCAAGTCTAAAAAACATTAATATGCTAATATCAAATAGACAAGAAGTTTAAGAAGGAACTCCTCCAGCCAAAAGTAAGATGGCATCCTGGCATTTCCTCAAAGTCCTTCCTTCAAAAGTATTATTTCTTGTTTCCTTTTATTGTGTATCTGCCATGGTGTTCATATTAGGGCTTCTGCTTCTGACAAGCCTAAGGACAGCTGGGAGCCTGCTGGCTCGAGGGTTGATGTGGAGACAGTTTCAGTGTGTCATCTTGCATGTCGAGGTGCGTAAATCTCAGCATTTCGTGATCCCTCCTCTCTGAATTCTCAATGAGCATGGAGGGCAGCAGAAACATTCCTGGTGGGGTGATTCATTTGAAGTTTCTTGGGAAGAGAAGCAGTTCTAGGAAGGGGAAATGAAAGTTGCCAACGTATAATTATAGCCTCTGAACAGGATCTTGTCCAAAACACAGGATTATCATTCTTTCCTTTCAAACATGTTGTTTCGGTGATTGGGGGGCTTGGCACAAGATTTGGCTGGCAGCAGATTACTCACTGGGGTAATCAGGGGAGAATCAACACTTTCAATGAAGCTCCAATTTCTGTAATATCTTATTTTTTGCTTTCATATATTTTTACTGAGTTCTACCAACTTACATTTCATCTTCTGGTATTATAATCTCTTTGAGGCCTGGCATTTCTTTTTTGCACTCTTGTTTAGCGAATGTCACAATTTTCCTTGGTTTTTATGAAATTTATGATTTAAAATATGTTCTGATATGTTGTGTCATTTATAATTTAAGTATTATTAATATACTTCATATATAATATATATTCTCTATAGTGATATCCTGTAATCATTCTTCAGTAAATATCATGTTTGTTAAATATTTTGCTTAAGATATAAGTATTCTAAGTGAAAATATTCAATGTTTATGCAGTCAATTCTAAGCAGAAAATAAATTCCACCCAGATTCATAGGATATAGTTTAGCTTTTATCAGTAATTGATAGTTTTTTTAAGTCACAAGAAAAAAATGAGAAGTTGGCTACAAAGGAAATACAATCACCTATTTATCAGGGATAAATGAGTGATATCTTCAATGGTATGAAGGGACATTTGCTTGATTTAAGAATTTTATAGCTTCACCTCATTCAGTAAGGTGTCCCATTCCCAATTTTGAGATATGGCTCATTTTTGGCTGCTGGCTTCCTATTTGAAGCGTGACTCTGTCTCCAAGTTTTGCACAGTTTCAGATAAATTTCCACACCATGGAAAACATGACTCTGGCTCAAAACCTTGTTTTTGTGGGTTCAATTTGAGTTCTAAAAACCTTAGGCAATGGGGCTTTGGATTTTCACTTTATCTTATTTGGAGCCCCACCAATGTTTCTAGTCTATGGTTTTCTGTTTCTAATATTAATAATGTGAACCTACATTTATCGGTATTTAAAATGGTCCCTATCATTCTGATATTAATGTGTGTGTATGGGGGTGTGTGTGTGTGTGTGTGTGTGTGTGTGTGTGTTGGACTGGGCAAAAGCAGTCTTATATCATACAGTTAATAGTTTAGCAGGTAGAAGATGTATTACTCAAAAAATATGTTAAATGCAATTTGTTAAATAAAAAATGCAGAGATTGTGAAATTTAAATTCTTTAGAGGTGCCATGCTACTGCTGAGCCATCCTACAGGTTTTATTTCAGTGCCAATCATTACGCTTATTGCATGAGTCCATTAGAGCAAGAAATGGCACTTATGCCCGGGTCATGATCCCAGGGTCCTGGGATCGAGTTCTGCATAGGGCTCCCTGCAGTGCAGGGAGCCTGCTTCTCCCTCTCCCTCTGTCTGCTGCTCCCCGCTGCTTGTGCTCTCTTCACTCTCTGTCAAATAAATAAATAAATAAATAAATTCTTTAAAAAAAAAGTTTGGGTTATAATTTGCACAGAATGATGATAAACCATTTATTATTATTATTGAACAATTTATTATTGATCTTATTGTTTTTCTCCATGAATTTAATTTAGGATCAAATTAGTTCATACCATGTTACCTATCACACAGATATTTATATTTATATTTAAAATTTTCTTTTTTTTAATGATTTTTTTATTATATTATGTTAGTCACCATACAGTACATCCCCGGATTCCGATGTAAAGTTCGATGCTTTATTAGTTGCGTATAACACCCAGTGCACAATGCAATACGTGCCCTCCTTACTACCCATCACCAGCCTATCCCAATCCCCCACCCCCTTCCCCTCTGAGGCCCTCAGTTTGTTTCTCATAGTCCATAGTCTCTCATGTTTCATTCCCCCTTCTGATTACCCCCCCTTTTCTTTATCCCTTTCTTCCCCTACCGATCATCCTAGTTCTTATGTTCCATAGATGAGAGAAATCATATGATAATTGTCTTTCTCTGCTTGACTTATTTCACTTAGCATTATCTCCTCCAGTGCCGTCCATGTTGCAGCAAATGTTGAGAATTCGTTCTTTCTGATAGCTGAGTAATATTCCATTGTATATATGGACCACAGCTTCTTAATCCAGTCATCTGTTGAAGGGCATCTCGGCTCCTTCCATGATTTGGCTATTGTGGACAATGCAGCTATGAACATTGGGGTGCATATGGCCCTTCTCTTTACTACGTCTGTATCTTTGGGGTAAACACCCAGTAGTGCAATGGCTGGGTCATAGGGTAGTTAAATTTTTAACTTTTTAAGGGACTTACACACTGTTTTCCAGAGTGGCTGTAACAACTTGCATTCCCACCAAGAATGTAAGAGGGATCCCCTTTCTCCACATCCTCTCCAACAATTGTTGTTTCTTGCCTTGTCTATCTTTGCCATTCTAACTGGCGTAAGGTGGTATCTCAGTGTGGTTTTGATTTGAATTTCCCTGATGGCTAATGATTTTGAACATTTTTTCATGTGTCTGTTAGCCATTTGTATGTCTTCATTGGAAAAGTGTCTGTTCATATCTTCTGCCCATTTTATGATTTGTTTATTTGTTTCTCGTGTATTGAGTTTGAGAAGTNATTTTTTGATTTGTGTATTTGTTTCTCGTGTATTGAGTTTGAGGAGTTCTTTGTATATCTTGGATACAAGTCCTTTATCTGTAGTGTCCTTTGCAAATATATTCTCCCATTCCGTGGCCTGCCTCTTAGTTTTTTTGACTGTTTCCTTGGCTGTGCAGAAGCTCTTTATCCTGATAAAGTCCCATAAGTTCATTTTATCTTTTATTTCTCTTGCCTTTGGAGATGTGTCGTGAAAAAGGTTGCTCTGGCCGATGTCATAGAAGTTGTTGCCTATGTTCTCCTCTAGAATTTTGATGGATTCCTGTCTCACATCGAGGTCTTTCATCCATTTGGAGTTTATTTTCGTGTATGGTGTGAGTGAGTGGCCAAGTTTCATTCTTTTGCATGTAGCTGTCCAATTTTCCCAGCACAATTTATTGAAGAGACTGTCATTTTTCCACCAGATGTTTTTTCCTGCTTTATCAAGGATTAGTTGCCCAAAGAGCCAAGGGTCCATTTCTGGGTTCTCTATTCTGTTCCATTGGTCGATGTGTCTGTTTTTGTGCCAGTACCATGCTGTCTTTGTGATCACAGCTTTGTAGTACAGCTCGAAATCCGGCATTGTGATGCCCCCAGCTTTGTTTTTCCTTTTCAACAGTTCCTTGGAGATTCTGGGCCTTTTCTGTTTCCATACAAATTTAAGGAGTATTTGTTCCAGTTCTTTGAACCATTTAAACCATTTACATTGACACTGAGAACTGAAAGATAGAATTTTAATGATGCCGTGTTGCCAGTAAATCTTTGTATCGGTTGTGACTTTCCGTTCTGTATCACTCTTGGGGCCTTTTTACCTTTATAGAACCCCCCCTCAATATCTCCTGTAGGGCTGGTTTCATGGTTACGAAATTGGTTAATGACTGGTGGTTCTGGAATGTCTTTATTTCTCCATCAATTATGAATGACAGCCTTGCTGGATAAAGGATCCTTGGCTGCATGTTTTTCTCTGAAAGAGCTTTAAAAATGCCCCCCCAAGCCTTTCTCTCATTCCAGGTCTCTGTAGACAGGTCTGACGTAATCCNCTCCAGGTCTGTGTAGAGAGGTCTGACGTAATTCTGATACCTTTGCCTTGGTACGTGAGAAATTTCGTTGCCCTGGCCACTTTCAACACTGTATCCTTGGATCTAATATTTGTGAATTGCACTATGATGTGACATGGCATCGGTCTGTCATGGTTGAGCTTGGGAGGGGTCCTCTTTGCCTCTTGGACACTAATGTTTGTTTTCCTCGCTAGATTAGGGAAGTTTTCAGCTACAATTTGTTCAAATATCTCTTCTAGACCTCTGTTTTTCTCCACCCCTTCAGGGATGCCGATGATTCTGACATTGGATCGTTTCATAGAGTCAGTAATCTCCCGTAATCTACATTCGTGGGCGTGGATTTTTTTAAGACCAGCTTCTATTTTCGTTTTTTCTTCTACTAACCCNTCATTTCATTGAGTCAGTAATCTCCCTTAGCCTACATTCGGGGGTGTGGATTTTTATAAGTCCAGCTTCTATTTTTGTTTTTTCCTCCACTAACCCATCCTCCAATTCTCTGATACGTTCCTCTTCTTTGGTGACCCTGGCCATCAGAGCCTCTAGTTTTGCCTGCATTTGGCTCATAGAATTTTTAATTTCTGTCAGATTCGCTCTCATTTCTGCCCTTAGGGATTCTATATTCTCAGCAACGTTTTCTCTGATGCTTTTTTCAAGTCTNCTTCAAGTCTACTCATCATTTTGACCATTGTTACTCTGAATTCCATTTCTGATATTTGGTTACATCCATATCCATTATTTCTGTGGCACAGGCCACAGACTCACTGTCTTTTCTTTGCTGGGGGGGGGCTTCTCCCTCTTGTCATTCTGATGAGGAGAGGTTGCGGGGTTGTCTAGAGCCCAAATTATTGACCGGGACCCAGGCCGTGCCCCTTGTTTTATAGGGATCAGGGATGTGGGCTTCTTCTTTAAAGATTTTATTTATTTATTTATGTGGCAGAGAGCCAACCAGTGAGAGAGGGAACCCAAGCAGGGGAGTGCGAGAGGAAGAAGCAGGCTCCCAGCGGAGGAGCCCAATGAGGGACTCCTTTCCGGAACACCGGGATCACTCCCTAAGCCGAAGACAGGCTCTCAATGACTTAGCCACCCAGGCGCCCCAGGTTGTGGGCTTCTTGATTTTTCAGCCTGCCTTCTGGGGGAGGGGCCTGCCGCGTGGATACTCAGGCAACCCCGTTTGGGTAGAGTCTCCGTGTCCCCTGTGAGGAGGGATGGGGATGGGCATGCTGTGAGCCGGTATTTCCAGGCTTTTGTTCTCTGGCAGCTTTCCCTGGCGGTCTGCTGTGCCTCTTCTGAGAGTCAGAGCAGCAGCGGCCGAATCTCAGCCTCTGTCACAGAACAGAGGGTTTGCGGCCCGTTCTCCACTGATGTTCTGGCCACTTTAATTCTGTTACTGTTGGTGCTGCTCAACCCTGCAGCATCCCGGGATGTGCGCCCCACACCCGGCATCCCAGCCCTCACTTCCAGGGCCGGCCGCGTCTCTGTCCTTTGTGTTTCCAATGGCGCCAGCCTCCAGCCACCCAGCGCTTGCTCCTGGAGCTCCCAGTCTCAGTCTGGTTCCAGTGAGCACACTGGGATTCCGGAGTTCCGTGAGATGCCTGGTAGCGAGCACTCCCAGCTCACAGTCTCAGTCTGCTGTCTCGCGGGTGTCGTCCACGAGTCTGCCCACTCTCCCATGCAGGTGGCTACCGCTTCCCGGTGCCCAAACGCAGCGGCTCCCCCCCCCTTCCGTTTATCTTCCAGCATCTGTGTGTGGTTTCATGGTTCCCTGCTTCGTACCTCAATACTCAGCACTGGAGATGTTCATTTGTAGAGATCCAGATGTATCTTCCTGTGTCAGGCTGATTCTGTGGATGTTCAAGCTGGTCTGGTACCTATCCAGCTCGGCTCAGGGGACCAGCTGAAAAAGGGGTCCCCTACTCCTCCGCCATCTTAACTCCCCCCCTATATTTAAAATTTTCTACCTCCACATTCCACATTAATTAAATATACTATTAATGTATGCTTTAAAAATAAGTTACGTGTGATGTGGAGTTGCTATTAGTGACATTCTGCATAAACATGACAATATTTCAAAATCATATTTTGAATTCAAAACCATTATATTAGTTCTATACCTTTAAAAATGATCCACAAAATAAATGTATAATCATGTCTAAATGTTATCTACCCTATGAATTCTGTTCAATGCAATTCAGATTTCATGAAAATTGTGTAATAAATAAAGATGCAGGGCTATAATCCATCTTCTCCTGTTACAGAGGTGGACCCAGGGAAGAAAACAAATGAGCCAGTAAAATCTGTAATGCCAATACTAATGATAGGCCTCCTAGAAAATAAAGTAATGATATTTACTACAGGGAGATTTCTTACCTATAGAATGTTATAGAAAGATGCACCTGGTCTCTGTAGCAATGTTCATAGTAAAAAAAAATCTGTAATCTATAAATTTCCCGTGCATGGAGTTAAAAAAAATCCTATGTAACCATCTGAGTATAAAATGGAAATGTTTAATGATAAAACAGATCTTTGTTTTTTGTAACTAATGCAGTTGCATACAGTAATTAGGGAACCTCATACTTAATGTGGGCAAGAGCACATCCAAAGTAGCAAGGACAGTCAAGGTGACAAAACCCTGACATCTTCCAGCTGTATTTGTGCCTCAAGGTTATGTGTATACTTGAAATAGTAAATCTTGCTACTTGATAAGTTCTCTGATTTGTGTGTGATTCCAGCCTTTGGATATAAATATATTGTTGTTAAAAATCTTTATTTTCCAAAGCATAAATGAATGAAATACTCCTAAAGTGGGTTTTACTGTTTAGCTTTTACATATTGTATTCATTTAAAGATGCATCTTTGTGCTAAATTAAATTTAGTTTCCTTTCAAAAATTTGTAACATTGTATAATATCTTCTCCTATTGGTGATATCCATTTAATTTCACATTATTTTCTATCTAATATTACATTGGTTTGGGAATTTGTTGTATTCATTTTGTTGTTGTTGTCGTTTTATCCTGACTATAAGCATTTAAGTAGAAGAGGATTTCAATTGCTGTTCCATTATGTTGTGGTCTGGAAAGATTTATTATTATGCATGAGTGTCAACATTGGTGTTGAAAGGAACTACTGCAAACTTGAGGATATTAAAATTCCTTATCTAGACAAAAAGGAAGATTTGAGCAGCAAAGCATGTGATCCCTAAGCTGAGTTTAGTAATTGGAATTATAATAAATTAAAATAAAAACCTCATTTTACTTGTTAGTTTACAGATAAATAAAATCTGATACCTGTATCTGGGCATGTTAATAACGAAGTGATGTAACAGGCAAGATTCACAAACATGAAGATGTTAATACTTCTTGAGCTGATTTGTCAATTCAATGCAATTCCAATGAAAATCTTAGAAGAATTCTTTGAGAATATAAGTTCATTTTAAGCTCATACAATAGACAAAGGTCAAGAAATAGATCATTCCCAAGAAGTAGAAAGTGGGAGATGTACTCCTACCAGGGGTCAAGAATTTGTTCAAAATTATTACAGGAAGACAAAGTATAAGCATACTGAAAAGTAGAATAAAATAAAGAAACTTAAACATTTAATTTATAACGAAGGTGCGATTCCAGATTGCTAAAAGGGACTATAAGAGAAGTTTCTAAGATAATTTTAGTTATCAATATTGAAAAATAATGATGTTTATCTTTACATCACACCACACAAATAAATCAACTTCACATGGAACTTTGCAAGTGCCATAAAGTAAAATGTAAAATGGTGTAGCTGCTTTGGAAAATAGTCTTGGTGGTTCCTCAAAAGTTCAAATATAGACTTAGCATATGACCCACAATTCTACTCCTGGGATATACCAGAGTGAGTTGAAAATAGGCATCCACATAAATTCTTATACATGAATATTTACAGAAGTATTATTCATAATAGCTGAACAATGATAATAATACAATTGTCCACATACTGTTGAATGACCAAACAAAATATGGTGTATCCTTGTCATGGGATACTATTCAGCCATAAAAAGCAATCAAAAGCTGATACATTCTACAATGTAGATGAACCTTGAGAAGATGCTAAATGCAAGAAGCCAGACCCTAAGACCAGATGTTGTTTTATCCCATTTATATGAAATATTCAGAATATGGAAATCCACAGAGATAGAAAGTCAGGGGAAAGGAGGATTGTAGAATGACTCTTAACGGGTATGGGGATTTTTTTAGAGTGATAAAAATGTTCTAGACATAGAAAGTGGTTGACTATTGTGGTTCAATATGTGCTGCCTAGACATCTGAAATGAGAGGGTGTATGGCCCCAATGGCCTAACTGTAAGCAATTCTCCTCAGTCTACTATAGATAAGGTCACCTAACCAAACAATCCTCCTCATCACAAGGAAATGAGTTGCAGGCAAAATTCCTGTCTATCCCTGAGTATAGCAGGTTTTAGTTCTCTGTCAGTCTGGAATTATTCGAAAAAACCAATCACATCCTTTTGTGGGAACAAAGGATCACTTTACCCTCCTGCTATTACAAACCCTACCTCCTGCAGTCCCTGTTGGTTTACTCTTTTCTTGAGTGCAACTCCTACGTGGCCCTGTGTGGTATGCTACATCCTCCCTCTAATATTTGAGTATATGTCCATCTCATCTGCCTTGTGTCAAGTGTCAGGTGTTTGGCCATCCTCACAACCCTAAAGTGGGATTCCCTCTCTCATCGATGAGGTAAAGAGCAAGCAATCAAAATGTGGTTGTACATCTTTGTGAATATACACACAAAAAAACATCACTGAATTGGCACTCCAGAAGGTGAATTAGATGGTATGCAAATTATAACTCAAGTGAAAAAAAAATTTTAAAGAGATCTTCATATTGCTACTTCATATTACTTTATAGTCACATTACTAGCAATAAGTATATATACAGAACATATTAAAAATTCCTACAAATCAATAAGTAAAATCCCAACAATCCAATAGGAAAATGTACAAAAACATACATAAATAAGACATTTTACATAAGAAGGAGAGTATCAATAAAGTGCAATTGCCCATAAACACAGTCATGAGTTTCAGCCTAATAGGTGATCGAGAGAATGCAAGTTAAGGTAAATGAGATAATATATTGATACTCAGTTATTTTGAAATTTGAGAAACCAGATGTTGGCAATATTGGAGCAACAACTGTTAACTCTTTTTCCCTACTTGTGGAAAAACAAGTTGGTACAATAGCCTTGAACCACAATTGTGAATACTAGGTATATACCCTATGTCATGGATATATACATACTTCTAAGTATCCTAAGAAAAATTATGTTCTTGTAGATTATAATACTTACAAAATGTTCACTGCAGATTGTTTGTAATAACAATGAAAATTTAAAAATGAGGACAATCAAAAGGATACTGAATATATAAGGATTCATTTACACCATGTGATACCATATTATAGGTAAAAATTAATGAAACAATGTTACAAATAGCAACAGAAAGCATTCAGGTATATTTAATACTGTTAATACAAATCTGATAGGTTGAGTGCTAAGTATATGGGTGATTGTTCTGTTTTACAACCCACATATGTTCAAATATTTTCTTTGATATATATCAAATTTAAACAATTAAATTTAAAATAGGAAATAAAATGCAGGCACTGAGTATAAATAACAAACCATTTTAGTGGGAAAGGGTGCATAGAAATGAATAATACTAGGAAGAGAATGAAAATTCAAAGAATTCTTTTTTAAAGATAATAGACATTACTACATTTTAAAGTCTGAAAGACATAATTTAATAGCAAGGGGAAAGTGATGATGATATAGTATAAATTACTATAGTGGTTTCCTTGGGTAGGGTAGAGTAGAGGAATTCATAGAAACAAGAATATCTTATCCACTGAAATTATAAAGAAAATGGGATATGACTAAAGCAGATAGATTAAAAATATATGGTGGAATCTTAGAGTTCTCTTGTACTTGTTACTACTCTATCTGTGAAATTGAAAGCAAAGCTACCAGCTGAAACAGAGGCAGTGCAAGGAAATGTGGTGAACTTGAGGGAAACAATTGTGTAAAAGAATTGTCCAAGGTTACTGTTAATGAATGGCTGGGACAATTAAAGCATTTAGTCTTAAGGCAACATTATTTCAATATCAAGAGAGATTTGTCAGCATTATTGTGGGGGTCTTTTCAGCCTTGTTCAATGATCATAATTCAGACTCAAAGTAGCAATTAGTTTTATATATATATATATATATTTTTTTCCTTTTGTAAAATTCGAGAGTTTTACTAACAATAGGGTTTTACTAATAGGAGGATGCGCCACCTATTGGCCAGCCCATTTCAGCCAACTGTTGTCCCCACCAAACATTTAGGAATGACTGGGGGCTGTAGATGGAAGGGTTTAAAGAAGAGATGCATATTGTTACCTTTTTAAGTGAATGAGATTACAATTAGAAACAAAAGATGGGCAGATACATACAAAACTATTTACATATAAAACCTACTTCTGACTGCCCTTGTCCCACTCACAAGAATTTACCTACTACAAAGTCCATTGTGACTAATTTTAAGAGGCACCAGATCTGTTTAATACATGATTATGAATGATCCTTCTCAGGTTTTATGTGGCATATGCCATTTATGCCCTCTTCTTATGCCTCCTTCACTTGATATGGGTCCTCACTGTATCTGCAAGATGTTAAGAAGTTTTTTGCTTTTGTTTTTGTTTTGGGGGGACATCGCTGCTATGTGATTCTAGATCCACAAGACAACTTTTTTTCTAGCTTAAAATGCTTTAATACATGGAATTCTCAAGCTGCCAAAGCACTAACATGCTGAGTTACAAAGTGGAAGAGAATGCTTCTCTCCACTTTTTATTATACTGTGTTAGACTGTAAATAAAATGGTGCTATGTGAGCCCAATCAATACTTCAAATAATTTTTAGTAAAAAAAAAAGAAGAAGAAGAAGAAGAACTTTCACTTTTATTTCAAGTCCCAGTCCAACTTCTCTTTAGTGCACTGGGACCCAACATAAATTCTAATTAGAGTGGGGCTGGAAATGAGACTAATCTGAAGAACGTATCACATGCTGTGTCCGGAATGGCCCTACTTGGCAATAGCAGAATGTGTTGCTATGTCGTATTTGAAATGCCTAATGTTCTTCCCATAGAAAGAATTTCCTCATGGAGGTATGTTATATTCACTTGTTAATAACTTGTGAAGGGGCTCACACCACTGGTGCACCAGGTTGGCCTAGACTGTCTCTATTCCACTGTGGATACATCTTAAATTTAGGCTGCATCTTTGGTCAAACAAGGTTTTATTTTTGTTTTGTCACAATTGATTCTTGGGATTTCATTCTGCAGTATTGATTTTGATGTTATAGCACTTACTGGAGTAGCCTGAGAAGATATAATCATTCTTCCACCTCCTTTGGTATCTTTCTGGCACACTTCCTATGTTTCAGAAATGTCTGACTTAAGCACAAAGACCTAAAGAAATAAAAGACAATATGGAGGAGAAATTAAATGTTCTAGGAGGTCAACCTCACATCCTGTCCACTTATCTGTCTTTCCAAATTTTCATGTTTCAAACTTGATCTCTTAGGGCTTCTAAGCCAAGTCAGTTAAAAACTAAGGAGCAACTAAAGGGCAAAGCACTCTGTTGGTTGAAATGGAGAATAAAAAGATGAAAAAGTTATAGTCCTTTGTCCCAAAAGTTCACAAGCTAATAATGAAAAAGATAAATAACAAGTAACTTAGACAGCAGACCAAAAAATGCTGTAATTATAAACTAAATGTAAATGCACTAACTTCATTTGTGCAGATTCAGGGAGTTTTATTCAGGTAACTACAAATAAATTAGCATAATAAATTATTTAGCATCTACCATCTTCCAGATGATGTGAGGTAGCATCTTTTAGCAAATGAGAATGATGCAGTTACATAGTCCTAAAACTCAAAGCATATTTTCTTTTTCCCCCTATACCATTATATGTACACACACACACACACACACACTTTGTTTTTAGATACATCCATAATTTTATTACAAAACCATTATTTTGGCATTAGTTGGTTATAAAGCTATCCCACTGGATAGCAATTCTCATTTCTGCCTTGCCCCTGCTCTTTTATCCACCATTCTACTCTCTGTTTTTATTGGTTTGACTATTTTAGATATCTCATATAAGTAGAATCATTCAGCATTTGTCCTCTGTGAATGGCTTATTTCACTTATAATATCCTATAGGTTCATCCATAC
The DNA here is from genome assembly GCF_002007445.2 of Ailuropoda melanoleuca. NCBI lineage: Eukaryota > Metazoa > Chordata > Mammalia > Carnivora > Ursidae > Ailuropoda > Ailuropoda melanoleuca. The sequence goes on along the minus strand of NC_048225.1, from coordinate 32,366,083 downwards.
TGTCACATATGACAGGAAGCATTTGTTCTTTATGAAGACTTATGTTCACAATACAGTTAGTGACTTAACCTCCTCTTGATATATTAGGTATATCCTTAAATTAGAATAATATACATGGTTGTTTTTAACTGTCTTTGCTTTCCCTCTTCCTGAGCTCCTACATTTAGCACATCTACCTATCTGTACACATGGGACAGACACAAGTACATATAGTTTTACAAGTATATTCCTCCATTAAATCTATACTTACTGATTTTAGAACACATCAGCAGAAACTGGCATTAGTTGGTTGTAAAACTTTATACACGTTGAATAGCAATTCTCATTTCTGACTCCCCCTCCCCTTGTACCTACCATTCTATGCCCAGAAACGATACTTATTAAGAAAATGGACAAATTAATCCTATGCAGAAAAACAGTGTGTGTTATTGAAAACACACCTCAAATACATGTTTCTTTTTCTATTCAATATTTATTGATTTTTGCAATTTTCCAATGCCATAATAGATATATCAAGGAAAAAAAAGAAGAAAAGAAATTAAAGATACCCTCTTTAAAAGATCTCATGTTTACTGCAACATTTTCAAACTTTTGAGTCCCAGAACCTCTTTACACTTTAAAAAATATTAAGAACCTAAAGATTTTTTTTAATGTGGATTTTGTCTACCAATAGGTAAAAAGTTGGAAATTATAACTGAGAAACTTTTAAAATATCTATTCAGTGTTTTAAAAATAAAAATGTATATTAACTTATATAACATACATGTTAAAATATATTTTTTTGAGAGAAAGCACATAGGTGTTTATGAGCTGTGGGGGAGGGGAAGATGGAGAAGGAGAGAGAGAATCTTAGGCAGGCTCTACATCCAGCGTGAAGCCCAAAGTGGGGCTCAATCTCAGGACCCTGAGGTGATGACCTAAGCTGAAATCAAGTCAGATGCTTAACTGACTGAGCCACCCAGGAACCTCCAGATAATAATTCTTTTAAATGAAAAATTAAAAAGAAAAGTAACAATATATTTTACTTTTTTATAAAACTCTTTAATGTTTGGTTAAACAGAGGACAGCTGGACTCTCGCATTTATTTCTACATTCAATCTGTTCAATTATGGTGGTTTAGTTGAGCTATATGAAGAAAATACAACCATACAGATATGTAGTTGGAAAAGGAATATTTTGATAATTTTTTTCAGAGCATAAAGGACATGTTTCTTTGATACTATTTAAAATTCAGCAACTCTTTTAATGGTTTCTTAAAAGTTAAGTTGAAATGTAGATTCTGAAACCATGTCAATGAATTCTTTTAACTCTGTTACATTAAAATACATTGTTCTATTTGTGTAAACTGTCACATTTAAAATGACAAAAAATAATCCTCCAAAATTATAACTTTCTCTTGAGAGTTTGAGTTTCATCATTGGTCATTATTGCTGTCAGTTGTTTCTCTTGAAATAACAAGTTCACTTCATTTCTTTTCAAGAATGTTTTATCTAAATACTGAAGTGTGAATTACTATGGTTTATCTGTCAGCCATTGTTTTAAATAAATATCATGTTTTGTGAAAAAAGCAGCTAATTCAACTCACAACTCACAACATTCATGCAAATGTTTTACCTGGATTGTACCTTGGTATACGGCAGAAGTGTTTTCCATGCACATTTCATTTTTCATACAGAATACTAAAGATGTGCTCCAGTTTCAACATTTGATACAATTAATACATTTTTCCTGCTTTATCAAGGACATTTTTCAGCAAAACTGTTTTGTGCTTGTTTATTGCTTTATGCAGTTATTTATTTATTGCTTATTGTGTTTCTGTGAGTGTATGGAGGTGAGGAATGTAACGATAGTTTAGTTTGATTCCACTGCCTTGATTCACGCTAATGCATCAATAGTTTTACCACCACTGTTTTTGTACCATCAATGCAAAAGCCAGCACAGTGACAAAAAGTGAATATTGTCTTAGTATTATTATGAAAATTGTTCTGCTCATTACATTCCCCCAGAATTTTCTCTGAGATCCCTAGTGGTCTGTGGACCTTACTTTTAAAACTGCTAGTGTAGTATAACCATGTAAATTACTTTCTTTGATAATAAGCACACGGAAGAGATCTGCACTTTAACTCAATGCTGAGAAAAAATTTATGCTACTTCCAGAAAGGAAATTGTATACTAGACTGTATATTTATAGTCAGAGAAATTTAGATTTGAATTCTAGCCATGTGAATTAATAACCCTATGACTTTTGGAAAACTATTAAATCCTGTTACTTGGCCCTCAATGCTAAAACAAATTTTTAGGGATGGTGTAAGAATAAAATGAGTCTCTGTACAAATGTACTCATCTATACACAATACTTGGCATATAGAAAATGCCTGATTAATAGCAGTTTCTATTACTTTTTTTTGTTGTTGCCAACAAGGCATATGATTAATGGTATTGTATAAGTTTTGATCTTTCTACCCCACATTTAGTAAGTTCAATTATAGATGAATGTAGCTTTCAGTAAAAGAGCCAATTTTAACATATGGGCCATGACAGGTGATTCATTCTAAAGATAATAGCACTGGAGAATTAATGCAGTTAGGATTATATTATTCAACTGTTTTGAAAATAAGAATACTATTGTGTTTCATCACTGCCCATCCTTTTTGTGGATCATCATTTTAATAATTGATTTTCATGTGTGAGTCATTGTGGCCCAACTCAGAAGAAAATGCCATAGGAGTTGGGAGAGCTAATTAGCATACCACAAAAGAATAATGATAGAAATGGGCACTTGTTTCTTATTTTAGGAAAGTTCTTTACATATAAAAATGATTCAACCATTGTAAGAATTCAAGGAAAATTGAATTTTTATCTTTGTCCTACATAAGAACCTAAAGTGTGAAAATGAGAATAGTACACCTACACAGTATCAAAATTGTGCTTCCATTCTGTTTAGATCCATTTCAGTTGCTATTAGCATTAAAAGAAGATTGCAGAAAAAGATAAAGAATATTTGAAGCTATAGTGAAGAGGACATTAACTTTGGAGTCAGATAGGCCAGATTCATGTTCTAGTTCTGTTACTTGATCTAAGCATAACTCTGGATAGTTACTTAACTCTCCTGATCCCTGATTTCTTCAACTGCAAAGGAATTATGAAATCATTACCTAATGGTGATTTTGAAGAATTAAGTGAGATTAAACTGTTGAAAATGGATCGTATCCTCAGATGAAATGAGTTGTCTTTAATCAGTCATTTCTTTTCTGCTTTTTATTATAAAATTATTAAAATGATAGGGCTTCTTTTCTTAATGTATAACTTAAACTGGCCTTGCTTGTATATCCTCACACAAATCTGAACGTGCAGTATAAGGTTTTCAACACCATTTCAAAAGGACTAGTTGATTTGGTCAATTAGACAAATGTATATCTTAAATAAGGACCTCAACAAAAGAAAAAAACAGTTGTTTTCCCTGTAGGTTCATACAAATATAGAACTGAGTGTTAAAAATTATTTTAATTGGAAAATTAACAATTTTAGCCATACCTTTGAACATTATTAGTGTCAATTGAAGTAGCAAGAAAATACAACCAAATTTGATATTATGACCTGCTCTACTCCCGGTGAGCACTCCTACCTCGCTCTCTATTTCTGTGTGTTTCACAGTTTCATAGTTTCCATTATCTTTCTTATGTGTCATATGGCTTACTAATATGTTTATTGTTTATTCTTTCCTGCTAGAATGTAACTTCTTAAAGAAATTACCACCTTAAAGGAAAGATGTCTGGTTGTTTTGTTTGGAAGTGCCCAATTCATGCTGGGTACTTAGTAAATGATTTGTGAATGAGTATTTTGAATAAAATAGGTGGAAAAATATGTGAAGCAAGATTATTGCTTTCTGCCAGTTTAGGCTGCTATAACAAAATGCCATGAACTGAGAGGATTGTTAACAAGAAACTTAATTCTTATGGTTCTGGAGATTGGAAGTTTAAGAGCAGGGTACCCTCATGAATGGGTTAGTGTTAAGGGCTCTCTTCCCCGGTTGCAGATAGCTGTTTTCTCCTTTATATATTCACAGGGCTGAGAACAGAGGGACCTCTTTGAGGTCTCTTTTATAAATGCACTAATCACATTTATGAAGGCGGCTCCACCCTTATGACTCAATACCTCCTGAAGGTCCTATCTCTTAAGAGGATCACACTGAGGTTTAAGATTTTAACATATGAATTTAAAGGAAGAAGGTCCAAACAATTTGTCCCAAACAAAAATTAATGGAAGTGTTCATTCATTAGTATAAGAAAAAAATAACATAAAATAACATTCCAAGGATAATAAATAAAACTTTTTTCAAAAATAATAATAAGAGCTAAAAGTTATTACATCTTAATTTATACTGAGCAACATTATTGGGCACATGCTTTGTGCTAGACATTATGCTTAATAGATATTGAATCTTCTGACATAGAGGCTACATGAATGTATCAGAATAAATCCATAACACAAATACTAGTAAAGCTTTACTTCTATTTTATTTAGAATAACCAGAATAAAATTTTATTTCTACTCTTCAGTGGTTATCTTGGGGACAGGAATGCTACATTGAAGAGACCACTCATATTAAGCATTATATTTCCCACAGCTATATTGTATTTGAAAAAAAACTCTTCTTTGTAACCTGAAAACAGTTCTATATAGAAGCAGCACCTATTTTGGGAGAGCATCTAAGTGAGGAATATTGAAGCTAAATTAGCATGATATATTTATATCACTATAGGTATCATTCACATTGTAATTAGGACTTAATCCAATGTTGTCTGCTAGATTTTATCTCTTTCTACCCTCAGGGTGACATTATATGCCTTGAGGCACAGTGCCTGTACTAGTGCAGGTCTCATTTACTTGCAACGTGCTGCAAAGTTTTGGCCTCATTCCATTCACTCATTCTGCAAATACTTATTGAACATTTATTTAATAAATAAGCTCCTTGGAAATAAAGAGGAGTATAATAATATCCTTCACTTTTAGGAACTTGAATTCTAATGGGTAGACAAGGATAAAACAATAACATAGATATTAAGATAATTCCTCTAATAGAGGGTTATATACAAGGGCAAAAACTGCAAACTCTTGGAGGAGTAAGTAATACTTTCAGAAGATGTCTATTCAGAGCAGACATTCAAGTGACAATTATAATATTTCCAAATACCAGTGAGGAGAGAGCATTTCAAACAGAGGAGACAGGATGTAATTAGGTATACAAATATACACATACACACTCTCAAAGGATATAGATGGTTCAGTTTTGTCCTGTGTGAAAAAATGGGAGATTAACTCGGACAGTGAGGTAAGGGTCAAAATATGAAGGACATTGAGTGTTTTGTGAAGGGAAATTAGATTAGAAGTGTTTCAACAGAGTACTTTGCTTCTTGGATAATTCCTAAGTAGAAGAAAACCTGACAAGAGTACATAATTACAGTCACTCATTTGTAATAATTTTTTAAATGATCTGTAAGAGTTCATTTTAAGCCAAGTTTAGATTGAATTAATTTATTTTGGGAAATGAAGTTCCGCTAATTAGGTTTTGCCCTCAGGCCAATGGCAAGTTGTCAATATCGATTTTGGTGTAGAATGCAAGGGACTTCTTACTGTAGTAGCCTATGGGAAATCTTGCCTTAACTGCTGACTTGCAGAAAAGTTACCAAAAGCTTCCACCAGTCTTTGCTGGACAATTAGCAAGAAGGGAGCTGTGATAAAATAGACCAATTTTATAACATGCTAACAATTTACAATTCCATGTGTTTTTCTATGAGCAGAAATCTCAAAATATTCTTAAATCACAAGCATTTTAGCAAAATTGTCAGTGTATCCAAATAGTTTTAAAACACAGGCTTAAAATTTTGAAAATATTATATAACAAAGAAATAGATTTACTCTGAAAATTATTTATTTTAAAGATATAAGTGAGATGTGTTAAAACCTAGATAGAGGGGCGCCTGGGTGGCATAGCGGTTAAGCGTCTGCCTTCGGCTCAGGGCCTGATCCTGGCGTTATGGGATCGAGCCCCACATCAGTCTCCTCTGATATGAGCCTGTTTCTTCCTCTCCCAACTCCCCCTGCTTGTGTTCCCTCTCTCGCTGGCTGTCTCTATCTCTGTCAAATAAATAAATAAAATCTTAAAAAAAAAAAAAAGGAAAAGAAAACCTAGATAGATACTATGTTCTTTGCATCCTTCGTAGTGATTTATAAAGTTCCCAAATGGATACTTGTCCACAGAACTAAAATGCAAGTGTCAGGAAGTACAGTTCCTCTCTGTCTTTTTATTCTCCATTTCAACCAGCTCTTAAAATTATCTCCAGCTCTAAACTATAATCAAATCATTCCGGGATATTGGCCATTTGTCTTCCAAGAAGAAAATGATCTGTAAAAACACTTGGCCTTAGTTACAGGTGTTTTATTCTCACTGATGGATTCTACATACTCCCACACTTCTTAAAAAGGACTTGATTCCAGCATGTTCATACATTTTGACCACCCTGTTAGATTTCAACTTGGTTTGTGTCTACAAGGTTTTTGGTTCGTTATTTTGAGTTCATTTTTGTTAATGTTTTATTCAGTTATTCACAGTTTCTTAACCAGACCTTATTTATAATTGATGCCTAAATTTTTTCAACCATGGGAGTGCTTTTTTAGTTAAAAAAAAATTCCCTATGACCTTAACTAGCTATTCACATGCAAAATTAGAATGACAGACTTCTGTATATTTGTTTCCACTTAAGAGCAGTTTTGGAGAAAGGTAAATTTGGATTTGCATTTAAATCAGTTTAATCAAAGGTGATGAAATAAATCACCTGGAACATCTGGGAAAGTTGTTACGAACTCATAAATCGGAATTTGAGAAGGACTTCCTTGGGCGTGTTGTATCTTCTTCACGTGGACACAGCTTCCACTGGAGCATCTACTTCTAGTTGGTACTCCACTCATGTGACTGACTTTCCTGGCCTCTCTTTCTTGGTATAGTGTCTCATTCTTTAGGGTCTCTCCACGTGGTGTAGCTTCTCACTGCCTGGAGTTCTTAGGGTAGTCTGACTTCAATCATGACAGCTAGCTTCCCCAGAAGGAATTTCCAAGAGATTTAGGCAGGGATTGAACATTTTCTATAAACTAGCTTTGAAAATGACCAAATATCCCTTCTAGTACTTTCTATCAGTCACTAAGGCAAGCCCAGATTTAAGGGAAGAAAGAAATAGATTTTATCTCTAGTGAAAATATGACACAGACACATACCCAGGGGTAATGAATTCATGTCTGATATATGGTCTGAAGATCAGAAATAAATAATTTGGAAAAAAATTTATAAAACTGCATTCTCAAGAAACTTAACTATTAAAGAGTAAGATAAGGAAGAATAATAAAAGATGGATTGAGAGAGGAATTTCAGAGAAGAAATTCTGGACTCCTGGATGCCAGTTCCATGTATAAGGAGACTAGACATAACTACTCTGTCATAATGATAATAGTAATTTAAAGAAGGCTGAATATACAGAGAAATCAACAACTCTTCCTGGCTCCTTAAGAACCAGGAGGACACAGGGAAAATTGTTGCATCCAGAATTATAGATTCATACAGGTAAATACAGGGAGTAATAGCTTACCAGAATAGTGACTCATGAGCAGAAACTGCCATGGGACTTTTAACCATTTTTTAACCAGATTATATGTTTTCTTCATTTTGAAGAGACAGAGCAAATGTCCGAAACTACTTGGATATGGCAAGGATGTTGAAATTATTTGGGAATTTAAAACAACTATCATTAATAATTAACCCATTAAGGCTCTAATGCATAAAATAGAGAGCATGCAAGGGCAGATAGGCAATTTAAGCAAAGAGATGGAAATCTTATGAAAGAACCAAAAAGAAATGCTAGCGGGAAAAAAAAAGACATTGTAATAGAAATGAATAATGGCTTTTTTTTTAAGATTTTATTTATTTATTTGAAAGAGAGAGAGACAGCCAGTGAGATAGGGAACACAGGCAGGGGGAGCAGGAGAGGAAGAAGCAGGCTCATAGCAGAGGAGCCTGATATGGGGCTTGATCCCAGGACTCTGGGATCACGCCCTGAGCCAAAGGCAGACGCTTAATGACTGAGTCACCCAGGCGCCCCTATGAAATGAATAATGGCTTTGATGGACTTATTAGTAGACTGGAGTTGGCTGAGGAAAGAATCTCAGAGCTTGAGGATACAACAATAAAAACTTAGAAAACCAAAAAGCAAAGATAACAAAGACTGAAAAAAAAAAAACCCAGAATAGATAGGTGTCCAAGGACCATGACACAACTCCAAAAGGTATAACACATGTGCAATGGGAATACCAGAAGGAGAAAGAGAGAAAGGGACAGAGAAAAGGTTTGAAATGATAATGACTGGAAATTTATCTAAATTAATATCATAGACTGATGAAGGAAGTTCAGAGAATACCAAGCAGGATAAATGCCTAAAACACTATACCAAGACATGTCCTTTTCAAACTACAGAAAATCAAAGATAAAGGAAAAATCCTGAAAGAATCCAGACTGGAAAAATGCCTAAACTAGTGGAGGTAAAAAAATAAAAATTAAGTTTGACTTCTTTTCAGAAACCATACAAGCAAGAAGAGAGTAGAGTGAAATATTAATAGTGTTGAAGAAACAAACAAAAAAATCAAAACCCCAAATTCTGTACCTTGCAAAATTGTCCTTCAAAAGTGAAAAATTCTTTCTCAAACAAACGAAAATTGAGGGAATTTGTTGCCAGTACATTGCTTTGCAAGAAATGTTTTTGAAAAGTTCTTTAGAGACAAGGAAAACGATGTAAGTCAAACTTAGATCTACACAAAGAAAAGAAGAGCATCAACAAATTACCGCTGAAGTGCACCATTTTGATAGTTGGGCAGACTGTGTGCAAGGTGGAATAGAGGTTGATAGAGTAGGCAATTAGCTAGATATGAGCTGGAGGCAAGGATGGTAGTAAACAGTGGTTTCCAGGTTTCTCACTTCCTGGAACTATTGAAATAAGAACAGCAGGTGCAGAGCAAGCACTGTCCTTTCCACCCTATGTCCTACAATAACATATCACTCCATTATAATATATTTACATTGCAGTTTTGACTCCCTCAATCCCCATGGGGGAAAATGGCTGTGACAGTTCCAGCAAGAATCTCATAGGACCCAAAATTCCCCCTCCCAACAGGTAGGAGGAGTCCCTTAGATGACTGGAAACAACCTTAGTCAGAGATGGCCCTAGCTATGACCCATAACATGCAAACAGTAAAAGAAAAGACACTAAACTCTGGTGCAGTTGTCACCTCTGGGCCTGCCTGCTCTCCTGTCTTCAGTGTCCTGTCCTTAACAATCTGCTTTGTGCTTGCTACTTTCCTTCTGGGTGTCTTTATGCGAGTGTGGATCCTCATATAAATCTTTCATGGGGAATCTAAGAATCAAGGCCTCCATTCACACAACACAGAATCTCCCACCAGTAGCAGGGTGTGTGAGAAATCTTTGTATTTTCTGCTTAGTTTTGCTGTGTAAAATTGCCCTAAAAAAAGGTCTATTTAAAAAATACAAACAACTGCAACAACAAAACATATGACAACAATTTTGAAGACATTGGGCATCAAGTGTTGAAGGAGAGTGACTCCTTTGACATGGAAAACAAACTAGGTGCATTCTAGTTTAATGACAGTCTCAGTTTACTGCACTGAGACAATTTTCAGGTGATTGGAAAGAGGAGCCCAGGTAGAACCCAAAGGACTCTGAGTTGAGTAATATTGCTGAAAGACAAGAAAGCCAGGGAAGCTAGACCTTGTAGGTCAGAGTTGGAAGGGAGAGAGCTACGTAGAACAGCTTTCTCGCTTTCTCGACTATCAGCAGAACACTGATGATCACAGGCATGGATGAAAACTACTCAAGGCTGGGAAAAGAATCAGCTAAGAGGATTAAAAGAAACAGTTCCTATCTTTCATACAGAAATAGTGCTGGTTCCCACCATATAGACAGGAAAACCTTATGATATACAAATCATTAGATAGAGTTTAATCTCAGTAATAGGTAAGAGTTAGCAACATCTAAAAGCGTCTGACTAAGAACATCTCTAATTCTGACAAACATTTTAAAAGCAAGATCTGAAAGGATTAAAATGTTTCTAAATGACTTATCTGCATCCCAGAAAAGAACTCAAGAATGTTTTACAGGAATTGGAAAATTCATCAGCAACAAATAAGGTAAAATTCACAGTATTTGAAGCCTTTAAATTTATTGAACATATCAGCAAAGTGCAAGTGTTTTCTGTGATTAATAATAAGGACACTGTAATAAATGGAGATTCCATAACTGTGGGACACAGGAACAGTAGGACATGCAAAAAGAGATCCATGAAGAACCACCAGAGAAGCCAATAGCTCACCAGTAGCTCACCAGTTCTTTAGTGAGAACTGCCTGGCCACTGAAGTCAGAACTAGACTTTCTATTCTTTGTGGCATATTGTACATAAGTATGTGTAACGCAATATAGTTTTTATTTCAGTAAATAGAACATAGTCATTCTCAACAAATCTTTTTGACATTTTTATAATTACCCAAGCAAGGAACTTCCCTTATACATGTGTGTATTATTCAGATAATGTTTTTCTTTTAAATTCTTATGTGCATCAGATGCACTAAAAAGTCAGGAAATAATGTATGAATAAGAAACCTATGTATACCCGTTCTTATGGAGCCCAGAATTTATTGGATAAGACTAACATTAACATAGAAACAAAAATATTTAATTTAGCATTATATTAAGTATAATGTCATTTATTAAATCAGTCCAGAGAGTTAAGAGGTTGATGAGATATAGATATAAAGATCTGTGAAACCTATGTTATTTTTATGCACAGGCTCTTAGGACTTCAGTAGACAACAGTAGGGCAGTACTCCTGAGAAAAACATCTTAATACACTTGTATTTATCTGTATATGTCACAGGCAACAAATTGAGTTACAATGATGTAAACCAGAAGTGGATTAGCTTTTAAAAAAAATAAAGCTTAGCAGCTGTCTTTGCCTGGCATTATTATCCTCAGAGAGAACTACCTAACAACAAAAAAGTTATATTGGGATATGGCTATTAGATGTAATTCTACTTTTTATATGCTGGAACACCTGCTTGAAAAGAAGCAGTTTCTGAGTTGATATTTTTTCTGCCAAGGATATAAACAACAGCTTGTTAATTCCTTTCTATAGAAACTAGAAATATGCCCAAAAAGAATGTGATTATCATTTAGTCTGGTTAAAATTTTAATGAAATAAAACCTATGCCACTGTAGTTGGGTTATACCTAGTTATTTTCTAAAAATGCATTTAAAGAAATTTTAAATGCAATGAGAACTGAACGTTTTATACTCCTGTTATATTTAGAAATGAAACAAAATGTATTGAGATTGTTGTTGTGTTTTTTGTTTTTTGAGAGGAGTAGGTTAGTGCATCCCATTCCACTCAGAGTGTGGAGGCTACACGCCTATGATTGTTTCCAAGGGACACAATCCCCTTCCTGATTTGGATTTTTTATTTCTTGTTGTGTCATTTTGTGATTTGACAGTTTGTTGCTTTAGGCATGAAATTCTTTACTAGGTCTTAGCTTATCTTTTCAACACTCTGACATAGACTGGTAAACCATACCAACAATCTGACATATTTTGGTCCATTTTCCTGCCTGCTAAAAATATGAAAGTGTTAAATTACCTCTTATATCTGTTCCAATACTGAAGGTCTTGCCCAAGTCTTGCCATGGCTTTATCAGAATGTGATAAAGGATTACCACAATTTTGGCAAGACAAAGTAACTTGGTAAACTACTAATTTGTTCCTACTAATTTAAGGTGAATGAGATGGATTTAATGAGTATAAGCTTCAGTAAAGAGATAAAATCTAGGTAGTAATAGAAACTAAATTTGAGTTTATCTAAATTCATATCATGACAATTACTATAACTTTATTTTAAATTCAATTTATAAAGGCTCAGTAGGGCAAGTAAACTTTACACTCTAAAGAAATGTGGGTAAGTGACTAACTTATACAGGTGAGATAATTTTTTAAAATTATCTTTCTGAAATAATGCTGTTGGTGAAAAATTAGAAGTTGAATTTCTTCTTTGCCATAATTTGGCCTTGAGGACAATATTAAACGTCCTCCTTGTTGAGGAGGAGATAAGGAAATATATGTAGGTAAAAGGGTACAGAGTTTCAGCTATGCAAGGTAAATAAGTTCAGAAGATCTAATGTATAGCAATGTGGCTATAGTTAACAATACTGAATTGTATGCTTGAGACTTGCTAAGAGGATAAATCTTAAGCCTTCTTACCACACACACACACACACACACACACACCCCTACACACCCATACACACAGAGAAAGAAAATAAAATAAAAAATTAAGTATATGAGGTGATGGGTATGTTATTGGCTTGATTGTGGTGATTGTTTCACATTGTGTATATATACCAAAACATTGATATACACATCAAGCTGTATATATACAATTTGATATACATATACAATTTTCTTTGTCAGTTACACCTTAATAAAGCTAAAAAACCCAATTGCAGGTGTGTTCTTCAGGGTGCTTGTGCACGCACATGCACGTGCATGTGCACGTGTGTGTGTGTGTGTGTGTGTGTGTGTTTGCATGTTAATTAATTAGGGGGAGTTTCTGTTGAAGCAAAACTTTTTGTTAAATAAAAGATTAATTATATAAAGCAAAATAATTACCCCCTGTCTAATATACTTCATAAATTTAGGTCTTCTTTGACTTGGGGCTTGACTTCTAGGTGTCTGTTCAATCTGATTCCTGAAGCAACTGTTAGCAGCTGTGGCTGCTTCAGGGACCATGCGCTTTCTGTCTCACACAGTGAACAGCCACATCTCCATCTTCTTAGCACCATCTGTGTTGCGATTTCTATGACCAAATCTACAATGAAGTCTCCACAACCTTTGCAACATGCTTCACTGAAAGCAAAGAATATTTAATTCAGAAAGAACTGGATCATGTTTTGTTTCTTTTCTCTAGTGAGAACACAGCACAATATTTCTAAAAGTTTACCAGAGGACAAAGGACTCTGGATAACTCTCAGGCCAAGAAATGTGATATGTTGCAAATTTTCGAAATTTCTTCTTTATGGCCACTGAAAATGCTATTTTTTTTTTTGGTGACCATGCATGATATCACAAATAGTGCCCCGATCTAATTTCATCAGGCGAAGAAATAAAAAGGTGCTATTGGTATAGCCACTAAGAGAGGCTACTAGAGTTAGCTGAAAGTATTGGTGGTATCTTTTCCAGATCACTTCCCTATTCTCATCAAAACGTACCTTTATGCTACCGGAGGTTTCAGGTTAATTTATATAAATTCATCACCTGTTCATTGGTATTGGAGGAAGTTTACTTGACAAATGGCCAGTAGCATTGTGTTGTGTTATAAATAAGATATGAGAAAACATAAAGTGTTATGCAGGCAGAGTATCTGTCATTATTACATAGAACAGGAGAAGATAAATCTTTACAGACAAATAGACTAGGAATTAAGGAATGAAGGGCCCCTGATTGTGCTTAATGATATCAGAAGATAAATCAAGGACAACAAAGTACTTAGCAGTGCTATATACAAAACTTCATGTTTTGTTATTGCATGAGGTTGTCAGATTTCAACATTCTATGATAGTTTTGTTTGTTTAATTCAAAAAGCAGTTCAAACTTTCTGGAGATGACAATACATCTAAACAGTTGTTTATATAAGAGCAAACTGAAAAGAACCAGTTAATTTTTGCAAAATCAGTTTGGGATTAAGTCTTCTATGAAAGTTTCCTTCACTTGTTGACAAAATAAACATGAAGCAATTGAAAGAGACTGACAGTAACAAAGATGCTTTGCCTCCCTAACAAATAGCTTGTAGTAAATAAGGTGGTTAAAATAATTTAGTCTTAATCTGGAAACATTGAATGGAGTATAAAAATTATTTGAAGGGTGCCTGGGTGGCTCAGTTGGTTGAGCGTCTGGCTCTTGATTTTGGCTCAGGTCATGATCTCAGGGCTCTGAGCTCAGTGAGGTGTCTGCTTGAGATCTCTCCTGCTTGATATCTCTCTCTCCCTCTGCCCTTCCCCCCTCAAATAAATAGATAAATCTTTTTAAAAATATTTGGAACATTAGTGCTTCCTCAATGTCTGCTGAGGTAGCCTACTACGAAATGCTTTGGTTGTGACAATATTCTATTTATGTATAAAGATCCATTCTGTAGGCCAATATTGATTATGAATAAAGCTTTAGAGATACTAATAAAAGGTAGATACATAGATTTTAGCATGGTGCTACAGAAAATTACCTTATGAAAAACTTGGGATTTAGTGAGCACAGTGAGGGCTCAAAATTAGGATGGTAACAAAATATCCATTTGCTTTTATGCCTGGTGAACTAGGGAAGAGACAGATTTTCTCAAAGATTGTACAAAGACTGTTCTCTATCCAGATAGTCTAATACTCAAAGTATCCTGTGTTCTGTCTAAAGCTGCCCCAAGTAAAAGAATAGAAGGAACAATTATAACATTTTTAATGTTTTCTAATTTACAGATTAATTTCCTTAGAGTGCCAACAAACTATACAAGCTAAAATAATTCTCAGGACTTTAACATAGATATCTAGATTCTATTACAAAGTAAGGAAAAAGTGGGAATCACTATTGAGGCATTCTTCATTCAATACCATCTTGTTAAGAGGTAATGCTATGAGAAAGAATTGTGCTTGTAAAATACCCAATGGTAATTCTGATAGTGGTATCCAATGAGTTTAGTAATTGGGATAACTGAAAAACTTCTCCAGAAAAGCAACCAAATTTAAACAGCATCTCTGTATTGCTTTTGGATCAATTCAATCAATGATACACACTGAAAATTAATTTGATTATAATTTAATAATTAATTATTTAAAACAATGTCATGCTGAAAACCACTTGAATATTTCTTCATTTTATATTTTCATAAGCCAGGTCATTGTTTTTTTCTTTTTTTTGTTCATGTCTAATTACTAGACAGTGTCCTATTGGTTTCAGTTATACAATATAACGATTCAACAATTCCATTTCTTGGTGCTTATTAAGATAAGTATACTTTTATTCCCCTTCACCTATTTCATCCATCCTCTACCCACCGCCTCTCTGGCAACCACCAGTTTGTTCTCTGTATTTACGTGTCAGTGAAATTCTATGGTGTTTCTCCTTTTCTGTCTGACTTATTTTACTTAGCATTAACCCTTCTAGGTTCATCCATATTGTTGCAAATGGCAAAATTTTTTTCTTTCTTATGGCTGAGTATTATTCCATTGCATACATATACCACCACTTCTTATTTATTTATGTATCAATGGACACTCGAGTTGTTTCTATATCTTGGCTATTGTAACTAATGCTTCAATAAACATAGGTGCACAAATGTCTTTTCAAATTAGTATTTTAATTTTCTTTGGAGAAATAACCAGTAGTGGAATTACTGGATCATACAGTAATTCTATTTTTAATTTTTTGAGGAAACTGTATACTGTTTTTTCACAGTGGCTGCACCAATTTGCATTCTCAATAACAGTGCACAAGGGTTCCTTTTTTGCCACATCCTCACCGACGCTTGTTGTTTCTCGTGTTTTTTATTTTAGCCATACTGACTGATGTGAGGTGATAGCTCACATTGTGGTTATTATTTGCATTTCCCTGATGATTTGTGATGTTGAACATCTTTTCACTTGTCTGTTGGCCATCTGTATGTCTTCTTTGGAAAATGTCTAGTCATGTCTTCTGTCCATTTTTAAATGGATTATTTGTTTTTTGGTGTTGAGTTGTATAAGTTCTTTATATATTTTGGATATTAGCCCCTCATCAGATATATCATTTACATTCTCTCCAGTTTAGTAGTTTGCCTTCTTGTTTTGTTGATACTGTCCTTTGCTGTGCAAAAGCTTTTTATTTTTGTATAGTCACAGTTGTTTAATTTTGCTTTTGTTTCCCTTGCCAAAGAGGACATATCTGGAAAAATGTTACTATGGCTGATGTCAAAGAAATTACTATGTTTTCTTCTATGGATTTTATAGTTTCTAGTCTCACATATAGGTCTTTAATCCATTTTGACTTTATTTTTGTGTATGGTGTAAGAAAATGGTCCAGTTTCATTCTTTTGCATATAACTCCTCAGTTTTCCCAACACCATTTGTTGAAGAGATTGTCTTTTTCACATTTTACATTTTTGCTTCTGTTCTCATAGATTAATGGATCAAAAATGTGTGGGTATATTTCTGGATCCTCCTATTCTATTCTATTCTATTCTATTCTATTCTATTCTATTCTATTCTATTCTATTCTATTCTAATCTAGCTATGCGTCTATTCTTTTATACCAGTACCATAATGTTTTGTTTAATATAGCTTTGCAGTATATATTGAAATCTGGGATTGTGATACCTCCAGCTTTGCTCTTTTTCAAGATTGGTTTGACTATTTGGGTTTTGTGGTTCCATACAAATTTTAGTATTATTTGTTCTAGTTCTGTGAAAAATGCTATTGGTATTTTTATAGGGATTGCATTAAATCTATAGATTGCTTTGGGTAATATGGAGATTTTAACAATATTGGGTCTTACAATACATGGGCATGTACTATCTTTCCATTTGTATTATCTTCAATTTATTTCATCAGTGTTTTGTAGTTTTTGGAGTAGAGGATCTTTCACTTTCTTGGTTAAGTTTAACCCCAGAT
Source organism: Ailuropoda melanoleuca (assembly GCF_002007445.2). NCBI lineage: Eukaryota > Metazoa > Chordata > Mammalia > Carnivora > Ursidae > Ailuropoda > Ailuropoda melanoleuca. The sequence goes on along the minus strand of NC_048225.1, from coordinate 32,349,298 downwards.
ATTTTATTCTTTTTGGTGCAGTTGTAAATGGGATTGTTTTATGAATTTCTTTTCTACTACTTCATTATTAGTGTATAGAAATGCAACAGATTTCTGTATATTAACACTGTATCCCGTGACTTTACTGAATTCATTTATCAGTTCTCGTAGTTTTTTGGTAGAATTTAGGGTTTTCTGTATATGGTATCACGTCACCTGAAAATGGTGAAAATTTGACCTTTTTCTTAGCAATTTGGATGCCTTTTCTCATTGTTTTCTGACTGCTATGGCTAAGTCTTCCAGTACTATGTTGAATAAAAGTCAGGAGAGTGGATATCCTTGTCTTGTTTCTAATCTTAGAGGAAAAGCTCTCAGTTTTCTACCATTATGATGTTAACTGTGGGTTTTTGGTTGGGCCTTTATTATGTTGAGGTATGTTCCCTTTATGCCTATTTTGTTGAGTTTTTATCATGAATGGATGTTGTACTTTGTCAAATGCTTTTTCTGCCTCTATTTAGATGACCATTTGTTTTTTATCCTTTCTCTTTTTATTTTTATTTATTTATTTTTTAACTGATTTTACTTATTTATTTGAGAGGAGGATGAGTGGGGGGAGAGACAATGGGAGAGGGAGAAGTAGACTCTCCACTAAGTAGGGAGCTGGACATGGGGGTTAATCCCAGGACCCTGAGATCATGACCTGAGCAGAAGGCAGATGTTTAACTGACTGAGCCACCCAGGTGCCCTCATCTTTTCTCTTTTTAATGTGATATATCACACTGATGAGTTTGGCAATATTGAAGCACCCTTTCATTCCCGGAACAAATCCCATTTGATTATGGTGAACAATTTTTTTAAATGTATTTTGGATTTGGTTTGCTAATATTTGGTTGAGGATTTTTGTATCTATGCTCATCAGAAATAATTGCTTGTAGTTTTCTTCCTTCCTTTCCTTGTTTCTTCTCCTTCCTCTTCTCCTCCTCCTCCTCCTTCTCCTCCTCCTCCTCCTCCTCCTCCTCCTCCTTCTCCTTCTTCTTCTTTTTCTTCTTCATGCATTAGACAACATAGAAGAAATGGATAAATTTCTGGTGACATATGAGCTTCCAAAAGTGAATCAGGAAGAAATAGAATATTTGAACATACTGATTACTAGCAATGAAATTGAATCAGTAACCAAAAACCTCCTAACAAACAAAAGTCCAGGACCACATGGCTTCACAGGTGAATCCTACCAAGCATAGAATTAATCCCTATTCTTCTCAAACTATCCCAAAAATTAGAAGAGGAAAGAAAGCTTCCAAATTTCTTCTAGGTTGTCCAATTTTTGGCTTATAATTTTTCATAATATTTTCTTATAATGCTTTGTATTTCTGTGGTGTTTGTTGTTCTCTTTCTTCTATTTCTAATTTTGAGTCCTCTTTCTTTTTTGTTCATTTGTTTTGATGAGTCTAGCTAAAAGATTATCAATTTTGTTGATATTTTCAAAGAACCAGCTCCTGGTTTCATTGATTTGCTCTACTGTTTTTGTTTGTTTGTTTGTTCTAGTTTACATTTTATTTATTTTTGCTCTAATCTTTATTATTTCCTTCCTTCTAATAGCTTTAAGCTTTATTGTTCCTTGTTTCTATGTGTAAGTGTACATTGTTTATATGAGATTTTTCTTGTTTCTTGAGGAAGGTCTGTATTGTCATAACTTTCCATCTTAGAATAAATAGGTTTTGCTGCATTCCAAAGATTTTGGACTGTTGTGCTTTTATTTTCATTTGTCTCCATGTATTTTTTAAAATTTTCTTTTTGATTTCTTAGTTGACCCATTCTTTGTTTAGTAGCATTTTATTTAACATCCATGAATCTGTGTTCTTTCCAAAATTTTTCTTATGATTGCATTGGAGTTTCATACTACTGGAGTCAGAAAATATGCATGATATGATTCCAATCTTTCTGAATTTGTTGAGACTTGTTTTGTGGCCTAACATGTGAATTATTCTGGATAATGTTCTGTGTGCCCTTGAGAAAAATGTGTATTCTGCTGTTTGGGGGTGGAATGTTCTCAATGTATCTGTTAGGTGCATCTGGTCTGATGTGTCATTTAAAGCCAGTGTTTCTTTGTTGATTTTCACTTTGAATACTCTATCCATTGATTTAAGTAGTGTGTTAAAGTTCCCTACTATTATTGTATTACTGTCCATTTCTTCCTTTATGTCTATTAATAGTTGCTTTATGTATTCAAGTGCTCCCCTTTTGGGTGCAAAAATATTTATAATTGTTGCATCTTGTTGGGTTGTTTCCTTTATTGTTATGTAGTGTCCTTCTTTATCTTTTGCTACAGTGTTTCAAAGTCTATTTTGTCATTGCTACCCCAGTTTTCTTTTCACTTCCATTTGTATAAGTGTTTTTCTATCCCTTCACTTTCATTCTGCATGTGTCTTTAGGTGTGAAGGAAGTCTCCTGTAGGCAGCATGCAGATGGGTCTTACTTTTTTATCCATTCAGTCACCCTTCTTTAGATTGAGGCATTTAGTCCATTTATATTCAAAGTAATTACTGATAGATATATATTTATTGCTATTTTGTTACTTGTTTTATGGTTGTTTTTATAATTCTTTCTTTCTTTTTTGTCTTGCTTTCTTTCCTTGTAGTTTGATGGCTTTCTTTAATGATATGTTTGTGTTTCTTTTTCTTTAATTTTGTGTATCTATTATAGATTTTTGATTTGTGGTTACTATTTGGCTCATATATAACAGCTTATGCATATAGTAGTCTATATTAAATTGATGGTCACTTAAGTTTGAACCCATTCTAAAAACATGAGATTTTTACTCCCCTCCCCCATCTTTTATATATATGATATCCTTTGTATTCTTTTATTTTGTGAATCCCTTGATTGATTTTTATAGATATAATTGATCTTACAGCTTTTATGTTTTAACCTCCAGACTGGTTTTATACGTGATTAAGCTACTATTTTTTTGTGTTTGCATATGCTTGTAAACATTTTTTTTTTCTTTCCTAATTTTCTCATCCCTGATTATGGCCTTTTCTTTTCATTCAAAGAATTCCCTTTAATGTTTCTTTTAGGGTTGTTTTATTAGTGATGAACTCCTATAACTGTTTTTTCTTCTTTTGTTTTTGTTTGTTTGTTTATTTTGGTTAGTCTGGAAAACAATTCTTACTTCCATTCTGAATGATAGTCTTGCTGGGTAGAGTATTCTTGGCTGCAGATTTTATTCTTTCAGCACTTTTAATATATCATACCACTCCCTTTTGGTCTGCAAAGTTTTTGCTGAAAAATCAGCTGATAGCTTTTTCCCTTATATATAACTTTTCTTTTATCATGCTGCTTTAAAATTTCTCTCTTTAACACTACATTTGCCATTTAATTATTATTCGTGTTGGTACAAACCTCGTTGGATTAATTTTGTTGTAGGATCTCTGTGCCTTCTGCATCTGGATGTCTGCTTTTTTCCTCGGGACATTTTCAGGAATTATTTCTTCAAATAAACTTTCTGCCCCCTTTTCTCTCTTTTCATTCTGGGATTTCTGTAATGCAAATGTTATATTTGATGATGTCAATGATTTCCCTTAACCTATTCTCATTTTTTATTATTCTTTTTCTCTTTCTGCTGTTCATCTTGGTTGCTTTGCGATACTCTGTCAGTTCCCAGATCTATTCTTCTGTCTCTTCTAACCTACAATTGATTACCTCTAGAGTATTTTTTACATTTCAGTTATTGAATTATCTCTGATTGGTTATTTTTTATATTTTCTATCTCTTCTTTGAAGATCTCATTGAGATCTTCTACTGTTTTCTCAAGTGTAGTAAGTGTCTTTATAACAATACTTTGAATTTATTATCTAGCATACTGTTTCATTAGCCCTTTTTTGTGGTTTTGTTCTCTTCTTTAGTTTGGGGTGTATTCCTCTGTCTTCTCATTTTGTCTAACTCCCTGTATTTGTTTCTATGTATTAGGAAAGTTGGTGACATTTCCTGATATTGAAAGTAGTGACTCTGTGAATAAGAGGTCCCCTGGTGCCCTGTAGCACAATGCTCCCTGTTTACCAGAACCAGGTGCTTCATTGGTCTCTCCTATATGGGTTGTATGCACCCTACTGTTGTAGCTGAGCCTTCTTTGCCTTCAGTTCTGTTGGTTGCAATGGACCACTTTTCCTGTTGTGGGCTGGAGTTCTCCCCTTTGCAGCTAAGAGACATGTGTGGAGCAGTTATGGGCTTGCAGTTAGGCAGTGTCAGTAGTCAGACAAGATGCCTGCCTTCAGCCCATTTGCCAGGGTGGTGGTCTCACTAAATTGCAGGGTGCTTTCCTTGTGTTGTCCTCTGAGGAGCTTTGTTTGTAGGCGGGGCTTGCAGACAAACCTGATGTCTTCCCCCAGTCCTTCCACTGGGGCTGCAGTAGCACAGACCTGCAGGATGCTTTCCCTGCTTTGTACTGTGGGAGGCTTTTGTTGGTGGTGGAATGGGCAGTCCAGATGCCTGAAGGGCTACACATGCACTGAATGGCAGAGCACTCTCTCTGCACTGCCAGTTGTACAGTTTGGCTCCTGTGACTGAGAGTATACTGGTGTGTGTGGCTTCCCCTCCCCCCTCCCCAGGGCAGGAGTCACTTTGGAATGGTTCAGTTCCCTGCTGGGACTTCTTGCAGGATGAGACAGACGTGGCAGAAGGGCTTATGGAGGGGCTTCTGCTGAGTGAAATAGTTGGATGGGGGAAAGCCACAGAAGAATGTAGGGGTAGGTTTCATGCCATTATCAAGTTAGGTGGAAAGTGTTTGTGCTGCTTCCTGCAGCTGTCCAGTCATCCAGGCTATGGGTTATTAGGGACAAATGTCACCCACCAGCTCTTCTGTTCTTGGAGAAGTCTCCTAAAGAGCTCTGCCCCTTTAGCACATGTTCTGGGATTAGTAAACAAATCTTCATATACACTTTAGGTGCTTTTCAGACTACTGCCTGTATGCTGTGTCTTCTGGGACTGTTTGTTATGCTGACTCTTTAAAGGCAGGGACTCATTTTCCCATCACCTTCCATCTCTCCCCAGAGCCAAGCTTACTGATTTTTAAAGTATCCAGAATTGAGCCCTTCTGGTTATAAAAGTCATGAAGTTAAGCCCCACTGGTTTTCAAAGCTAAATGCTATGGAGATTCATCTTCCCTGTGCAGGTCCCCTGTGTCTGGGGCCACTAGTGTGGGGTCTGCTTCTCTCCCTTCTCTGTGCTTATGATGTCCCACCCATTTGTGGTTAGTCTTACCAAAAGTTTGGTTCCTGCCTGCATCTCTGCCCCTCCAACCCTTTGTAATGTGTCCTCTTCTCTACAGTTAACCATGGAAGTTCTTCTGCCAGTCTTTGGGTCATTTTCTGCATTGAATGCACTGATGTGGCTGTTATCTAGATGTCTATGGGAGAAGGTGAGCTTAGAATCCTCATACTCTGCCATCTACCCAGAAGTCTCCCAGTTCTTCTATTTTTTACTTTATTTATTTTGTTATACATGTATAAACAATTTATGAGTGTTAATAGTCACAATTATATTAAAATTTATATTCAGAGAATCTCTACTACAAATCTGCCTTTTCCTTTCCATGCCCCCAATAAATAACCACTTGCATTCTTTTCAGTTTCATTTTAAATTTTTACATGAAAGAGCAGACTATATCATATTTCCCAAATATAGTGGAGATCACTCCATATTAAAAAAAATAGTTGTACTTGGACCTTTTATAGCTCTTCTGTGTATAATCATGTGTCTCGCTCATATCCCAGGTCCCTATTATCAGACAAGGCTATAAGACTAGTTTTACTTAATAGGATAAGAAGGGAATTGATGTCTCACTTACAGGCCAGTTTTGTAAAAGCCCATGTATGACCATCTTGCTTTCTGTTCCTTTGCAACCATAATCACAGAGGCTCAATTATGGGATAGGAGCACGTGCATGCCTGAGTTATGAGTGGTAGTCAGAACCCCTAGAGGGTCAACCACCCGGAGTGGAATAATAGAGAGAAAATAGAAAATCTGTATTAAGCCTCTGGCATTTTTGTTTTGTGCTCTCAGACACCACAAATCATGTAGAGTTTTGTCACCTCTGTTGCAGAAAATTCTTAAAGCAAAGACTCTCTATTACATTTCAGTACACTCATAGAATATCTTTCAAATATGAGTTTGTCATTGGCCATGGAAAAATTCCAGCTAGTTGCAAATTTGTCAAATAAGTCGAAGGTTCCTACCACCACTGAACCAAGATAAAAATAAACAATAATCAGATAGTGAAAATAAAACTAAACCATAAAAATATACTTTAATGATTCAGAATATGATTAAAGCACAAATTCTATATCACTATGTAACAGTTAGGGTGTACTAAAAATAAACTGGTATTACCAATTATGACATCATTATCATAAAAAAGAATGAATGTAAGGAAATTGTGACCAGGATAGTGGTTTTAAACACTCAATAAAGAAAAAAAAAAGTTTTAAAATGAATTGAGTGTTCAATTGTAAACTAAAAGAAGGGAAAAAAAGAACAGAAGAAAATTAGAAGTTTCAATTCATTACAAATAATGCAAATATTAATAAGAGTTTTTTAAGAATGAGGTATTAGGAGTGAAATGAAGAAATATTAAAGAGCTCAAAAAGGTAAAACTTTCATGGGAAATAAAGGAGTAGGAAAGGACACAGGCAAGCTTTTTGAACAAACTGAAAATCAATAACTCTTCTTAGATCCATCAGAGAATTGAGGTCACAGGGCAAATTGCTGGCCCAAAATTGGAAAGACAGATGTATAGGAAGAATCACAATTTACCAGAACAGAAAACCACAAGCAGAAACCTCCATGGAAACCAGGGAAGGAAAACCTAAGCTGTAACTGAGAAATTGCTGGAGGCTGAGTGTGAACAAGTCTGAGAATTAAAAACTCCAGGTTGACCCTGTCCTAGGAGAGATCCTTACACTTTTGTGAGTCTTACCTCTAGGATCTCTACCAGGTTCTCAAACTGAAAACTGGAGAAAATGTACTTCCTGCAGGGAGGGAGGAAGCAACCATGTTAAAGTAGACCCAGAGCATTCTGTTCTTCTTAATGAGGCCTGCCTTCAAGAGAAACTATTTTACCAGACCCTAAATAACTGGATTTTTAACAGAACATGATTTACTTGAGGAAGAGAAATACCCAAATCCAAACTGCTATGAAGAAATCATACATATTTAATTAATGTAGGAAAAGCTGCAGCCAGAGAGTTAACCTTTATTCACACCAAAGAACTCACACAATAGAGAAGCTCTATCTTTGCAACCGACATGAAAAGTCTGTCATTGATAATTTATCCCTCCAACAAGAACAAATTCTCATTTTCTAGCAACCACAGGTCTGTAATCACTGTGAATGTGTCCTCAATCAAGCTCCAGCTCTGGTGTGCAAAAGAAAACTCTAGGAATAATCCTTAAAACAAGAAAAAAAGGGAAAATATAACTTATTTGGAGGAGGAATCTCTTGAGTTACACAAATAATTCATAATGGAGAAGCAATTCAGTCAATTACACTTCAGAAATCTATTACTCTTACAGTGACATTTGTAGGACATATGAGGTTTCTCACTGCATAAAATATTCTCAGTGTTATGAATGGAAGACAGTCTTCAGTGATCACTCATTTCTTGGTCAACATTAGTTATTTCACACTGTGGCGACACCAATATTTAAGCAATGTGACAAGGCTATCAGCTGGAGTCAACATCAGAAAACTCATACTGGGAAGACACTCTATAAAGAATCTTTTGGCACATGCCTGAACAAATAATGTGGACTTTGCCTAATGATCTATTACTTAAAGTTGTAAGATAAAGATGTAGGATTATAAAGTGGTCATGGAAATGCTGAATGAACAATTTGGAAATAAGTAATAAAGAGTGAGATAAACCAACTTCGATAGATTTGTACCTGTGTATAAGCATGCGGTAAGAATGGTGGCTGAATAATTAAGTATGCTTGTATTTGCCTTGACAAAACCCAGAAACAGTATCTTGAATAAAAATGGGCCATTTTCCTTAATTATAAATCACTATTAATCACTAAATTAACGTCTATATTTTATGCATTCTAAACATAATTACAAAGACATGCATCAATCAGAAAATACCTATGAATGAAACTGAAAATTTTAGGACCAAAAATAAAGTGTCTTAACAAGTATGAAATATGCATATACATAACTGCGACAAGAAAAAAATGATAAATAAATCTTTATTTTGTAAGTTAAAAAAAACTGGGGGATACTCATGATTTAATGAACTTCTTTATGGGAAGCAATTTCTCACACTGTTACCTCCTTTTCTTTCTATTCTTGCTGAACTATTAAACAGCACAACTTTTTCACATTTCCAGAGTGCTCCACAAGCCATCTGCTCTTTCCTTACCAAAATATGGAAGTATAAATGCTTCCCTTTTTAACTTTTGCATCTAATTTTCTTCTTTTATTTTAAATTTCTGAGGACCAATATGAATTTCATGTCAGCTGCCAAATATTCAGAGATCTTCTGAAATTGGGTGGCATTTAGCAATAGTAGTTACAGCTTTAAATCCTCATTCTGCTTCAGTTAAAAAAAAAAGAGTTAGGCTAAGTCATTACATTTTGCCAAATCCCTTTTTAAACTTTATCATGCAAAGAGAAGATGGTATCTTTAAGACACTTTGCTATGAAAACTGAAGCAAATGGAAAAGCATTTCAAAGGATAATAAAATAAAATGAGATCTAGAGTTTTAGGGGTGAAATAATTGGATCTCAATGGTTGTGTTACATAGGCAATGCTTTCATATATAATTGGTTGATGTGTTGGTAAGTAACTAGCTGTCATTTTTGTTCCAGGTGTATGCATTTATGATTACTGAGAAAAAAATTTTCTTCATTTAGTCACCCAATAGACATCAATCAGTGAATGATCAAATATCATTTAATTCTACAAATATGAATTTCATGGATTCTGCACTTGAAGCACATAAACCTAAATTTTTTAATATGTGGGTGAGCTGGTGCCTGGCCTAATTTAGAAACATGCCATACTTTGCTGTATTTATACGGGCTCCAAAAAAATGTTCTTGAAGAGGGTTTTATCCAAATATTTAAAGTTATATATTTTCAGGTTATTGGGAAATTGTACTATTCCTGTGATTTCTCTCCTCTTTTAAAGTTTTAAATCTTGTTTTATCTCTTTGATCATTCAGCCACTTCCTGCCCCAAAACATGAATTTGATGAAGGATTTTGAGTTCCCCAAAGAAGTTTATCTACTTTTAAGCTGCTCTATGTTCAGAGTGCAATTTGTACTTATAAAATTCCTGAGCTTGCCCCATCAACAGATAAACTAATTTCCAACTTAATGGAAAGATTTGTGATAGCTTAACTGTTTCATGAGGCTAAAATTTTAGACCAAACTGTTTTTAATCTCATTTCCAGAGAAAGATAGTTATAACCTAAGAATAGTTTTCAAAACTATAACAAATTTTTAAAGGTGTGTGCTCAAAAACAGACATTTTCTTTGTAGTTTCCTTGCTAGTGCTGGGAGGAACAATCACCCCATCACATGAATTGTCTTCCATAGTTTCTGCACTCAAACACTGATGATGCTCCAGAGATAATTCATATCTCACTGAACTCACATGAAGAATAAGCACTCTTTAATTTTATTGTGAATTTATTCTATAATAATGTGAAAGTGATCATGTAATTTAAAACTAAGTCTGGCTTTTACAATCATGCTTTCTTTAGCTTAACTTCAACTAAATTGTCAAGGATAATGGTAAACAATTATGCTTTATTTTATGGTAAGATATTACTAGGAATGTAGTGCCAAGATTAACAATTTATTATCAAGAGACTATCTACAGAGTTACCAATATCTGTTCTTTGAATTATTTTTTGAATTTCTTTAAAAAGTTATTAGAGGTTGATGCTAATTACTCCTTGGAGAAATATCTAAAGCCAACCTCACTTTAAAATAATTAAATGGTTTCCAGTTGAATGGTAATTAAATATGGTATGCAATTCATTTTCTTAAAATTACAACTTAACAGGGGCGCCTGGGTGGCACAGCGGTTAAGCGCCTGCCTTCGGCTCAGGGCGTGATCCCGGCGTTATGGGGATCGAGCCCCACATCAGGCTCCTCCGTTATGAGCCTGCTTCTTCCTCTCCCACTCCCCCTGCTTGTGTTCCCTCTCTCGCTGGCTGTCTCTATCTCTGTTAAATAAATAAATAAAATCTTTAAAAAAAAATTACAACTTAACAGATTGTGATAGCAGGTCATGCATAAGCTATTTAAGTACTGTCAGAGTATGATATACCAAATGATGTCCCTTCCAAGAAATACAGGAAATAGGGGTATAGATATATACTTTGGGGGCATATTTTGAACAGTTAGAGTTTATTTAAATAGGTGGGAAGGGGAGTGTATTACTAGAAAAGGTCAAAACTTGTGTTTGTTTTTTACCCTTAGCAAATTCTAAGTTTCAGTTAAATTAAAAAAAAAATAAAAACTTCCGCTTTAATACAGATGAAGATGATGCAGTAACTACACACAACACTATAGCAAAGGTGAAACTCTATTTATGACTCCCTTGTTAGTTATTATTTTTACTCCAATTGTGATTTGAGACCTATTTGAATCTTGCCTTTGTCACTCTTATATGAGTGGCTTTAGTCAAATTTTGAGAATTAAAAGAAATTTATGTGAAAGTAGCTGAGATTTGTACTCAATAAAGTTATGAAGTCTGGTTGAATCAACATATCTCAAGCCAGAAATTTTTCTTTGCACTTTTCTCTTACTCTAAGATCTAGCAATCTAAAATCTGGATTTGTGAAAACAAACAAACAAAAAAAGACAAAACAAATCAAGCGCTTATTTGACATAATGATACAAAAACAACAAAAAGCAAAGGAAAAAAGAAGCTTAATTCTCATTTACTAAAAATTTAAAGTAATTTTACCTCTAAGGCTAACTCATATTTATTTTGCAAATAAAATCAAAGTTTAAAGAGCATTATAACAGACATATAAATAAATGTAATGTCTATATACCTATAATCAAGGAAGAGATTAAGTCTATACTAGCAGAATTTTGAAGTCTTCACAGTGGAGATCACATTTATGCTGGGCTTTGAAATATGAATAGACTTAATTATCAAAGGAGATAAGAGAATTTTATCCAGAGGAAATAGTGTAAGCATAGTTATGGGAATACACGAATGGGCATACAACATTCAGATAAGATATAATGGATAGCACTTCACTTTGAAGGGGTAGAGTGACAGGCAACAAAAACAACCAAGTAAATAAGATGCCAGCATTTGTATACACTAATGTGATATAAATATTCAAAGACATTCAAAGGAACATACCTGAGTTAATTCAGTGAGTCAGTGCTGTTTTAACCAGTTAAATCACAACATCACCAATCTTTTCATTCATACTTGCTCATTTAATGCATCTCTGGGAAGATGTAAACATAAATTGTCATATGAGAAACAACAGTCATTATTTTAAATAATTGAAATTTAAGACATCTGGTAGGATTCCAGCCTGAATCCTCACTTACTGTATTTGAATAAATAATCTGCAAAGTTAATAAGTTTTTGCCAGTGCAGATACTAAATGACATCCCATTTTTATAGCCAGATAGTAATTAGTAGGTACTTACAAATTTACTGAGTGATACCAGGTTTTGTAATTAGAATTAAATGAAAGCACTGAGTCAAATATAATGCAAGAGTAAAACACTCCTACTTACTTTATGGTAAAAATATTTTTAAGGTAATCTTTCTCAATGGACATGGTATTTCTCAAAATTCTGGAAAGAGGGGACATCAAATTAAAAGAAAGCCGATTGTTTCTAGGGAAATGGTAGATTGATTTTTAATGACATTTATTAGAAAGACAATACACGTTCATTTAAGCAGAAAAGTTTATATGTACGTTTGCTTGCAGACAAATACTTAGGAGGTAACTTAGATGTCTGTTTCTGTACAGTTGAGCTGCTTATTTTCCCATCTCCCTCATTATTGGTCTAAACTACTACATTTGCCTCTTTCCCTGGTGTAACCTAGTCTACCTTGAGTCTCTAGTCCTTGTTGAGGCAATAATTCTAGATAATACATTTCTAGTGCTATCAGAAACATCTGGTCTGCCGAGAAAAAATATGACAGGGAGTAGAAGATTGAAGTAAAGTGGTCTTTTTATTTATTTATTTTTGCTTGTGGTTTGTTTTACATTTATTTTTCTGTTTTCCTTAGAATTCACCAATATGTCGATATTCTTCAGGGCTCTGAAGATGAACACAAAAATATTATATTTTAATTAAATGCATGCAAATGAGATTTCAAAATAAATACTAAAACAAAGCACTTTGAATGAGTAGAATCATCTAATGATTCCCTTTTCTATCCTCAGACTACAATTATGATTGTAATGTGCTTATTTTATTGCTATAGTTTTCTGTTCAAAATTTCATGGTTCTGATGTCTTATTTTATTTTTCTTATGTCTGGATGAATATTCACAGTAAGTTGTATATATATGCACACACATATCTGAGCTTATATATTAAAATACATATTTCCATATGAATATGTAAATATACAAAGATCTACATACATGTATTAGAACACATATTGCATTTGTAAATAATAATGCTTATTTTATATTACATTACATTGCATTATATTTGTATGGATACAAATATGGTGATATGAATTTTTAATATGTTATCCAAATATTTCCATCCTGATATTCACGATAATAGTAGAAAATATTTCTATTCCAATATTCCTGCAAACACTGGAGAAGTGATCTTACTAGAGAGATGTGAGAATTGACAGCAACAAATATTTAGATAGTTTAGTATGGGACTCAAAATTAAAAAAAAGTCTATAAGTGCACATCCTTCAGCTTAAGTTATACATATCTTCTTGATGATATGACCAACATTTTAGTATTGGTCATTTCATTTTCAGGTCTGGGAGCCACAGATATCTCACACCCTGTGGCAAATAAACAGTAATTGGTTTCTTTGATCCTTTATAAAATACTTTGTCCAAAGCCTTATAGTAAAGGGGAAATCTCAAAGAAAATGATGGTCTTTTTGTGTGTGTGATTATATCTACAACATTTTTCAATCTGTTTCCACCTATTGTCTACTACTTTGATTTTTTTTTCATGCTAGCCAGTGTAACTCCTGCCCCCCACCCCCTATGGCCTTTATAATAGAAATTATTTTTACATTTTTTGTGTATGTCCACTTCTCATTTTTGGGCATTTCCTAAGTAACCATAGCTTCTTTCACTTCTGAGCAGCTCTTCTTTTCTATAACACGCACTTTACCTCAGCTTAGTCAATTTTTTCCCTGTGAAGTCCTAGTATCATACATATTCCTCTAATGTAGCAGATATAGCAATAGGAAAATTTGTTTTTCCTTTTTAAAAATAACTCTGGAGGTGTAATTAAATGTAATAAGCTATCCCTATTTAAGGTGTACAATGTGATACATTTTTATATACACACACACTCATAAAACCATTTCCCCAATCAAAATAATGAACATATACACCATCTCAAATATTGCTCTGTGCCCTTTGGTAATAATTTCCTTCTGCTCCTTCTGCCTACCTTCCATCATCCTCAAACAAAACTCAATCTGCTTTCTATTTCTATATGTTAATTTGCCATTTCAAGAGTTTTATATAAATAGAATCAGAGAGTATGTTCCCTCTTTTTGTTTTGCTTCTTTCCCTTAGAAAAATTATTTTGAGACTCACTGGTAGTGTTTTTTGTACCAACAGTTCATTCCTTTTAATAGCTAAACAGTATCCCGTCATGTGCTTATGCTACAATGTGCTTATCCATTCACTTGCTGGTGGACATTTGGGTTGTTTCTAACGTGGACCTACGAAAATAAAGCAGCTATACATATTTCTGTGCAAATCTTTGCATGGACATATGCGAATCTTGGGCAAATACCTAGGGGTGAATGTCTGAATCTCACGGTAGATCTATATGTAACTTTTAAAGAAACTGCCAATCCACTTTTCAAAAGGGTTTTACCAGTTTCCATTCCCACCAGGAATCTGTAAGCATTCCATCCCTCTGTAACCTCAACTTACTTTGTAATTTCTTTGATTTCTTTTTTGACCCATAGGTTATTTAGAAGCATGCTATTTAGTTTTCTCATATTAAAATCTTTTCAGAGTTAATTTTTTGTGAACTTCAAATTTAATTCCATTGTGATCAAAAAACATACTTTGTATGACTTGAATCCCTTTAAATACACTGAGTGTTGTATTGTCCAAAATATATTCTACTTTGATATATTCTTTGTGTGCCCTTGAACTGAATATATACTCTGCTGTTTTGAGGTGGATTAATTTATAAATATCAATTATTTAATATCGATCAATAATTTAAACTCTTTAATATACAGGTAGTCCTCACTTTGTACAGCAGAATGGGATCATACAAATCACAATGCAAGTTTAATGTTCTGAAATGATGAAACTGGCCTTTTTCTTAAGATTTTATTTATTTATTTGAGAGAGAAAAAGAGAGAGAGAGAGAGCACGAGCAGGGAGGAGCAGAGGGATAGAGAGAAGCAGAGACCCTGCTGAGCATTAAGCAGGAGGTGGGGCTTGATTCTGGGGCTTCAGGGTCATGACCTGAGCCACAGGCAGACGCTTAACCAAAGGAGCCTCCCAGGTGCCCCAAAACCAGCCTTTATTCAAAGTAAAATGTTCATATTCAATCTCTTTGTAATAACTATTTTCTTTCAATGTGGCAACTACCTTCAACAGTTCCATCTGACTGCTACTCGAACCAATTAGGCGACATTTGAGGCTACACTGAAATTAAAAGTTGATCAGAGACTATTCACTTATTGAAGATTGAGTGCTAACCATGCTTGATTTTCTTGTTTTGAAGTGTATCTGGAATTGTCTCCCTGTTTAATAAACCTTGATCCCTTTCTTTAAGATTGTTTCATATCCCATGGTGAGGTGATCTATGGTGATCAATAAATTTAGATGGGTTGGTTGGAGTTTCTAATATTAAGATTTTCTGTAATTCTTAGATTTTTCTATTCATACTTCATCTTAATTTTATGCATCTCCTGACGTATATTCTGCTAATTCTGAGTCACGCTGACTCCCCGGAATTCTTGTCATCTATTCTTGTGTTCTAATCCCTTAAAATTAAATTATTTTGCACTTCAAAGATTGGCATATAATATTTCTATTAGAAATAATGAAGTGTAATGCAACATTAGCTTGTGTTTGGGCTTAAATAGAAGTAAAAAGTATATATATATATATATATATATACTTTTATACAAATATATATTCTTAAATAAGTGTGTGTATATATATGTGTGTGTGTATACACACACACACACACACACGCCTTAGCCAATGAAAAGTAATACCAAAATCCAGGCTAATTATTTAAAATGAGATTTTTTTTGATGTATATAAATTCAAATTCTTGATTTCCCAATATTTAGGGATTACTTCTGTCAAAGGTTCAAATAGCCAAAATAAAACCAATGTACCATTGAAGTAATAATTTAGAAACTTAAGATGCACACACCAAAAAGACAGTTTTCAAACTGGAGCCCTCAAACCAGAACATGGAATAAAGCTCAGCCGTTATATTGTTATAAAGCTGCTTATATAGTGAGAAAGCAGTGCAGGTCTTTCTTTACAGTGATTGATTACAATATTACAATTTTCAGTGGTCACCTCTATCAATCTTGGGGAACAGTTCAAGTTTTGCTTATAATTTCTAGGATCACAAGTAACATCTGATCTAGGTCAAGTTAGCCTTGAAAAATAAGCTCAATTAAGCTTTCCCTGCATGACCAAACCAGTTCTATCTGGTCAGGGAGACTTCAAGTTTTGTCCCAATCTATCCTTAAAGTTAACAGTGCCTTTTGAGATAGGTGTTTACTATCTTTCTGTATGGAGAGACAGGATTGGGTGTAGCAGCATTGTAGATATTTATTTTACCTCTAGATTTATGGCATGAGGATTCATAACATGCTGTTAATATTCCATTTGTTGTCAGGGAACTTACTAATAATTACATTTGGAAGTATTCAGAAATATAATAGTTTTAGCCAATAATTTACCATTCTTCTCAATTTATTTATTTTTTACAGAAGCAACTTATACAAGAAAAAAATAGCTGGTTAATGTTTTATTTCCCACTTTTCCTACTTAGTCTACCCAGAAACAGGCAAAAAAAATTTAAAAAAGAAAAAATTATTACAAATGTGAATTTTTTTCTTTCTTTCATTTTTTTCCTTCTTCTTCTTCCTTTTTTTTTTTTTTTTGAATCCCTACACCCAACATGGGGCTTGAACTCACAACCCTATGATCATAGTTGCGTGCTCTACTGACCTAGTCAGTCAGCTGCCCTCAACGTGAATTTTTTCAAATTAAATCAAAGCTAAAGGATTCTGCAATACCTAAAAAAGGATAAAAGTAGTTCTACAAGTTTAAAAATAGATTTTTTATTATTTCACATTACTAATGCTACTCTTAATGTAAAATCATGTGTCCTAATGCTATGCCAAGAAAAATTAAATTAGAAGGTTAAAAAATACGTTGCCAGAAGGAAAAGGAAACACTATTATCCCCAAATAAACATCGAACATTAATAATATATTTGTGGCTATCAACTATTAACACCAACATCATTATTTGGTTATTAAAAGCTCAGAAAATGATAATATTGGTGATGATGACAATGTTGATAATGATAATAAAATAACAATAACATAATATAAACTATATGGAACTATTTACAAATATTTTAAAATATGTTTTCATTTTATAGGTCAAAGTTCATATGGCTAGTATTGATTGAGGACTGCTTACATGGATAATTAAATTTCCAAGACAAAATTCTCCCTGAGGATTCAGGATGGCAAGGTTCAAAACAGGTTCTTTTGAAAATAACAGGTACTTTTTCTGGTCCCTAGTATGTGTCTGATGACCTTGCACTTCAACCAGCAATTAAATCTAACAGTCTACTCCATAAAGATGGCATGTAATTTTTATGTGAAAAGTACTTCAACAAGGACTCAGTTCAGGTTTCTGGCAAATGGAATTAAGAAGCATAAATTCCAAAGTGGTTGGCCTATAAAGGTGATGTTTTTATTTATTTAATTTTTTTTTATTTTTAGAGTAGTTTAACATGCAAAAGAAGAATAGTTCTTTGAGAGAGAATTCTGCATTTAGGAAAAGAGAAAGCTCAAAGAAATTTAATCCAATAAGAGTACAAATACCATTCTTTCTCTGTCTCTTAATGTTTTAAGCAACTTCTTTTAAATCAGTATGACTAGCTAGAAGTTTGTTATTCTATTTTTTTGTCATCTTGAATTGCCTTTCTTCTTTTTGTGTCTACTTGAATAACCTCTGGATCTTTATCTGAAATAGCTTTCTGATAAAATTCTCTTATTAATCTTTATTGAGAGCATTATCAATTTTTTCAAGTTTAGTTATTATTATTTACTTCTTGTAAACTTATATTGATGGAAGTTAAATGTTCCTTGGGGCAATTGGAAAACATTTTTTACTTTCGCATTTTGACATCTCTATTAAGGCTATTGATTCATGTGCTAACAAGGATTTTTTCCCCATGTGAGCTTCCACCTTATGGCATCTTCAGTCATTAGAATTTCTCAGTATGCTAAGCTACCACAGGAATTCTCTGATGCAAAACCAAGTCTATATATGGCTATATATGTCTCTCTCTCTTTCTCTACATATATACAAATATATTCTTTAAAAACTTTCTTTACTAAATTTAATACAAGATTAATGGAGGAATTTTTTAAATTACCTGTGTCATTATCATTCTTTTGCTTATACAATAACAAATGAATTCAATGAAAATAACAAAGTTAAGTGTGACTAAAAAAAATGAATGTGCTAAGAAATCTATTAAAATCTATATTTGGAAATAAATTAATTGAATGACCTAGTCATCGCATAATCCTTCTACCATTTTTTAATTATATGATCAATTATGCCTTGATTAGTTGGGCATTATAAAATTTGCTAATGGGAAGAATCTATCACTTATACTGGCATTCTGCAAACATAAATATGTATACCCGAACTCAGAAGAGCAATAATGTAGTTTAGACCTCATAAATAGAGAAAAATGATAAATCTTTGATAGAACTATTTTTATTTATGCAATATGGCATAGAATAGCAGAAGACTGAAAGGAAAAGGAGAAAGAACATTATAAAAAATATGATTTAAACATTTTCATGAATCATGAATTATTTAAAATTCATGTACATTATTTCATTTTCTTCACAACAATCCTCTGTTGTAAGAATTATTGTACTCTAATTTTACAGATTATTACTTTTAGTAATGTCAAAATTAAGGAACTAATTTTCACAGATAGAAAATGCTAGAATTGTCATTTTGACAGAAAAAAATAATATAATTATTGTTTTAGAAACCCTTGATGACAAATATGTTTCAGAAATCTGAATTTTCATTTTTTTTAAAAGGTAGTGCTGTGCATATGCATATACTTGCAATGCCAATGGAATATGAGATAATACCTTACAATTAAATACATTGTTAGTTCTGTAGCAAAATATGAATATTACTACTCAGTTGCAAAATAAAGAATGTAAGTCATATCTTTTCATATTAGTTTTTTGTTATCAAATGAATTTTGGAAACAGATTAAAAATAAGTTTTTTTTGTTTTCAAATATTTCTTTTGCATTTTTAAGTGCAAATCAGTGATTGTGGATCTGTACCAACTGTACTATAACAAAATACAAATTTTAGTGATGTAGCAGATTAAATGATAAAAGTGACTTAGGGCAGTTATCACATACAGAATGCCAAAAATATGTGCTCTTTACTCTTTAACACGTTTTATAATTATAAAGAAATTGTATGTCAACACTTCTATCTAATCATAGACATGGAATGATGCAGAATGATTATGTTAAATTTGGGGTTTGGGGTATAAGCTAAGATTGAGCAAACTATCAAGATGTCTTGCATAAAACACTAACAGCAGGAGCTCATGAGGTAATCATTTGAATCACAGTGGTTCATAGATCCTGACAGCCTGAATCCAATGACAGGAGAACATGAACAATGGAAATTTGCAGCTAAAAACAGCCCGGACAGTGAGTTGGTTCTAATATGTTGTGTTGGACATACACATTATGTGAGTATTATCATGTATGAAATTTTTTTAATCATATTTGTCTCTGCAAATAGAGTGGGTCAAGTGTATATTTAGAGATAGTGTATTTATGTTTATTTTTTTCTGTATTTGGTATTAATTTTTTTACAAGATCATGAATTACACTCCAAATAGAATGAGATCTCTAAACATTTGAAAATATATGGAGCTAAATGTTAATAATTATATAAATCCAAGTTTAATATTGTTTGTTGACAATCAGATTGCTGAAGAGTCAAAAAAAAAAAAAAGATAAGACCCAGGATGTAGGCAATTTTCATACACTGCTAGGTGAGTATTTCTTTTGGGCATTTTAGCTTTACAAAGAAAAATGTCAAAGATTTTGATAGTATGATCTTTTAGTTATTTACCCAAAAGAAATATATCTATGAAAAATCATATTCTCCAAACACTCTTTTTAAGTATGAAAAAGAATGTAAAACCACATGATTTCTTAAAAATAGGATATCAGTAAATATATGACATAATCACACCATTGCATATTAGAATGTCATTTATAGTTTTAAAGAATATAAATGAAATAGATAATTTCCAAAATAAAATTAGGAAGAAAAAGGAAAATATATATCCATGCATGAATCATATAAGACACAGTCCTGGAAAAATTGACTAGCAATTTAATACATTATCTCAAGCCATTTATAAAAATCAATTATAGTCATATGAGTCTTTAGTGAAAGATAGTAGATTAAGACCTTTAAAAAACATTAAAAATATCTTTGAAAAAAACATTTTTGGCACTGGACAAAATGAAGTAGCTTATACTAGAGTATATATCTTATACATGTATACATATATATATATATGAGTCAATATATCAATATCAAGTGATATATATTTTATATACATACAGACATATATAATTATGCATAAATACATGAAGTATATCATAGAGAGTAATTATGACTATTTCAGACTAACCAATGTATATAAATAATAAAACAGATACCCTTGTAACCACTATTTGAGTTACTAAATCAAACATACATAATATAATTCAATATAAATTTGTGCCTTCCTCATGTTGAATTATTTAGCTAAGAAAATAAATGTGGCCTACCAGATATCTACCTCATAAATATTTTCTAATGAGGATAGCTAAAACAAAGGTGTAGGAACAAAGTCCTGGTTCAAGCTCAACCATGCATATTAGAAAAATTGGTATATGGCAAAGGGATTACAGATTAATTTGAAATCTGTGTATGAATTATGAGAAACAGTGTTAGGGAAAATTGATAATCAGATGAAGAAAAATGAATTTAAATCCCTTACCTCAAGCCATTCATAAAGATCAGTTACATTCGTATGAAATCTTTAGTTTCAAAGACAGTAGCAAAACATTTTGACACTGGAAAAAATAAAGTAGCTTATACCAGACTGACTTGCTCACAAATGAACAGTAATATTTGGGCAGAATGCATACAATAGAAATGTATAATACAATGAAGACACTGGAGAAAAATCAAGACATGAAAGACTGGAGGGCTTTAGTCAATAAGAGAAAGGTGATACATGGGATGGGCTCCACTTTCACATATATTTTTACTCTGACAACATTTTTTTCCCCCAAATCTCAGCAGAAAGAGAATGGTAATTAAAGTGGAAAGCAGCAATCATACTGGGCTAAGAAAATAGAAATCAGAGTTTGGGATTATAAAGTGGGTAAAATTAAAAATCCTAGAGAAGACTGAAATGCAGACACGTTCCATAACTGATGCATACAGACCCCCTAGCTGTAAACTCAGCATGTGCATACCAAGTGTCCATAAAACATAGCAGAAAATCCAGCCTGAAATCTAAAAGAGTGGAGTGGTAATTTCAGCATTTGGGGGGAGAAAAATGTTGACATTCTAAAGAAGTGACAGGGACCTGGTAAGTACACTTGACTTTCATTTGAGACTCCACAAGGATGATCCCTCAAAGCAATGGCCAAGACCTAGAAGAAAGGACCGCATCGAGAAAGCTAAGAACAAAACAAAGGCTAAATCCAAATTTTAAGCTTTGGAGAAAGATAATTCACCTAATGTCTCCTCTCTCTCTCTTCTTAAATCCACAATATTTAACATCAAAGGAAAAATTAGAATTTTTTGAAGGACAGAGGGTCTGAAAAGTAAAGAATTAAAAAAATTGACAATAAATAAAGCATTTTTTACAAGTAATTTGAATACTGACATCTTATAAGGACATTAAATAACTACAATCATTTGGAATCATAATTGGAGATTTTACCTCACCTCTCAATAGTTGACAAAATAAGTAGACAAAATAAAATCATTAAAAATGTGCAGATTTTAAAAATAAGATTATTTAAATTAATCTAATATACTTTTATAGCATACTACATCCAATAACTTTAGCTTCTGTATGTTTTCAGGAGCAATTGGAACATTTACCAAGATGGACAATATACAGTGCCATAATTAATGAAAAATTTCAAGAAAATTTCCCAAATATTTGGAATTTATGTCACAGTCTTCTTAATAAGCCACAATACCATATATTAGAATGTATTTTGATTTAAATAATAAAATATGCCATCAAAACTCATGGGAGGTAGCTAAAGCAGTACTTAAAAGGACATTATAACTTTCAGTGGTTGTATTAGAAAAGAAGAGAGGTAGAAGAAAAAAATGAAAAAATAAGAAGAATTTAATTTAATGAATATCAAAAATATTAATAAAGCCAAAGTTGATTTTTTGAAAAGATTAACATGGCAATATTAATTAAAAAAAAAAAAACCTATGCGCGCACACACACACATACACACAGAGGAAAATATTTTTAAAATGTCTAATGCGTTGATAACCAAATGAGTTATAAATAAAAAAAATCTAATTCCAATATTAGAACTAAAATTTGGAAAACAGTGATGAAGGATGGGTGGTGATATTTGAGTTAATCTTTTATTTTTCTGAAAGAACATGAATACATTGATAACACTGAAAATGTCTAAATATGCAGGATAAAAATCAAAAAGATTAAACTTAATAAACAAAACTGATTTACAATTTCTAACCCAGTAGAGTTATAAGCAATGCAATAAAAGTATGTGATTAATCCTAAATACAATTAATAAGAAAAAGAAAATATATACAAAGGTCAGGATAAAAAAAATCCAAATGGACAAAATTCACTGGTTAAAAGACAAAGATTGTTAAATTTGATTTAACATCAGCTATACATATTTTTTATTATGTTATGTTAGTCACCATACAGTACATCATTAGTTTTTGATGTAATGTTCATTGTTTACATATAATACCCAGTACTCCATGCAATACGTGCCCTCCTTAATACACATCAGTGAGCTAGCCCATCCACCCACTCCCCTCCCCCCTGAAACCCTCAGTTTGTTTCCCAGAGTCCATAGTCTCTCTTGGTTCATTCCCCCTTCTGTGTACCCCCCTTCATTCTTCCTTTCCTTCTCCTATCAATCTCCCTGCTATTCCTTATGTTCCACAAATGAGTAAAACCATATGATAATTGTCTTTCTCTGCTTGACTTATTTTACTTAGCATAATCTCCTCCAGTCCTGCCCATGTTGCTGCAAATGTTGGGTAATCATTCTTTCTAATGGCTGAGTAATATTCCATTGTATATATGGACCACATCTTCTTTATCCATTCGTCTGTTGAAGGGCATCTCGGCTCTTTCCACAGTTTGGGCTATTGTGGACAGTAACATCAGCTATATTTCAGCTGATCATGCTCAGATACAGAAAATTAAAAAGATTAATAATGAATAAATATAATTCGAGTATAAAAATTGAGATTATTTCAATATCTAGTTCCAATTTCTATTTTAAATCATTAAAAGTTCAAAATATACATATATATTATAAAAATTTCTTCCAGAATCTCTTAATCTGAACTCATTCCTATTCAATATGCCAATTGTAATTATCATGAATTCCTTTGGCATTCATTGTAGTATCAGTAATTATCACAAAATTGTTTGTTATTTGTTACAATATGGCTGATACATAAAGAATTCGACACATATGAAAACATTATATGTACTTTCTCTGCATAGAATTGCAATTTAATATCTATGAAGTATTATTTAAAGGTAATATAAAATGAACTATTATGTTAAGAAATATGTATTTCCTACCATTTCAGAAGTTTACAAGTTAACCAAAATACAAGATGCTGTTAGCTGGACAGTCCCCTATGAAGGACACTTTGTATTATCTTCAGGAAGAAGAACAACAAAACACTCAGATTTATGACAATAGCATAATCACTGCCTTAAGATTTGCATGCAAATTTTAATGTGTTTATATTTACAATTAG
The DNA here is from genome assembly GCF_002007445.2 of Ailuropoda melanoleuca. NCBI lineage: Eukaryota > Metazoa > Chordata > Mammalia > Carnivora > Ursidae > Ailuropoda > Ailuropoda melanoleuca. The sequence goes on along the minus strand of NC_048225.1, from coordinate 32,325,740 downwards.
CTCCATAATGCTTTAGAAACTGGTGTGTAATAATTCATTTAAAAGTATATGCTAACTGCATCTAGGTTCATTTGATACCTTGAAATATTTGAGCCAATCTTTTCTTTTTGCATTGTTAGTATGTATACTCATTAACATTCTTGAAGATAGTTAGAAAGTTTAAAGTGAAAAGTTCTATGTGTGTTATAAATCCATATAAACTTTGAATATCTTCACTAATATAGTCTTTATAGTATTTGCATTGATAAATACTCTTACAATCATTAACTTCAATTGTGCAACATTTTTCAAAAATTTTCTATAAAATGTAAGTAAACTGAGAATCCTGGGTTCTTAATATTACTCATTAATATGTCTTCCATAAATTCAAAGGAGGATTAAATTTATTTCCAGCTTCAATGCATTTATACTGTAACTAGGGATATGTATTTTTTCATATATGTAAGTTTATATGAAACTAATTTAAAAATATTCGTCTGATAAGGATTTCAAATTTACAAGTCCTGAATAGATTTTTTTACATCATTTATTGTCCTCCTTCATAACTTTCTAGTTCTTTCTTTCTTTCTTCTTTCTTTCTTTCTTCCTTCTTTCCTTCCTTCCTTCCTTCCTTCCTTCCTTCCTTCCTTCCTTCCTCCCTTCCTTCCTTCCTTCTTTCCTTACTTCAAGATTTATTTATTTATTTGAGAGAGAGGGAGGGAGTGAAGGACACAGAGAAAGAATCTTAAGTAGGTNTCCTTCCTTCCTTCTTTCCTTCCTTCAAGATTTATTTATTTATTTGAGAGAGAGGGAGGGAGTGAAGGACACAGAGAAAGAATCTTAAGTAGGTTCCTTCCTGAGCACAGTGCCCCACAGGGGTGGATCTCGAGACCCTGAGATCACAACCTTGAGATCATGACCTGAGCCAAGAGTTGGGCACTTAACCAACTGTGCGACTTTGGCACACCAACTTGCCATTTCTTTCTATGCAGTTGCTTTTTCCCTAAATAAAATCCAATGTCCTTGAGCAAAAATTAATAATACATGATAAAAATCTTGAAAACTCCAATTTCCTAAAGCATTGCTCATAAAAAGTCCAAGTGATTTAACCTTACTGTGTTAATTTCCCTTATTGGTAAAATTTTCATGTTAATATTTACCATTCAGAATTTCTGTTAAAATTAACTTATATATGTGATATCATATATATGATGCCTATCACAAAGTCTGATATGAAGTAAATGTTAGAAATGCTCAGAAAATGTTACCTATAAACAACCAATTATATCTCATTTTAAACATTAGTTATTAGAATTCTAATAAAAATTAGGCAGCAAAACAAGTACAAATGTAAATGCTTTGAAGGATATTATAGGTCAAGTAAATTTATCAGGATTCTTTATGAAATTTCCTAACAGAAGTTTAATTTTTTACATGGTAACTATCATTTTCCAGAATTCTGGAACCTAGGATTATTTTCCAAAAATACTTTGTGAAAATTCCAATTTAATATTCAAAAGTAATCCTAAGACATAGAGCCTATTATGGAAAAGGAGTTGCAGGTTCTCTTAACTTTACTACATGTGGAGAAAAAGATTAGAAATCAATTGGCTAAGTTCCACAGTGGTTTGCATTCATTAGTGGGTGGAATCTCACTGTCCTGAATCCCCCCGCTTCTACTTCCTTTTCCTTTGTAGTGAGTGAATTAATTTAGTCATTGTCTGTTTTTCTGGCAAGCTCTGTTTCCTTGCTATCTTTTTTTCTGCACACTGCCTTCATGTGTTATTGATATTATTTTCAGTATTGCACATTGCTTCAAATTACAAATATTGTTTTACTAGGGTTTATTTTAATTCATCCATCAAAAATTTAAAAGTGCTATGCTTCCAATAAGCATTTGGTTCTATTTCCTTTCATAATATTCTCATTCTTAATACTTTAAAGTCCTATAGTCACACAGACTGAAATTTATATTAAAACTACTTTTGCCTTTAGAAACTGAAAACTGACCGATTTGTATATCAGCTTCGGACAGAGACAGAGAACTTGGGTAAAATATGAAGCATGTAAAGTGAAGTGGCTCTGGTTTGCATCAATATCCAGAGTTCTAATTTAGTGCCTGGGAATAGGCTTCAGGAGACACTAAACAGAGGCCTATAATCTTCACTTTTAATACTGCAGGTATATATTTAGAAGCCCATCACAGCCAAAAAATGAGTTCATGGGAATGAGACACGGAGTCCTAAGGGAAATAAAAGCAGACATACACCAGAGTTCAACTAAGACACGTGGAGTTCAGGCAGGAATCCAGACACATTAAAAAAAATAGAGTGCTAACTAGAAATTTGCAGCAGAAATCGTATCCTATTAGAATGAGCAACATAGCAGAAATGAGTTGACAAAACAAGCACGGAGTTACCTGAGATAAATGCAGGTGCACCACATACAGGTCTGTGACAAGAATAATTCCAGACAAACTCACTCATGTCTTTAAATTTGTGATTTTACTCATTATTAGGAGTTAGCTGATCATGAAAATGGGCATGAATGACTACAATGGAACAAAGCTGAAGGAGGAAACATAGGGCTAGGATTATGCCATTCAATTCTATCACCTTTACCACCACAATAAGTAGCCTGATACTCATTTCAAAAAACTCAAATAAATCAACTATAATTCATTCTATAGTGGTTAACTGTCAAAATACTCAATCCTTGATTTAATATGGGAATAATTTTTACTGATTTACTGATTTTTGTTTTGATTTTTTGTTTGTTCATATATGTAAATTTATATGAAGCTAATTTAAAAATATCCGTCTGATAAGGATTTCATATTTACAAGTCCTGAATGGAATCTATTTTGTGTGTGTGTGTGTGTGTGTGTGTGTGATCACATGACATTTGCTCATAGTTGGAACTTTAAGTACTGTGTTTATCTTTTTTTTTTAAAGATTTTATTTATTTATTCAACAGAGATAGAGACAGCCAGCGAGAGAGGGAACACAAACAGGGGGAGTGGGAGGAAGAAGCAGGCTCATAGCGGAGGAGCCTGATGTGGGGCAAACCACATGTCTGATAAGAAGTCAATATCCAAAATATATAAGAAACTAGGAAAAAAAATAAAGAAAAATAATCTCATTTAAAAATAGGGAAAATACCTGAATAGACATTTCTATGGCAAAGAAGGCATATGTGATATTGTGGCTACAATAAGAAATATATATTCAGTCTTTATTTATTCAGATCCCTTAAATCTCTTGCAATTGCCAAAGTGATAGGGGTGATAGGAACATATTTGTTATAATTTTTGGTCCTTCTCCCCAGTTCCTGACATAAGGACGTCTAAGACTCTTAGAACTTTCAGAGTGATGTGTGTCCTTTCCTATGCTAATGTGATAATTGGTGTCTGGTGGGGCTGATCCCTAGATAGCTTTAGAATGGGAATTGTTCACTGGAAAGACCAAAATGTAATAAATAAATAAATAATAAATAAATTTAAAAAAGAAAGACCAAGGCACAATTAGAGGATTGGAATTTCAGCCACAACACCTGACCTCCAGAAAGTAGAGTGGGACTGGAGGTTAACTTAAGCACCAATGGCCAATGTTTCAGTGAATCATACATACATAGTTACTGGGAGCTTCTGAGGTAGTGAACGCATTGACCTGCTATTAGGATGGTGCATCTGGAGAAGCACTGTGTTCCACTAATAATTTGCTGTATGCATCTTTTTCATTTGGCTCTTCTCAAGTTAGATCCTTTATTAAAAAACTGGTAATAGTAAGAAAATTGTTTTCTTGAGTTCTGTGAGCCATTCTAGCAAATTATTAAACCTGAGGAAGAGATCTTGAGAACTGGTAAATTATAGCCAGTCAGTCAGAAGTACAGAAAGGCCCATGACTAGCTATCAGCATTGGATATGTGGACAGTTTTGTGGAGTCCTTAAACTTTCGTTACTTTGCTAATCCTGTGATAATTAATGTAATAATTGAATCGAATTGCAGGACACCTCTTGGTGTCTAGAGAGTTGAAGAATTGGTTGGTATAGGAAAAAGCCCACACACATTTGGTATCAGAAATGTTGTAAGTGAAAAGCACCTCAAAACATACAAATGGCCCACAGGTATTTGAAAAAGGGTTCAACATCATTAATTGTCAGGGAAATGCAAATGAAAATCTTAATGAGATATCATCTTACACCTGATATATCTATAGAACCTCAGAGATATTCTGAGCATGAATAAATAAATTGACATAGTTGAGAACATGGCAATACAGTACCATAAATGTTTTCTGATTAAAGATACTTATATATTTTAACAAAGAAGATACTTTGTACCATGATTTTTCAGGACTTTCATAGATAGAAGAACATTAAACAGTAAGATATTTATTACTAATGTTCTCAGAACACTCTGAGGCAACACATTAAGAATCTAGCTAAGGTAGATGTCAACATTTGGGAAAGGGTCTCTAACCCTTGGCTTTGACGTTTTTATGCTTCATGTTTAAGGAAACAACACTAGTACTGCCAGTGGCATAATAAGTGACTAATAGAACATTGACCAGCAGCCCTCTTCACCTCTTCAGCTTTCATCATATGGGAGAATATCAATTCCTTTACTGATGTGATCAGGGGGACAGCTTCATACTCTGTGGTTGCAGTAATCAATGTCGTGGCAATATGGCTTCCTCTCCTGCTTTGGCATGTTAGCATACATATTTTAGGGAGTATCAGCTACTCCTCTGGTTTGTTAGGAGATGAATGCATCAGACCTATGATTGCAGTTATATAGCATTGTGGATTTCTAACTCCCTGTCTGGAAAGCTACCATGTGAGATATAAATCTTTCACAGTTAACTTTTATCTCTAAGATATTTACAATCATTTTAATGCAGAATCATCAAACAACATAATCTTTTCTTTACCTCAAATTTATATGAGAATATAACGGTTCTCTTGTAGCAAAGCAAATAATGACTTCTGGAAAAGTGTTAGGGAAATTGAATCTTGTTTGTTATGTATTTATTGTAGGAGGGATGATGATATAAGATCCAGTTAAATTAAAAATGCCCCTAAAAATTCTGGAAAGGAAGCTTACCATTAAAGTGAAGGAACCACAAACTGCCCCCCCCCAAATAACTCGAAAACCCTCCCCAGAAATGCCATGGATTTGATTGTACCAAGGAATTCATTAAGGTGCTAAGGTCAGATTATAGCTTTTGATTCATTAAGTATAGATGGGGATGGAGATGGTGCATTTATAAGGCAGGTGATACCAATGCTACTGGTACTTGGACCACATAGTAGTAATAAAAGGAGCAAAATGGCAATATAGATTTTTAAAGTCATTCATCTATTATATTTATTATGAGCCTTAGAAATGACCTCTAAGATTAAAAATGTATTGTGAGGTTTAAATTATAAGTAGCAGTGTATAACAGCAGAAGCACAAAGGAGAGTATGAGGGAATAAAAATACATTGTTGAGAGTTTCTCACGCTATATATGAAAGGTATATTAATAAATATAATAATATTTGAAGGTAGATCATTTGAGTGTACAACTTAACAATGTGTATTGTAAACCTTACAATTAAAAAATTAAAACAAAGAAGCATAGCAAAGAATCCAGTAAAGATTTAAGAATTTGATATTAAACTATTCAATCCAAAAGAAGGCATGTGAATAAGGAAATAAAACATGAGAAAAGTGAGGCATAATAGAAAAAAATAGCACATCGTAGTATTAATTCTAATGTAAATAAAATCATGAAACTAGTTTCACCAATGCAATGAAAAGGCAAATAACATCAGACAGGATACAAACAGAAGATCCACACATATGCTTTCTACAAGTAGCATACTTTAATAAAAGATATAGATAGGTAAAATTTGAAAGGATAGAAAAATATATTGCCTGTAAACACTAATTATAATTATATTTATATTGAACAAAGTAAAATTTAGATAAATTTTAAAGAATTGAAATCATATGCATAATATTCTTTTACGAAAACAAGTTGGAAATCAGTTAAAAATCAGTAGAGAAATTAAGAAAAAAAAACCTATAAACTAAATGATAATCAAAACACAACATATCAAAATTGTAGTATATCTCTAGCATAGTACTTTGAGGGAAATGGATAGCTTTTAACTTTTATATTAGAGAAAAAGTGAAGTTTAAGTCAATTATCTAACTTTACAACTTAAGAGGCCAAAGAAAAAACAAATTAAACTCAATATAAGAAATAAGTAAATAATAAAAATAAGGGCAGAAATCAATAAAACAGAAAATGGACAAAGAAAATGAACTTCAAACATATCAAAAGCGAGTTATTTGAAAAAATATATCAGTACAACTGATAACCCTCAAGCTAGTTTGATTAACAACAACAACAGCAACAACAAAAGGAAGGAAAACTGAAGTTAACTGTACCAGAAAAGAAAGGAGACAGACATATCATTAGAGAGATTATTACAACTTACATGCAATTATCAACCTTTTTGAAAAACAAATTAATAAAAGTGACATAAGAAGGCACTATCTAAATAGACATATAGAGTAAATTAATTTAATGTGTAATTAGAACGTTCTCATAAAATTTCATGTTCAGATAGTTACACCAGTGAATTCCATCAAACATTTAAAAATAAATACCAGGTTTATGAAACGTCTTCCATCAAATAGAGGAAAAGGGAACAATTACCGCCTTATTTTATGAAGTTAGTGTTTCCCAAGAGCCAAATATTAAAACAACAACAACCAAAGCAACTTAAGGAAATAATAATAAATGTAATCCATTAATACATGGCAAAGATAATGCATAATGAACAAACAGGTTGTGACCCAGAAATGTAAGTTCAGTTCACCATATTCATAAAAAGAATAATTAAAAAAAAAACTAAAACCAATTCAAGAAATGTAGGAAAAATATTTGACAATATTCAACACATTTCCATCATGAAAATTCCTAGTAAACTAAGAATACAAAGAAACCAAGTATGATTATGAGCATCTACATAAAACCCACAGCTAGCATTATACTTAGAAATGAAAGAATGAATGCTTTTCTACTAAGTTCTAGAACAAGAAAAATATCTCTTCTCCTCCTTTCTTCTTCTTCTTCTTCTTCTTCTTCTTCTTCTTTTTAACAATCTTGGACTGAAGCCCAGCCAATGCAATGAGGAAATAAAAGGAAAGAATGGTAGAACCATTAGCAAGGAAAAACAATAACGCTAAAAAAATCTACAAAAATTTTGCAGAATACAAGATCTGTGTTCAGTTGATTTCTCTATGCTAACATAAAAATGGAAAATCAAATTTTAAAATATCATCTAAAATAAGAATATATAAAATATTTAGAATAAATTTTATGAAGAATGTGCAAGATCTCCATAAAAACTGAAAAAAATTAAAAAGAAAATGTAAATATATTTTAAATAAATAGAAATTAAGTATTGTTCATTATTTGGAATACTCAATGGTCAAGATATCAGTTTCCCTAAATTGATCTACAAATTTAATACTAAAACTCAACATTTTTGTAACTGACAAACTGACACTAAAACTTGTATTGGAAACTAAAAAACCTAAACAATTTTGTTGGGACAAAAAAGCTAATTTGAAGAATTCACATTCTTTATTTCAAGACTTAATATAAAGTCACAAAAATGAAGAGAACATTGTATTTGCATACACATAATCAAATGAATAAATGGAACATCATATATAAAAATTGAGGTATGCATTTATATTAAGCTAATTTTTGAAAAAGACACCTAGATAACACTGGAGGAAAGGATCATCTTTTCAACATTTGGGGCTATAATAACTGGATATCTTTATAAAAAATTTCAAACATTTTCTAAATCCATAAACAATATTGAACTTGAGATGTATAATAGACATAAATAGGAAAGCTAAAATAATAAATCTTCTAGAAATAAATAACATAGTAGAATGCCTTTGTTATCCTGGAGTAGATAATGTTTTCCCAAAACAACAACAAAAAAACTCAGCAGAAATAAAATATTGATAAATGGGGCTTAATCAACATTTAATAATTGTATTCTTCAACAGACAGCATTAAGGAAGTTAAAGGAAAACCACAGCTGGAAAAAATACTCAATACACATATATCTGAGAAAGTACTTGTTTCCAGAATATGTAAAAAAACTCTTACCAGTTCATAATAGACAACTGAATAAGAATGGAGTAAAAATGATTGAAGAGACATTTTTCAAAGTAAGATATAAGATTGCCTAAATGTGTATGAAAAGATGATTAGCACAATTAGTTTTCATCAATTCAAATTATACCAAGTCAAACTCACTAGAATAACTAAAATTAAAAATATGGTAATACGTTGTCTCAGTGACGATGTGGAACAGCTTGAACTATCGTAAATTGCTGGTGGGAATATAAAATAGTATAACCACACTGGAAAATGATTTTGCAGTTTCTTATAATAATAGTCATACACCAATTCCACTACTGAAATCTTACATACATATGTGTGTATAAATCTTTACATATATATTTATAAAATATATATGTATATATGTGAAGTATATATACGTGTATATATATATATATACAGCATGTACATATATATATATTTACACATAGTTCTGATGCCTGCATTTTCACAGCCAAAAACTAGAAGCAACTCATATTCACCTATAGCAGAGTGAATAAAAAATGATTGTATACTCATACAGTAAAATACTACTCAGGAATCAAAAGTAATGAATTTCTGAGTCACAGGACATTGGTGAATCCCTAAAACATTTTGCTGAAGTGAAGAAGCCAAAACAAAAGAGTATGTGCTGTTTGGTTTTATTTATTTATTTATTTATTTAAAAGATTTTATTTATTTATTTGAGAGAGAGAGAGAGAGCACAGAGGCAGAGTGAGAGAGAGAGAAGCAGACTGCTGGTTGAGCAGAGAACTCAATGTGGGGCTTGATCCCAGGACCCTGAGATCATGACCTGAGCTGAAGGCAGATGCTTAACCAACTGACCCTCCCAGGCACCCTGTATGGTTCTATTTATGTGAAATTTTGGAACAAGCAAATAATCTATGGTAACAGAAAGCAGATCAAGATCAATAGTTGCCTGAGGTGGTAGTAACTAATTTAACTCATGTTAACTCTACTTCAATAAGAAAAAAAAAAGCCTGAATGAAAAGAAATTCAATAACATTTTGTGGAATAAAAATACTGTATATTTTTGTTGAGATTGTGGTTGTATGGGTATATATATTTTCATTACTCATTGATCTGTTCCATGATTTTGTTTCAATAAGGTTGATTGAGACAAAAAATTTGAATTACTCATAAGTGAAAACTTTGTATTCACCAGTTGCACATCAAGAATTGATGACATTATCTAAAGCTTAAACTGGAAGCATGCAACACCTTTAAAAGTCTGTTTGTTTTTTGATATGACTATCAAAAAGCATTTGTACATATAAATAATGTATTTGATATTATTTGTATCTCATTCTGTATCTCATTTTTTTATAGGCTTCTGTTTCATTTCCTGTATTCCTTTGAAATATGTTCTTAATTTTCTTTTTCTTCTTTTGCTTCTATTTCTCCATTCACCAATCTTAATATAAAATGATAGAATATTTGTATTATGTGAATAATTTCATAGTATATTGATTAAGGAAAATAGTACATGTTCTTTGAAAAGTACATGCATGACCATTTACAATTACTTTAAATTATTCCTTCAAAAAACAGTCCCCCAAATAACATATTTTATTATGTGGCCTTTTGTAGTTTCTGTAGGTATTAGTTGCTCTTAATAGGAATATAGATAGAGAAAGGTAGATTTAACTAGTATTTTGTTAATTTTGTATATAACAAGATCTATTGAATGATTTTAAAACTCATACATTCTTTTATTTTCTACTTTCATAAGAAATAAGTTAGCCCCTTTTTAAACTACCAGTTACAGTGTCTGGTCTTTAATTATGCCATTATGTCTTCACAGAAAGTAATAAATCAAGCACGGTATTCACTTTAATAAAAGTAAGACACTGAATTTCAGGTAATATTTCATTGAGCCAATATTAAACAATATTTTCTATCTTTCAATTAGTGCATAATATATAAAGAGTTCTTCATAAGTCTTCTGCAAGAGAAAATGTCATGACAGTCAATGTTCTTGATTGTGGTAAAATAAAGCAGAAAAATCCAGCACATGTCAAAATTTTATTGGTTTTGTTTAAACAAATTTACACAAGGAAAATTAGTTGGTATAAGGAAAAATCATCCTGGTTAGTTTCTTACACAGTCAATGACTTTAGAACAAACTAATAGAAGGAGCATATTGCCTCTGCATATTTCTCTAAATGTCTTTGCTCTGGCAGTTAACTTCAGAGATTTTTCAAGGAGTGAGTTTCCTAAATTACAATTGTTAGAAAAGAGTTTCATTATGTGATATTAGAAAAACAATATAATGCATATATCTTTATTGCTAGCATATCTTTTCTAATATTGCATATGTTAGAAACATCTGGGAATATCTTGAAGATTTTTAGGGTATCTATATTTATTTTCTTGTTGATCATAATGAATATGTCATTCATTATGTGTGCTAGAGCCTTATGGAATGTACAAGCACATGTGTGGTGTCATAACATTGGAAAAGTTAAAAAAGGGAGAGAAATATAGACAAATATACAGATTTTTGAAGACCATTAAGTCACAAACTACAGCAATCAAAATATCAACAGAATCAGAGTAAAGAAGACAATTTCTTGGATTTGAGTTCAAGCCTGAATGTATTTTATGAAATGAGGAAGTTAGTCTGGAAAATGGTATAGGATTGTTTAAACTTTAAAAAGAAACAGGCCTGGGGTGCATGAGTGGCTCAGTCAGTTAAGTGTCTGACTTCTGCTCAGGTCCTGATCCCAGCGTCCTGGGACTGAGCCTAGTGTTGGGCTCCCTGCTCAGCAGGGAGTCTGCTTCTGGCACTCCATCTCCCTCTGCCTCTCTTCCTGCTTGTATGAGCTCTCTCTCTCTCTCTTTTGTATGTGCTCTCCCTCAAGTAAATAAATAAAATATTTTTTCTTTTTTTGAAGAAACAGACCAACAAAGCACAAATTTCATACATTGGATAATTGCAGACACTTTCAGTTCCTTGCATATAGCCCCTGGTACTTGTTTTTTTAGTATGCACTCATAGTTTCCTTAAAAAGCAGCTATGACTGTCTGAAGGCTTTCTCTAGTCTCACAAGCTGGTGGGGTCACCATCACTTTTGCTGCATTTTACTGGTCAAATCAGTCAGACTGCATTCCTAGACTTAAGTCTTAGGGAAGTAGACTACACCTTTTGATGGCAAGAACAGCAAAATCATATTGCAATTAATGTAAATACAGAAACGGTTGTGGGTGGGGGGATTCTGACCATTTTTGCAACTATAATATCAATTCCAATAACTGGAATATCTCACTACATAAGCTCAGACTCATGTCAAGATTTACAAATGTTACTTCCAATAATGACAATAGTCTCAGTGAACCAGCATGTCGTTTTCCACACCAGACCTGGATATAGTCCTTCATATGGCACCTTTTGATTCAGACAGCTATGAACTGGAAAGAAAAGTTATGTCCCCCACACTCTAATATTTTTATAATAATTTCTATCAGGTAAAGGGGATCTCCAAAGTATTCAAAATTTGCTTATTGGGAAAAGTTCCGAGATGATGCTAATATTAGGTAAACTAAAATGTTATTTTGTAATGTAAAATGTAATATCCTCCCATTTTAGAGTGGGGAATTGTGAAAACCAGGTAATAACTGGAATCCTGTCCAAAGTCTACTCTAAAGTGGTGTCATTTTCCTGGTTATTTCCTCAGTCACCATGTGAATAATTAGTTGGGAAATACTTAGAACATTACAGAAAGCTAATACTTGTTCCCTGATCTGTGAAGACATTACTGGAAGAACCAATAGAAGAATCCAGATACCTCTCTTCAAAGCCTAACCAATATTGTACATCAGAAGAAATATTGCATCCCAGAGGGAATTTCAGAACTTACCACCACCCTCCATCACCACAGGAGGCAGAGTGGATGGCCCCATAACATCTCCATTCGATTCAGCATTTATTCCCTTTAAAATCCAGATGGATCATTGGGTATTCCCTAGTACATGGGAAAAACAGTGATAAACATTCTCTTGCCTCAGGAACCACAGGGATCTTGGTCAATTAAAAATTGTGTGCAGCACTGACTCACTGAAGTGATGAAATGAAAATGAACTTGGCAGTATAAATGGGTAAATAAATATTCCTTGTGCTCTTTTAATACACAGGTGCCAAACCATGAAATATATAGAAAACTTACATCAAAGACCCCCTAAAATGCTGGAGAGAAGCCATGACTTGAACATTTCTGAAATAACTGCCACTTGAAAACAAAAAAACAAAGTACAAAGGAATAAACCTAAAAAACAAAAATTCTTGGTATAGTATTAGGCCTTTGTAAAGACTGAGCACCTGACCATTGATGATCAAATGAAAATGTGCTCAGGGATGCCCATAATGGGCTTAGTGTTGTCAATCCTCTGAGCCATAGATTGACTAGGGCAACAATCCATTACATGATGGAAATGGTGCTTTTGAGATCATTCTTTAGGCCTTTTAGAGGACACAGATAATTTTCATGAGCAGGTGGCCAAGCTTCCCATGTCACCCAATTCTATTGCAGCAGTATTTCTCTTTCAGTGTACATCTACTGCCTTACAGGAGGAATGGGGCATTTCTGTAGTATAAAATGAACTTATGTTTGACTTATGATGGGTTGTTTGTCTTAAAATATCCACATAGCTTAACTATTTCCCCACTCAGGGATGACTCTAGCACTCAGAGATGGCCTTAAAGGAAAGTGTTGAGGGAAAATCTTCCATCTAAGCAGACTCTGAGTATTCCATTTAGTCTTTTATTTTGTATGGAGAGAGAATAGTTTGAGGTATACATATATACACAGAATTATGACCAGGGAAAATTACTTCCTTTGTTAATCAGTAGTCTGGAAGGAGGAAGATTAGAAGATCAGAGACAAAAAAGTATAGAGAAAAAACAATTGCATAGAACTATGTAAGTGTGAAATAGAGAGACAATTATAGCTCATATAATTGGGTACCAAAAACATCCTCCACAGAAAAGACATTCTACAATCAGTGAACAGAATGACTCTTCCTATGGATATGAAATATCATCTCTCATTTGCCACTCTAGAGTCCTACCTATGAATCCAAAATGGAGTGACCATGGTGCCAAGTCTCCTTTTGAAGATTGCTCTAGTTATACACATTACTCAATGCATATCCTGTTAGTAGCCGATCCCTTTGAATGGTTTCATTCCTCAAAGAGACTAGCTAGGTATTTGATAGATAAATGATTGCATCACCCCTCTTCTAAATTGGAGAGGGTGATTTGTTCTTATCAGAATTGACAGCTATTCTGGATATCAGTTTATCATTTTTTAAAAATTAAACTCTACACCCAATATGGGGCTCAAACTCATGATCCCTAAGATCTAGCATTGCATACTCTATAGACTGAGCTATCAGGTGTCCCATGATATCGGTTTATCTTTTAAGAACCTTAGTGTTTTTGTCAGCACCTCCATTAAGGGTTTGTAGATTGTTTATTAGATTAACTAATCTACTGACACAGGATACTATATAACACCAGTGCACCAATTTTATAGCAAATAAGTTTCAATAATGGATTTCTTTCCTTGAAACCTGTAAACATGCAGAGCCAGAATTGTGTAGACATGAAGCAAAAGTGTCCTAGATCACCATGGCTAATGGTATGGAGGGAGGGCACCTACTTCCACCTATTGGTTTCTGGATTCAAGTATTTTACCTACTTGGGAATAGAGCTACATAATATTTGGTGATTAATCATGTATACTGTGTCCTGGAGGTTGAAGTAGGTTGTTACCTCCATGGTAGCACCTCAGCTATACTTTCAATAAGTTTCTTTTGGGATAACGTTTTCTCTGTGTGATGCCACATGTGAAAAAAACGTGTATCGTACTGTTGCAAATCAATTCCCATACTTCCTTTTCTGTAAAGGAAGTCCCTGACCCTGACACACTATTAAGTCAAATTCCATAACAGTGGATCTAATAATTGTAAACTCTTAAATAGTGTTGCTTACTTGGGCCCTATAAGTACGTACTCCTGTCTATTCAAAGGGTTCTGTTTGGATCTTTTGGCAGGCTTTTATAGGTGAATTGAAGCAGAACCTCTTAGGATTTTGGAGCAAAGCCCTAAAATCTTTCATAGGTAATTACTCTTTTTTTGAGAAACAACTCTTGGCAAGCTGCTGGACCTTAGTACAGACTGAATACTTAACCATGAACCACCAAGCTACTATGCAACCTGAGCTACCCATCATGAAGTGGGTATTATCTTAACAACCAATTTATAAAGTTTGACATGCACAGCAGAATTCCATCATCAAAAGGAAGTATATCTATGATTGCACCCAAACAGGTCCTGAAGGCACAAGTTACAAAGAGAAGTAGCTCATGGTCCCCACTGATGCTATACTGTATTCTCTCTCCCAGTCTGCATCTAAGGTCTCATGGGGGAGCTCCCTACAATCATTTGGCAGAGGAAGAAAGACTTGGGCCAGATTCACATTTAGTTCTGCCCAATATGCTGGCACTACCTCAAAGTGGACAGCTGCATCTTATATTTCCTTTCTGAAACATTCCTGAAGAAGAGTGCCGAAGGGAAACTACTCTCAGTGGGCAGAACTTTGAGCAGTGCACATGGCTATTCACTTGTTTGGAAGGAGAAATGATGAGATAAAACCAGTCCGTGGCTGTGGCAAAAGGTTTGGCTGGATGATCAGGGATTTTGAAAGCACATGGTTGAAAAATTGGTGACAAAGAAATTTGAGGAAGGGATATGTGGATAGAATTTACAGAATGGAAAAAGCATGAAAATATTTGTGTCCCATATGAGAGTTCACAAAAGGGTGACCTCAGAAGAGAACTTAAAAATCAAATGAATAGGATAATCTGTTCTTTGAATAACAGTCAGCCTCTTTCTCCAGCCACCCTTGTTATTATCCAAAGGATTATGAATAAAGTGATCATGGTGACAGGAATGGGAATTATGCATGGCCTCAGCAACATGGCCTTCTGCTCACCAAGGTTGACTAGGCTTTGGCCACTGCTGAGTGACCAATCTGGCAGTAGCAGAAAAAAACACTAAATCCCAGATATAACACTCTTCCCCAGGGGAATTAGCTAGCTACCTGGAAATAGTGTTGAATACATTAGAACTGTTCATCATGGAATGCCAGCCTTTTGTCCCTATTGGAATAGACATTTACTTTGGATATGGATTTGTCTTCCCTGAATGCAATGCTTCTTCCAAAACCACCATCTGTGGATTTACCACTGTTATGGTATTGCATACAGCATTGTTTCTGATCAAAGAACTCACTTCACAGCAAATGAAGTTCATCAATAGGCCTATCCTCATGGAATTCACTGATCTTACCATGTTCCACACCATTCTGATGTAGCTGGTTTTTGAGAATTCAATTATAGTGCCAGCTATGTGGCAATACCTTGCTGTTCTGCGACAAGGTTCTTTGGAAGTTTATGTTCTCAGCTTCCAATAAGTGGTGCTGTTTCTTTCATAGCCAAGGTTCACAGGTCCAGGAATCAAGTGGTGGAAATTGGACTGGCATCACCCACTATTATATCTAGTAATCCATTAGCAAAATATCTGCTATCTGTTCCCATGGCTTTATGCTCTGTGGACCTAGAGATCTTAGTTCTAGAGGGAAGAATGCTTCCATCAGAAAACCCTGCAATGATTCTATCGAATTGCAAGTTAAGACTGCTGCCCAGCCTCTTTGGTCTCCTCATACTTCTGGATAAATAGGCAAAGAAGGGGGTTACTATTCAGGCTAGAGAGATTGATCCTCACTACCAAGGGGGAAATTGTGCTACTATTCCACAATGGAGTATAATTAAGGTCAATGGAAAACTATAACAACCCAATCCAGGCAAGGTTACTAATGGCCTAGACCCTTTAGGAATAAATGTTTGGGTCACCTCAACAGGTAAAGACACATGACCCTGAAGTACTTTGAAGAACATAAGGAAAATGGAATGGATAGTGGAAGAAGGTAATTATGAAAAACAGCTATGACCATTGACAAGTTATAGAAACAAAGATTGCAATTAGCATGAGTATTTTCTTTTTAGTTTGTGTATGTAAGAGTTTTGTGTGTATGTGTGTGTGTATTAAACATATATGTAAATTTTTCCATATATATGTACATCTTTGTTTTCTTTTTTCTCTTAGTCCTTTATCATGTAACATAAGATGTATTGACTTCATATTATAGTATTTAAGTATTATTAATTTTATATCATAATATGTAAACTATGGACTATCCAGAAGAGTAAACATCACTCAGGACTTTTATTTCCTTTTCTGAGGAAGGTTTGGTGCATTTTCAGTTGTACACAGGACAGTTGTAAATGCGAGGCAGAATTTTGATCTTGTTACTGTATTTATTTGGATCGTAAGTATGGTTTAGGAGATGCATGTGGGTGCTAGGTTGACTAGGGATGGACTTGTGATGGTTAATTTTATGTGTCAACTTCACTGGGACATGAAGTACCCAGATATCTGGTTAAACATTATTTTGGGGTATGTCTGTGAGGGTGTTTCCAGAAGGAATTAACATTTGAACTGTTGGACTAATTTAAGCTGATTGTTTTTCCCAAAGTGTGTGGTTATCATCCAATCCATTAAGGGTCTGAATAGAAATAGGCAGAGGAAAGTCAAATTCACTCTCTGTTGAGCTGATACATCAATAGTCTCAGACCTTCAGACTCAGACTGAAATCATCCTCAGCTCTCTTACTCTCAGGCCTTTGAACTATATACAGTATGGCTTTCCTGGTGTCTCTAGCTTGTAGACAGCAGATAATTGAACTTTCAACCTCAGTAATTGCATGAATCCATACTTTATACATTTTATAATAAATCTTTAAATACATATATTTAATATTTATATATTCTGTTTCTCTGGGTGATCTTGACTAATACAGTTCTTGGGATAAATACATCTAGGAGAAGGAAAGGAAGCAGGATTGGGGAAGGGAAGGAATCAGGATTGGCAAAAGGATAAGTTGGGTAACAGTGCAGTCATATACGCTTTAGTATATCCCATGGAGTACTATAAAACTGGGATTGCCTTCAGAATTGTCACAATTTGAGGGAGAAGGATGACCAGTTTTGAATATAGGCTTTCCAGGAATGGAAACCCAACCCTTCGAAAGATGACTGTCTTTACAGCCAAAGGTAAGTCCCCAAGATAAACTTCCTAAGGCTGAGATTTTTTTTTCTTTTTTTTTCTTTTTCTTTTTCTTTTTTTCTTTTTCTTTTTCTTTCTTTTTCTTTTCTTTCTTTCTTTTCTTTCTTTCTTTCTTTCTTTCTTTCTTTCTTTCTTTCTTTCTTTCTTTTCTNTCTTTTTTTCTTTTTCTTTTTCTTTTTTTCTTTTTCTTTTTCTTTCTTTTTCTTTTCTTTCTTTCTTTCTTTTCTTTCTTTCTTTCTTTCTTTCTTTCTTTCTTTCTTTCTTTCTTTCTTTCTTTCTTTTTCTTTCCTCTTTCTTTTTTAATTTTGAAGGGAGATCTGACTGGCAAAGAAATAACCTATGAAAGGTACCTAAATCTGAAGCTTTTACTATTACCTGGTTATTTTGTGTTTCTCAGGTCAGTGGACCAGAAGACAAGAAATTATTCCACTGGCACACAGAAACAGCTGTGATTATCACAGTAAGCTGAAATTTCTATTACGCAATGGATGCATGTGTGAACTTGAGGTATTTGATATGCCATTTCTTATTACTTCCACACCTAGTGAAAATGGTGAATGAGCAATCACAGGAAATATGAAATAATAAGATAAGCAAAGACTCAGATCACACAGGCATGAAAGTTTATAGCACATAATCAGGAAAACAAACTTCTCCAGCTGCGTACCTTGTTGAGAGTAATGGGAAACTAGAAGAGATGTTGATAAGGAAGATAATGACTTTCAAGGACAGTTGCAACAGTGAGACATACAACATGTCTCTAATTCTTTTGTAGTAGGTCTGTTGTAGAGATTGCACCCCTCAGAGTCATTGGCACAGGAATACATATATATGAAACATGAGCAGATCAATATGGCACAAGTGGTGAACTGCTTGGGGAACTTTTGATACCTAAAATTGCATCCACTCTATCCCATCTCTGATTTCAGGCATTTTTGGATAGATTGTTTCCTTGGATGCTTGATCTCATTTTGGCTTTATAGCATTTTGTCTCTACTGTGAGTACTGCATCTCTGCCTCCTATCCTCAGGCTTTATACACCCTACCAATAGTGGCAGAACTTGCATATACAACTTGCAGAGGTATTAGCATCCCAAATGCCAAGATTCTGCCAGTGGAAGATGATACATAATGGATAAATGTTCCCATCTCTCATTATTTAGTCAGATAATTCTTTTCTCTTAAGAGATGTTATTTATTTATTTGATCCAGAGAGAGACCATGAGCAAGGGAAGGGGGAGGGGCAGAGGGAGAGGAAGAAGCCAACTTGCCATTGAGCAGGGAGCAAGATGCAGGGCTTGATCCCAGGACCCTGAGATCATGACCTGAGCCGAAGACAGAAGGTTAACCCACTGAGCCATACAGGCACCCCTTAGTCAGATAATTCTTAAAGACATTCGTTATATATTCGGGTGGTCCCAGAGGAATTGAACCTTGTTACCCACAGATACATTTGATTAATGGATTTTGATATCAAGATCTAAATTATAAATCTTACAGCAAAAATGTCTGTTATTCTAGTGACAACCTGAAAGCTGTGTTTCCATGAGTTCTGAAACTAAATCTAATTGTGTTGCCTTGAAACATTGAAGAATTCTAAGATTTCTGTTGTTTAAATATAAAAACTTTTTTTCAGTTTCTTTTTTTTATAGTAATATTTTTTTATTATGTTAGTCACCATACAGTACATCCCTGGTTTTTGATGTAAAGTTTGATGATTCATTAGTTGTGTATAACACCCAGTGCACCATGCAATACGTGCCCTCCTTACTGCCCATCACCAGCCTATCCCATTCCACCCCGCCCCCCCGCCTTCTGAAGCCCTCAGTTTGTTTCTCAGAGTCCACAGTCTCTCCTGGTTCATTCCCCCTTCTGATTACCCCCCCCTTTCTTTATCCCTTTCTTCTCCTACTGATCTTCCTAGTTCTTATGTTTCTAATGTGAGAATTTCAGTTGCTCAATTACTTCATTGGTCTTTCTTCAATATTCTGCCCTTTGGTTTTAAGTGTGTCATTGAAGGGAGATACCACTTTGAAAACTGACCTCATTTGAAGGCAAAATACTCTTGTTCTTCACTCCATGCACTGAACTATGATCACTTCTGTACTCATCTTTAACACTGTATAACAAAGAACATTCATTGAGTTCAAAGAAAGATCTACCACATGGATGAAGAAAAGCAGATCCATCAGAGAATGAGAATCAAGCAGATAGACATACTACTTCTATTTTCCTATTCCTTCTCCTCTGGGGATTTCAATGGGAGCTACTTCATCCAGTGAACAATACACATTAAAAACAGAGCAACCTAAAAAACCTTTTTTTTTTAAATTCTCTGGAAACTTGAAACCTATTTGAATAATCAAAAAGTTATGCCATTTAGAATCAGTTTATTTAATTAGAAATAAAAATCACATATTCATTTATTGACACCTTTCAGATTTTTAGGCATCTTTAGTAAACATATTATTTAATGAAAATATAAAGAAATTATTGCTCATAAAACTTGAAAAACAACTTTAAGCTATTATTACAATTATTTCTACAGTAAATGTTTTCAATTATGATTATTTTAACCTCTAAAAGTAGTGTTTAATTTTATTTTATTACATAAATTCAGGGCACTTGAATAATTTAGATAATATAATTTGAAATAGTCTTTTTCAGTTTAAATACTGAGTCTTTCAATGAGTCCTCCTTTCCCTCTTCTTAGAAAATATAGACACAGTGAGAAGGTGGCCATCTATTAGACAAGGAAAGAGGCCTCAGAAGAACCCAAACCTGCAAACAGCTTGATCTTGGATTTCTAGTTCCCAGAACTGTTAAAAAATAAGTTCCTACTATTTAAGCCACCCAGTCTGTGGTATTTTATTATGGCAACCCTAGAAAAACAATGCATCTAGTCTGAGGTGTTTATTGATACACATCAGGTAAATGCAAATTAACTCATAAACTCATATACACCCTAATCAAAGTACAAGAATTCATAAGTGTGACAGTACTGAGCTTTAGAAAGAAAGTTGACTAATTAGTGTTCTTATACATTATTGATGAGAGTATAAATTTATGTAGTATCTGGAAAATTCAAGAATAGTAGGTTAGAGGATAATTCCTTTTTACTCAGAGATTCCACTTCCAGACATATATTCTAGAGAAATATTTGCCATTGAACACAAGGAATCATACTCAAGGATATTTTATTAGAGTATCATTATTTATAATAGCAAGATATAAAAATAATGGAAGAGTTCCTTAGTCAGAATACTATTGTCAGTTGAATGGAATAAAGTAGATATATTTGCATTAACATAGGCAAATCTCAAACCTAATTATGATAGGGGAAAAAAAAGAGTAAAATCAGATACCCCAGATGATGCCATTTCTTTTTATTTTTTCAAAGACTTTTTAACCAACTGAGTCACTCAGGTGCCCTCAGGTGATGCCATTTCTATATATTTAAACATGCAAAATGGTACTTTATATTGTTTGTAAATAAATATATTTAGTGTAAAAATACCAAAACATGCATAAAAATGCTACATAGAAAATTCAGGCTAATGGTTGTTACTGAGGGAGATTGGGTATGCAAGGTAATGGGGGTCACAATTTAGTGATACATTTATGATGCATATGTTAAAAAGAGAATCTCTAAAATAAAGAGAATCTGAAATAAGTGTGGCAAAACACACACACACATACACACACACATATATACACAAACAAGTTTACATGTATTTTAACTCTATAGTGGACATATAGTTGTCCTTTGTACTATTTTCTATAATTTTTCACTGATTTAGAGTGAGTTTATTATGTAAAATAATTTTAGGGGCACCTGGATGGCTCAGTCAATTAAGCATCTGCCTTTGGCTCAGGTCATGATCCCAGGGTCCTGGGATCAAGCCCCATGTGGGGCTCCCTGCTCAGTGGGGAGTCTTCTTCTCCCTCTGCCTCTCCCCTAGCTTGTGCTCTCCCTCTCATTCACTCTATTAAATGAATAAATAAAGTATTTAAAAAATAATAACAATAATTTTAAAAGGAGACTCAGCTATTTTGCCAGCTGTGACACAATAGCACTTGATGTTGGGATACTGTCTGATAAAAGATGTTGATTTCCTTCTCACTCCCCACTGACACTTCTAGATAGTCTTATAATGAACAACAATATATGTTAGAATTTCAAGACATTTGACCATATACTTTCCCTTAAGTTCACTTTGAACTATGAATCTATTTCTTGGAAAATTTTATGTGAGATGAAATGGTAGTATTAAATTCAGAATTCTGACTATAGATTGAAGAATAACCATGTTATAGAATGAGTAGGCCAATATGAAAATCACTTGGGGGAAATAGACAAAATTCCTGGATACTAGATTATCAACAATAACCCTATTATATCATATCCAGATGCAATGACTTGAGGTAATTTAGTATACCTCCAATTGGAGACCTGGTGATTCTGTTTGCTGTTGCATTATTTTTGTTTGCTTTTGTCTGCTCTTTAAACAGCATTATTAAAGTATAATTAATATACAAATAAATGCAAATATTTAATGTGTGCTATTTGATGAGTTTGGATATATGCAAACACCCATGATATTATCACAACCACCAAAGCTATATATGTATATATATAATATATTTTATGTATATATATAAACACTTCCCAAAATTTCCTTTTGTCTCTTTGATTTTTTAATTCAATTTTTAATATAAATTCTAGTTAGTTAGCATACATGGTAAAATTGGTTTCAAGTGTAGGATTTATTTATTTATTCATTTTTGTGGTAAAAACACTTAACATGAGTTCTACACTATTAACAAATTTTGAAGTGCACAATACTGTATTGTTAAAAATAGGCACTATGTTGTGTACCATTTGATCCAGCAACTTCATTTGGATACAAAACAAAGGAAATGAAATCAATATCTAAAAGAGACTTCTATACTTTCATGCTCATTACAGCACGATTCACCATACTTAAGATATGGAAATAACTCAAGTGTCCACTGAAAGATGAATAAAGAAAATATGGCATTTGGATACAATGGAATATTATCCAGACTTAAGAAAAAAAAAAAAGAAAAGAAAATCCTGCCATCTGTGACAACACAGATGAAGGACATTAGGCTAAATGAAACAATCCAGTCCAGAAGGACAAATAATGCATAATTCTACTCATGTGAGCTGTTTAAAATAGTTAAACTCACAGAAACAGAGAATATAATAGTAATTACCAGGGGTTGCAGGTCAGGAAATGTTGTTCAATGGGTATACAGTGTCGGTTTTGCTAGATGAATAAATTCTAGAAACTTGCTGTTGCATTTAAAAAGTTTTTCTTAGGCAGGAATATCTTTAGCTATATAGAAAAAGTGTGTTTATGCTCATATTTGCCTGACAGATAAGGAAAATATACTAGACAAAAATTAGGATGTCTTCCAAGTCTGTGCCTGGTTTGTGACTATTGGATCCTAAATTCATTTATTTATTTATTTTTTAAAAAGATTTTATTTATTTATTCGACAGAGATAGAGACAGTCAGCGAGAGAGGGAACACAAGCAGGGGGAGTGGGAGAGGAAGAAGCAGTCTCCTAATGGAGGAGCCTGATGTGGGGCCCGATCCCATAACACCGGGANTATTTATTTATTTATTTTTTTAAAAGATTTTATTTATTTATTCGACAGAGATAGAGACAGTCAGCGAGAGAGGGAACACAAGCAGGGGGAGTGGGAGAGGAAGAAGCAGGCTCCTAATGGAGGAGCCTGATGTGGGGCCCGATCCCATAACACCGGGATCACGCCCTGAGCCGAAGGCAGACGCTTAACCACTGTGCCACCCAGGCGCCCCTATTTGATCCTAATTTAGAAACAGCAAAAGCTAAGGCTCTTATATAGACTCTTGCGGGAGTTAAAAATTACATAACAATAAACACAGACTCAAAACTGTTGGTCCTACCCTTGCTGGTGCTTTCTAGAGTCACTGATTCAACAATTTTTTTTAATCAAAACTATTGTTTCCATTTTTTTTAAAGATTTTATTTATTTATTCGACAGAGATAGAGACAGCCAGCTAGAGAGGGAACACAAGCAGGGGTAGAGGGAGAGGAAGAAGCAGGCTCATAGCAGAGGAGCCTGACGGGGCTTGATCCCATAATGCCGGGATCACACCCTGAGCCGAAGGCAGACGCTTAACCGCTGTGCCACCCAGGCGCCCCTATCATTTCCATTTTTAAGCTACTATATTTCCTTCATTTAAAAGAGTATCTAGAACATAGTAGGCTTTTAAGAAATGTGTGTTGACACAGAGCTAGAACAAATAACCCCCAAATTTGTATGGAAACATATAAGACCATGAATAGCCAAAACAATCCTGAGAGAAAACAAAGCTGAAGGTATCACAATCCCAGATTTCAAGATATACCATAAAGCTGTAGTAATCAAAACAGTATGTATTGGCACAAAAAATAGACACATAGGTCAGTGAAACAGAATAGAGAGCCCAGATATAAACCCACATGTTTACGGTCAATTATCTATGACAAAGGAGGCAATAATATAGAATGGGAAAAAGATACTCTCTTCAACAAATGGTGCTGGGAAAACTGAATACCTACATGCAAATGAAAGAAACTAAACCACTCTCTTAAAACATACACAAAAATAAACTCAAAATGAACTAAAGATTTACATGGGAGACCTAAAACTATAGAACTCCTAGGAGAAAAGCGTAAGCATTGATTTCTTTGACATTAGCTATAGAAATATTTTTTTCATGTCTCCTGAAGTAAGGGAAACAAAAGCAAAATTAAACTATTGGAACTACACCAAAATAAAAATCTTTTGCACAGCAAAGGAAACCATCAATAAAAGTAAAAGGCAACCTACTAAATAGGAGAAGATATCTGCAAATGAAATATCTGATAAGGGGTTAATATCCAAAATACATAAGGAATTTATACAACTTAACACCAATTCCCCCCCATAATCCACTTAAAAATGGGTAGAGGACCAGAATAGATAGTTTTTCAAAGAAGACTTACAAATGGCCAAAAGACACATGCAAAAATCTCAACATCACTCATCATCAGGGAAATGGGAATCAAAACTACAATGAGATATCACCTTACATTTGTCAGAATGGCTGGGATCAAAAAGACAAGCAAGGATGTGGAGAAAAGGAACCCCTATGCACTGTTGATCAGAATGTAAATTGGTGCAGCCACTGTGGAAAACAGTATGGAGTTTCCTCAGAAAGTTAAAAATAAAATCACCATATGATCCAATAATACCATTACTTTGTATCTACTCCCAAAACTGAAAACACAAATTTGAAAAATTTGTTTATTACAGCATTATTTATAATAGACAAGATATGGAAGCAAACCAAGTAATTAATATACGATGATGGACAAAGAAGAAGTGGTAAATATCTACGGTGGACTATTAGTCATAAAGAAGAATGAAATCTTGCCATTTGCAATAACATGAATAGACTTGGAGGTTATAATGCTAAGTAAAATAAATCAGACAGAGAAAGACAAATACCATATGATTTCACTCATATGTAAAATTTAAGAAACAAAACAAATGAACAAAGGGAAAAAGGACAAAAAACCCACTTTTAAATACAGAGAACAAACTGGTGACTGCTAGAAGAGAAGTAAGTGGGCAGATGAGTAAAAGCGTTAAAGGGGATTCAGAGTACATTTATTGTGATGCGCACTGAGTAGTGTATAGAATTGTTGGATCACTATATGTACACCTGAATCTAATATGATACTATATGTTAATTACACTTCAATAAAAAAAAGAAATATATGTTGAATTGATGGATAAACATTTATTTATTGAGTACTCAGTAGTATGTTAGTGTAAGTTTTGATAATTCAATCATGAAAAAGCTAAAGAAAGTGTTTGCAACCATGAAGCTTACAGTCTAATAAAGAGAGGCAACAATAAACCTAGAAACAATATGAGACATCAAAAAGAGCTAGAAAGAAAATAAAGCAAGTAATGAGGTAGTGAGTGACAAGGGGTGGGATATCTTCTGTTTGGGTGGGCAGAAGAGGTTTCTCTGGGAGCTGATACTTGGGCTGATAGCTGATAGTGAGAAAGAGCCAGCCTTATTAAGATCTACAAGAAACGTATTCCAGGAAAATTAAACAAAATTTGTAAAGAACTGATATGGGGATGAGAAAAAGATTTTCCAGAAAGCAAAGAATGAAAGTATTGATGAAACAGTATGGTCATGGTGAAGGGATGCAATCAGGAGTGTAGACAAAGACTAGGTCAAGTAGGGTGGCATTACCCTACTTGGAGGAAATATGGAGGAAATATGGATTTTATTCCAATTTTAGCAGGAAGTCACATGAAAATTTTAAATATGGATTTTATTCCAATTTTAGCAGGAAGTCACATGAAAATTTTAAGCCGAAGAAAAAATATAATCGAGATAAGCGGTGATGATATTAGTGTTGTTGCTCTTGTTGTATGCTGACTAAATGGTGTGGGACAAGATTGAGGTTTTTTTTTTTCATTTTATAAATGCACTTACGTAGTTTCAATAAACATTCTTTCTTTCACACATTAGATATAGTCTAATTAGATATTGTTTTCCCATAAAAGCACCTGAATTTATACACTCAACAACATGCATTTTCTTGGTCCATTTATTAATTATTTAATGAATAGATTAATGGTTTTCTTGAACAACTAAATTCAACTGAACAACTGCATACATAGTACATATATGCATATAAATGTATGTATATATATATACAGTACATATAGATGTGTATGTGTATATGTATATACACATAAATATATATACATGTAAAATACAAATGTATTTTATCTACTCTGTTCATGCATATTTACACTGTGTATGTTCTCTATTTCATTGCTTGATCAATTGATTAGCCAATCTCATTGATCTTGCTGCAAGGTAGACCCTAAGCTGCTATTGGGGAGACTGAGTCACTGTTGCTGCTTAGAAGGGAAGATAGGTTGAGACTTGTTTTTCTCCCTTTTTTGGCTTGGTAAACTTATTTCTCAGCTAGCCTTTTTTTTCCCTTTTTTTCCCCTCTCTCTTAATATATCTGCAGCTAGTAAAGAGTTTGTAGGAAGTTAAGAGTTTTACAGTTTCCTCTCTAATGTTCCCAGCATGCAGAATAAATTGTTCCCAAGACATTTGTGTACCACAAATATAGTTCAGATGAAAATTAAATGCCTAAAATTTTCGGCAAAGGGATATAAGACTCTCTGCTACAAGTATTTTTCCCCACTATGATATCTCTTCATAAGTTCAACCCAATTTTATGGTCTTAGGAATTTAATAATATCTATCAAAATAGTTTTAAGTATTCAGTATCCTAAGTCAAAAAAGCAAAATCCAACACCGGAATTACACTTGCATAGACAAGCACACTCACAAGAATAACATATTTACTTAAAATTGCTTCATATAAAAATATTCTTGGGTTGAAAACAAAGGAGAATTTATTACATGGTTAAATCAATGTTAAAATGTATTTGTAAAGCCATATATTAGATAAATGTAATACAGCTAATGAAATTCTACAGCATGAACACTCTCTGCCTTGTAGCAATATATTATTTAAAGGCTGTAGAAACTAAGTATTTTAATTCACATAGCGTGGTTGATCATTATAGGTTTTTGACATCTTAAAAACAGGTTGTGCTTACATCATGGGGATATGGAGATAAACAAACACATTGAAACCTAAAGTCTCCTCTGAAATACATGCTTTCATTTTACAGGTGTTATTATGAGCAGCAAGCTTTCTACAAATGATTAGGCTCAGGCTGAAATGGTAATCGAATGACTTTTGCTTGAGTTTATAGGGCTGTTAAAATTGTTGACAGCTTTTTTCACTATAAATACAATGACATTCAAGGAGATGACAGAATGCATTGTCCCTTTTTATAGCCATAAATTCTGTTGCTAACTGTGTATGTGTAAGAGTAAGGGAAATTTGAGAACTGCCATACCTTATTTCAAACTCCGTACTCCTTAATGCTTACACAGGATTACCTACTTTGATCTCATTAGCCCACCTGGGGTTGCCCTTTGTCTCCATCCTTAGTACAAGAGCAAACTATTCTGTTTCTCACCCTCTCAGTCCTATTCGTTTCAGCAGTTATTGATTAAGGTTTTATTATATCCAAGATAAAATGGCAGGCACAATATTTAAAAACGATCAACACTTTGTGACAACATGGATGGATCTCTAGGGTATTGTGCTAAGTAAAACAAGTTAGAAAGAAAAAGACAAATATCAAATCACTTATACGTGTAATCTAAAACCAAAACAAAACAGAAAACAAATGAACAAACAAAGCAGAAGGAAACTCACAAATACAGAGAATAAACTGGTGGCTGCCAGAGGGGAGGGATGTGCTGGATGGGCAAAATAGGTGAAGGGGATTGAGAGGTACAAACTTGCAGTTATAAAATAAATAAGTTATGGAGGGGCACCTGGCTGGCTCAGTCTGTAGAATATGAGGCTCTTGATTACAGGGTGGTGAGTTCAAGCTCCACTTTGGCTGTGGAGGCTACTTAAAAGAAACAAACAAATAAATAAATAAGTCAGTCATGGAGATGAAAAGTACATCATAGGAAATATACTTAATAATATTGTAATAATGTATGGTGACACATGGTAACTAAGCATATTGTGGTAATCTTTGCATGATGTGTAGAATTGTCCAATCACTATGTTGTACACCCAAAATTAATGTAACCATGTAGGTCAACTATACTTCAAAAATAAAATTTTTAAAAATTATCAACTCATGGCCCCTGTTCTTTAATTTCCACATAATCATTTGAATAAACACATATATTACAAATATTTTCTTTGTTGAGTGGAAAGATAGAGGCATGCATACAGTGTTATAGCAATGTAAATAACGTTTCTCTTTGGAAGAGTTAATTTGATTTTTAAGGTAAAGTATTAATAATTGCTTATTAATTTTTTAAAATGTTTTTTAATTATATTATGTTAGTCACCATACAGTACATCCCTGGTTTCTGATGTAAAGTTTGATGATTCATTAGTTGCGTATAACACCCAGTGCACCATGCAATACGTGCCCTCCTTACTACCCATCACCAGCCTATCCCATTCCCCCACCCCCCTTCCACTCTGAATCCCTCAGGTTGTTTCTAAGAGTCCACAGTCTCTCATGCTTCATTCCCCCTTCTTATTACCCCCCTTTCTTTATCCCTTTCTTCTCCTACCGATCTTCCTAGTTCTTATGTTTCATAGATGAGAGAAACCATATGATAATTGTCTTTCTCTGTTTGACTTATTTCACTTAGCATTATCTCCTCCAGTGCCATCTATGTTGCAGCAAATGTTGAGAAATCATTCTTTTTATGGTTGAGTAATATTCCATTGTATATATGGATCACATCTTAATCCAGTCATCTGTTGAAGGGCATCTTGGCTCCTTCCACGATTTAGCTATTATGGACAAAGCTGCTATGAACATTGGGGTGCATATGGTCCTTCTCTTCACTACGTCTGTATCTTTGGGGTAAATACCCAGTAGTGCAATAGCTGGGTCACAGGGTAGCTCAATTTTTAACTTTTAAAGGGACCTCCACACTGTTTTCCAGAGTGGTTGACACATGAAAAAATGTTCAAAATCATTAGCCATCAGGGAAATTCAAATCAAAACCACACTAAGATACCACCTTACGCCAGTCAGAATGGCAAAAATTGACAAGGCAAGAAACCACAACTGTTGGAGAGGATGTGGAGAAAGGGGATCCCTCCTACATTGTTGGTGGGAATGCAGGTTGGTACAACCACTCTGGTTATTAATTAATGTATTGCTTTTCTTATCTACATGTAACATGGATAACTAAAAATTTAGGTTTTATACAGAAAGAAGCAAATCACTCAAGGAATTTTATATAGAAAGTAATTTAAGGAATTCCACAGAAAACTGATATAATATTTTTAATATAGAATAAAGAGAGAAGTTTTCATTCTGTAATTTCACCATGTAGGCCACTTGCTGTGTATTTGGAAGAAATGATTACTTTATATAATGGTCTTAATTTACCTTTAATTGATAGTTATTTCATTCCAGAAACATGAAAATATGTACTAGATATAACAAGCAAGAGGGGTGATGGTCCAACATTGTATTATCATGTTATTACAAAAGAATATCAAAGAAGGAAAATTTGATAACATGTTTAACTAGCACAGCAATATGATTTAAATATTTAGGAGTTCAAAATAATCTCTTAAATATTAGGTTACTAAATTTATAGAGGGGTTCATCTTATAGATTAAAGAGTGGGAGTATTTTCTGGAGACACCTTCACAGTCCTCCTAATATACACCATGAGCTACACACATAACATAATTTTACTCCTCATGATTACATCATAGCTGCATGGCTAAATCAATAAAGATTGACATTGCTAACCCTTGAATATTGCCATTATATTCTTTAATATTAATAATAATAATAATGCAGATAATCTTTTAGGTATGCAGAGGCATTTTTAAGACTCCTACTTTAGTGAAGTGTCACTGAGATGAAAAACACATGAAAATAGTAGATAAAATAATGAAATATCCATAGAAAGTTCCTGAGTATGTCTTTAGTGGGGTTCTTCAGTAGATACATGAACTAAAGTAAAAGCAAGAGGGCCATCAGAACTTGGACATAATTATCTCATTTAATTCTTTTTTTTTTTTTTTAAAGATTTTATTTCTTTATTCGACAGAGATAGAGACAGCCAGCGAGAGAGGGAACACAAGCAGGGGGAGTGGGAGAGGAAGAAGCAGGCTCACAGTGGAGGAGCCTGATGTGGGGCTCGATCCCGTAACGCCGGGATCACGCCCTGAGCCGAAGGCAGACGCTTTAACCGCTATGCCACCCAGGCGCCCCTATCTCATTTAATTCTTACCATAATCCTGGGGCACCTGGGTGGCTCAGTTGGTTGAGCATCTAGATCTCCCTGCTCAGCAGGGAGTCTGATTGTCCCTCTGCCCCTCCCCCTGCTCATACTCTCTCTCTCTCACATAAATAAATAAAATCTTTAAAAAAAATTCTTGCCATAATCTTTGACATTGATATAATCATCCTTGTTTTTCAGATAAGGAACTGAGCCTGAGGAAATTTAAGTAATTATGTCCAAAATCCAAGAACTAGCAAGTACCAGAACGAAAACTTAATGACAAAGAAGTCTTAGAAGCACTAAAATGTATAGAAAAATTAAAACAATACAAAACAAAGAAACCACAGTCCTTGACTGAAGAAATCATAGGAAAATATCAAGACACTACAAATTTTGGAGGTGTGGGATTAGACAACAATGCATTTTAATTATAACTTCGTATTTTATTACACACATAATTTTGACCATATTACTTAACCTCTTTTTACAAGACTACTTATTTGAAAAAATATACATAATAATACCTGTTTTTGGCTTAGTTGAAATTAATATAATATACACTAGCTATTTATTAAAAGCCAATACAATAACAATTAGTAGTTCTTTTTACTTCCCTCACTTTGGGAGAACATATAGTCTAATAAAGAAAATATAACTTGTACTTATATAACTAACATTCAGAAGAGAATACACATAATGCTGTGAGAAGAGTTTTAAAATGTTTTGAAACCTGCCTTCTAAGGATTATTCAGTTTCTATAGAGCATTGCTTTATTGTGGTTAGATGTTTATTACTTTGTGCATTTTTACATTCGTAGTTTATTCTGTCTGCCTTAAATGTGGAGAAGAATTTCTGAGTTTCGACTCTATAAAACAGGTTCTAGCCCAATGTCTTAGATTCTCCAATCACTAAGGAGTATTATTATATATTACCTCTCTTTGTCTTTATTTTCTCATATGTAAAACTGAAGTTTTCTGCCAAATTGTATTCATAGAGATTTGGGGGAGAAAGGCAAATTGATGTGAAATCATTTAGAATGTTTGTAGCAGTATTGTCCACAAGAGCTAAATTGTGGAAGGAACTGAGATTCCCTTCAACAGATGAGTGGATAAAGAAGATGTGGTCCATATATACAATGGAATATTACTCAGCCATCAGAAAGAACGATTACCCAACAATTGCAGCAACATGGATGGGACTGGAGTAGATTATGCTAAGTGAAATAAGTCAAGCAGAGAAAGACAATTATCATATGGTTTCACTCATTTATGGAGCATAAGAAATAGCAGGGAGATTGGTGGGAGAAGGAAAGGAAGAACGAAGGGGGGAGTAATCAGAAGGGGGAATGAACCAAGAGAGACTATGGGCTCTGGGAAACAAACTGAGGGCTTCAGATGGGAGGGGGGTGGGGGATTGGATAGGCTGGTGATGGGTATTAAGGAAGGCACATATTGCCTGGAGCACTGGGTGTTATATGCAAACAATGAATCATGGGACACTACGTCAAAAACTAATGATGTACTGTATGGTTACCAACATAACATAAAAAATTTAAAAAAAAAGAAAACTTAGTAAGCTGATGAAATTATATTGATACCTTCTATTTGACGTTAATAAAGTAATTTTTATTGAACTTTCAGCACCATTCATATTCGTAATTGTTAAGCTGCCCAGATAGTTGGCTTTAGCTAAAAAGAAGCCTTTCAGTGTGCTCATGAAATTCTTCAAAAAAAAATGTTATATCTTATAGCAAAGTACTTTGCCCTACATCTCTGTAAAATGTCAGAACCTCAAATAGTCAAATAACTTTAAATTTAAATGAGGGAAGATTTCACCAAGGGAAGGCAAGCCTGGCCTTTCAAAAAAGAAATACAGCAGTATTTAAAATGAAGTGTACTGATATCCACAAGTTACTTTGTGATCTATCAAAAATGGAATAGATTAATGGTTGGATAGGATAAACAGATGGATACATATGAGGAAACGAATTTCAGCAAAGAATTAAGAATAGAATTTTTACAGTGAGTAAGTAAGTATTCATTCTAAAGTTCTTTGAACTTCGCTATGTGTTTAGGAAATTTTCACAATTAAATTTTGAAAAAAATTGGGGAATTCAGGTAGAAAATTAGCCATTAGAATGTATGTCTATACCACACCCCATGGCTTTCAGTATTTATTTCTTTCAACATTTGGTATCATCCAGGGGTCTATGTGCTCTCCCACCACCCTTCACCCACCTCACCTTCTTATCCCTTCACTCTATATTTTCTCTATGACTTCAGTCTTCTTGGTGTTGTCCTCTTTCAGAGCTAAATGTTGCTTAATTGCTAGGTGATATTGTTTTTCTGTTATGATATGTGCTGTATTAAACTCTACATCTTTCTCTCAACTTCCTCCAACACAAATAACTATGGACATTGTGTCAGCAACATTAAATCCATACATCCCCATGAGAAAATCTCTGAGGCAAAGACAAAAAACCAAAGTGGTGTAGGTATTTATCATTTTATAAGGCGATGACTTTCAAATCAAATATATATTTTTAGAAAACTGTAATGATATATTGGAATAAACTATTTTAGTAATTATTTACCAAATGGCTGTCTAATGAATTCTGATATTTTGCCACACCCTTCCACAGCTCTTCCTCGAAGTGGGCTCCTCTTTATTTTAATTTTAGGGTAGATGAATCAGTCAGTGGTAGACTGCTTTCATTATTGTTATTTGTTTCTCCTGTTGTTGCAATTCTTTCTATGATTAAACATTTATCAAAAGTCTTCCATATGGTAGTCCACCTACACTAAATAAGCATGTTTTGATGTATGTTAGTGACAGATTTTAATTTTTTTCTGTGTTTGCTGTTATTTCTCTTTTTTCTCTTTATACAAAACCTTGTATTTGGCACTCCCACTTTTCTGGGGTTTTTTGTTTGTTTGTTTATTTGTTTTTAAACTACCATCAGTAATATGTGATGAAAAGAGCTCTATCATAGGAGTCAGAAGACAGAATTTCTAGGAAATAGTCATGTATTTTAATAATTTTAATAGGTTTTTTTGAGTTAGGAAAATAATTTAACTTTTGACTTCCCTTTTCATTTTTTTTTCATTTATAAATTGAAGAGACTACCTAGATGATTTCTGTAGTTAATTCCTGTTCTATAATTTTGTCTACTTCTTTACGACTGAAATCCTTCATTGTGCAAAGCAAGCATTAAATGTCTAGAGGAAAACAATCAAAATCAAATTCTAATTACATTCCAATAATAAATTCAAAAATAAAATAAAATACAAAATTCTATTTACACAATAATTTGTTTGTCTACTTCTTTTTTTTAAAAAGATCTTATTTATTTATTTCAGAGAAAGAGAGAGAGAGTGAGTATGAGTTGGGGGGTGGCAGTGGGAGACGCAGACTCCCTGCTAAGGGAGCCCAATGTGGGGCTCGATCATCCCAGGACCCTGAGATCATGACCTGAGCCAAAGGCAGATGCTTAGCTTACTGAGCTACACAGGCGCCCCTGCTTATTTCTTAATTTTGATAATTATTTAGTATTAGTATTTTCAGTATTTTGTTATTCAGTTAGCTATCACAGCTATAACAAAGTTTTCAGGGGATCACTACATTCTAAACTATATTTCTAGAAATATCCTTTTAAATATAAGATTTTTTAATAGTGTATTGCGGTAGGGTATACATCAAAAGGAAATGTAGATATTTCTTCATTTGGGGGGCTAATTGAAATAATAAAAGACTGAAAAAAATAAATAAACTCCTTCCCATATTGTAAAAATACATAAATAAAATAAATAAATAATAAATAAGACACAGCATGACACAATAGGAAGAGTACAGCTTGTGTTCAAAACTCAGTTAAGATAATTGGATGGTGTGTGCCTTAATGGGAATAACCTCTCTGAACTTGATTACAATATTAATATTGACTTCTCATGATTAGCTTATGTATTGGAAATAATATATTTGAAATACATTTGACAGAGTGTTGTTATGTAAAAGAAAATAATAAAATCACCTCAGAATTTATCAAATTTTGGTAGTAATGTTCAATGGCAACAGTGTATTAATCAAGTAAAGCAACTGCAGATAAAACTTGTTGAAAGGATGATGTCAAAACCCTTCAGTCTGGCTGAAGCAAACTTAATGAGTAAGTTGTATGACATCAAATTACTTTTTATTGAGTTATGTATTCCTATGTTTTACAGTGGATGTGACACTGAAAGAGTTTCACATAATATACTAAGTAAAGGTGAAGATGGTCTTTATTCCAGCTACTCATTTTTTCCCTAACACCTTAAACTTATTATACTTACAGCTTCTTGAATTTTTTCCCAAATATATCCTATTTCCATGCACTTCATGAAACAGTATCAATCCCCCCGCCCAGTTCCAGAGTATAAGACACTCAACATCCTACCTATTCTCCCATAGTCCTTTTCTCTTATCTATTTGCTATTCTCTCATTCATCTACTTATCCATTTGCACTACAATTACTTTGTAGTGTAATTGTCTATTTACAACTCTGCCCCCCCACATTTTCCTTGAGTTCATTAGGGTGAGAAGGTATATCATAACTTTCTGAGTATCTGTGGTATCTTTTATTTTTAATTACATACAATAAGCACTCTATATGGGCCCTTTAAATACATAGTGATTAAGATAATCAAGTTTGACATTTATTAAAGAGATATTTATTTTACTAATCACCCTAGTAATATTTTATTATCAATGGTAAAGAAAATTTTGAGTAGAATACAAAATAATATGCTGACATTAGAAAAAAATTTAGAACCTCTGCAGCCTAGTTTCCTTATTTTACAGATGAAGTCCTAAGACATCTAAGATGATTTAAGAAAAGAATTGCTAGTATATTAGTTTGCTAGGGATGCCACAACAAAGTACTAAAGACTCTGTGGCTTAAACAACAGAAGTTTATTTTGCCACAATTCTTGTAGACTGGAAGTCTGAAATCAAGGTGTTGACAGTGTTGGTTTCTTCTGAGGTCTTTCTTGTTGGCTTATAGATGGCTGTCTTCTTCCTGTGTTTTCTCAAAGTCTTCCTTCTGTTTATGTCCATGCCTTAATCTTTTCTCCTTAAAACTACATATTGGGTTAGTATATTTACTTGCCTTTTAAAAGACCCTATTTCCAAATACAGTCATATTTCGAGGTCATATTCTGGGTTAGGACTCCCAACATCAGAATTTTGGATAAACACAATTCAGTCTATAACACCTAGCTAGTTAGCAGATAGCTAATTTCTATTGGAATAAAATTCAATTTCTTTGATTTATGAGAGTATATATTTATTAAATTTTGTGGACCGCATTTTGTAAATAGATTTCCAGAAGATCAAAACAGAATAAAAGCAGTGCACTTTGAACAAGTATGACCTCTAATATGAAGTTTAGAAGATACATGGAGCAAAGATTTGTAAAGGTATAAAAACAGACAAGAAAATGTTGAAGTAAAAATAAGGGTAGTTGACATTTTCAGATGTTAAAACATGATATAAAGGAATAATAATTCAAAGAGTTTATCATATCATATAATTAAAAGAATCTGGCGTTTGGGGCACTGGGTGGCTCAGTTGGTGAAGTGTCCAACTCTTGATTTTGTCTCAGGCCATGATCTCAGGGATCTGGTATCAAGCCCTGTGTCCTAAGGATTCTGCTCTCTTACCCCCCAGCCACTTCTCCCACTCCAGCTTGCTTGCTCACATGAGCTCTCTCTCTCTCTCAAATACATAAATAAATCTTTAATAAAAAAAATTAAAAATAAAAGACTTTGGCATTCTTACAGAAATAATTTTAAAAATGATCAATGGAACAGAGTAAATAATCCCCAAATAGACACCCAGCAATACATTTTTTTAAAAGATTTTATTTATTTATTTGAAAGAGAGAATGAGAGAGAGAAAGCATGAGTCAGGGGCAGAGGCAGAGGGAGAGGGAGAAGCAGACTCCCCACCGAGCAGGGAGCCCAATGTGGGGCTCGATTCCAAGATGCTGCGATCATGACCTGAACCGAAGGAAGACACTCTACAGTCTGAGCCAGCCAGGTGCCCTGAGACCAAATAATATATTGACATTAAGTTTATGTTAATATAACTTCTCACCTGTAAGAGAAAATATGGACACTTCAACAAATGTTGTGACAATATACCATTGTCACATTACTTTAGAATGAAGTAAAAGTTAGACACCTTGCTTCACAACCTGAATAAAATTAAATATATTTCTTTATTTGTTAAATTTTATTTAAATTCCAGTTAGTTAACATACAGATTAATATTAGTTTAAGGTGTACAATATAGTGATTCAACACTTCCATATAACACACAATGCTCATCACAACACATGCACTCCTTAATCCCCATCAGCTATTTGACCCATCCCCCCACCCACCTTCCTGTGGTAACCATTAGTTTGTTCTCTATAGTTAAGATGCAAACCAAGAAACAGACTCTTAAAATTAAATATATTTTACTTTCATTACCCTAATAAACCTACCCACAAAGAGAAATCACAAAGTTAAAAAATAAAGTGTGGAAGAACATATTTGAAAAATATATAAAACAAAAAGTTTTAATATCCAAAATGAAAAGTATAAGAGAATAGACAAAAATTGGCAAAATTTATGATCATGCAATTAATATAGAAAAATTATGCAAAATAAGTATATGAAAATGTATTCATCTACATTTGTTATAAGAGAATGCTAGTTATGATAAATATATATGACCACAGTATGGTATGTATGATGGTGATGTATTATACACAATAGTATAATATATTATATGATAATATGATAAATAAATATATTTGGTAATAATAATTATATTTTTAAAATATTTGATAATATA
Source organism: Ailuropoda melanoleuca (assembly GCF_002007445.2). NCBI lineage: Eukaryota > Metazoa > Chordata > Mammalia > Carnivora > Ursidae > Ailuropoda > Ailuropoda melanoleuca. The sequence continues at coordinate 32,288,543 of NC_048225.1, read as the reverse complement.
TGTATAATTTACACCAAAATATATATAATACACTTTAAAGCATTTTGATAATGTATGCATATTACATATATTATATATTTTGTAAGCAATTTAATAACATATACATCATATGTACATGTAAAATATGTATTTTGAAACAATTTAATATTAAATGGATATCTATATCTATCTATCTATATAAAATCATTTGATCCAGAAATTTCATTTCCTTAATATAACCTGTAGAAAATAAATAAATGCATGGAAAATATTTACCAATTGAAGTATTTAAGTTAAGAGAATTGGAGCTGCTAAGTAGTCTATTTTCTTGATGAATCACAATCTATGTATATGTTTGTGTGGCATTGGTATCAAACTTGTACAAAATACCTCCAAGACAATGGCCTTAGTATATATAAAAGACATGTAGATCATCTTTGGAGTTTTTTTCATAATACATTAGCAAAGATGTGAGTGTGTTTGCCAAGACTGAAATCAACAACACGAGAAACAGCAGGGGTTGGAAAGGATGTGGAGAAAGGGGAACCCTCTTGCACTGTTAGCGGGAATGCAAACTGGTGCAGCCACTCTGGAATACAGTATGGAGGTTTCCCAAAAAGTTAAAAATAGGCTATCCTAAGAGGGGCACCTTGGTGGTTCACCTGGTTAAGTGTCTGCCTTTGGCAGGGTCCTGGGATCAAGCCCCACATCCGGCTCTTTGCTCAGCAGGGATCCTGCTTCTCCCTCTCCCTCTGCCATTCTCTCTCTTTCAAATAAATGAATAAAATCTTTTTTAAAAAAAAGGGCTACCTTATGATCCATCAATGGCACTACTAGGTATTTACCCAAAGAATATGAAAACTAATTCAAAAGGATACATGCACCCTGATGTTTATAGCAGCATTAGCTACGCCAAATTATGGAAACAGACCAAATGTCCATCCACTGATGAATGGATAAGGAAGATGTGGTATGTATATACAATGAAATATTACTCAGCCATAAAAAATTATGAAATTGTACCATTTGCAACAACATGGATGGGGCTAGAGAATATAATGCTAAGTGAAATAAGTCAGTCAGAGAAAGACAAATATCATATGATTTCACTCATATGTCAAATTTAGGAAATAAAACAAGTGAGCAAAGGGGAAAAAAGAGCAAGAGGCAAACCAAGAAACAGATTCTTAATTATACAGAACAAACTGATGGTTACCAGTGGGGATGTTCTTGGGGGGATGGGTTAAATAGGTGATGGGGATTAAGTTGTTCACTTGTAATGAGCAAAGTGTGTTGTATGGAAGTGTTGAATCATATATTGTACACCTGAAACTAATATTGCACTCTATGTTAAATAACCAGAATTTAAATAAAAACTTAAAAAGAAAAAAAACCTGTAGATCACCAATGGGTTGTGCAAACATGTCCTTAGGCAGTCCTTTAGCCTTCTACCTGAATGACTGTATTAAGCATAAAAAGAGCTCACTTACTATATTATATATACCAAGATTGGCTAAAATGTTCATTACGAGTATCTTAATACTCACCTGGCAATTAATCTACCTATCTTTCTATCTCAATTAAAAGGACATGGTTTAAACAATTGTCCAACATTAACATTTTATGTTGATAAATCTGGAAGTTTGAGTTAAGTTGGCAATTTCAGGGTTAATTATTTGGCTACAAAAATATACTTTCTTGGAAAAGAGTGCAGTTTCCATGGTTAGAAACAACTGGTTGCTTCTGTGGGGGACAAGTACCAACCTCATGTCAATGTAGAATGACCAGAATGTGCCTGGCATTCCAAATGGCTGTTTGCTAATTAGAAAGTTTTCTGAAAAGAAAAGGGACTATTGTACATTCTTTTTGTCTAAGTCAAAGAAAAGTGTATGGTTTGTGATGCAGGCCCCATAAGAAAATCATAAACAAAAACAGAACAAACCAAATAACTTTGCTGACCACTCACACAAATTTTGTCCCCTTCACTTAGATACCTTTTCTTTTACTTTTTTTTCTTTTTGTAAAAATTGTTTTTGTCTTCTCTTTGAACTATCATTCTGTGTGTGTGTGTGAAAAGTCATTCTAGCTAGATGATTAGCTTCCACGTAGGGAGAGCCAGCCCTACAGAGTGACACAAAAGGCACTACAGCAGTATTCACATTTGTAGTGAGGCACTGCAAGAGCACAAATGGTTTGGATCAGAGCTATGTACACAGAAAACGCAGCTGAGATGAAGATAAAATGAAAAATATAAAGACTCAACACAAATTATTTTTTAGGGGAAAACAAGTAGTACACAACAATGCTTAAGAGCTGAGACTTTGATGTCAGACAGTAGTTGAAACTCTGACTGTTGTTGCTAGCTCTGTGAACTTGAGCAATTTACTCAATCTTGTCAACATCTGTTTCTTCACTGGTAAATGAAATGAAGTATACATCACAGTGTTTTGAAGTGGTAGATATCAGAAGACATAAATTTCTGAGTCCAATGTATGACGTATATTAGACATTAAAACATAGCAGTTGCTATTTTTACTATTATTATCATCATTATCATGAGTACTACTGAAAATGAACTCATAGGGATGAATACCATTAGTCATTATTTAAAACTTTTACTATAAAAGTTGTATTCAAAGGATATTTATCTCCACTGAAGAAGAACTTCCATATAATAAAATATCAAGTGGTATCTAAGGGTAAATTAATTATAAAGTGTCATTCTCCTGTATTACCTGTATTACAAAATGAAAATCACTAAAATATATTATTCTGCCATGATATTTTTTCCTTTCATATAGAAACATTGCAAAGTCTCAATGCCTTGTAGTCATTAAAACTATATGAGTTCTCATTCTACTGTTAAAGCATTGAAGTGCTAGTTAAAATAATTATGTTTGAATGCTACAAATTAAAAGTTTACTTCTTAAAAAAACTTTTCTTCTAATCTAAATAAGATATTGCAGAATGATCCTTGTACATAACAATATATGAGTAGAGATAATGTTTTTTTCTAAAATTATAGAGGAATTGCGCAGCATTACATACAAACTTATGATTGTCAGTATTCCTTTATGTGTTCCCATTACTAATGTCAAAAGATGAATCAAAAATAACTAAGCAAAAAGGTTAATTTTTTTCCTAGAAATCTTCACTAAAAATACACATCTGTAAAAATCAAATCCTACAGCTCCATGTTATTGTTAAACAGCTCTCCATATTGAATAATTGGAATTTCTGGATACAGATATACTCTGATAATAAATGCAAATTATGTTGAGCACTATTGTGTGCTGAAAATATAAAATACAAAAAGTCATGATGTATACATTTGGCACAAACTCGTGAGTCTCCAACAAAATCTATCTTGTGATTTGCCCTGTTGTAACATGGTAACATTAACTTTGTTTTCATTTTTCTGTGTCCTTGCACTATTTTTGGTAACTGAATTTCTGCATGTTCTGTAGTGCCTGTGACTCCAATTTGATAAGCTTACCTTTTCTTAGTGTGGAAAAATGTTTAAATCAATGAAACTTGATAGTATCCAGCATAATGCTGTAATAAAATCTATTTCTGCTTAATAGTAAGCTATCTACGTATATAGATTCTCTGCTCCACTCAGCTCCTGAATTCCACAGTCCTGACTATCTTTGATGCTAGGAGATTAGCTATGTTATTTACTACCCATATGTTCTAGTCTCCACTTACTGTCTGTCAGACTGAATTTCCACACATTTCTGTCTTCAGACATTTTTATGATCACATGTCACTAATTCTACGATTGGGAATTTCCTTTTTTTAATGTTTTAATGTTTAATCCAGATATTAGTACATATTCAAGTTATTTTCATTATGTAAAGTCCTTTCCATACTCTGTATTCCTACTATCTATCCTCTCTTCTTTCTACATCATCCACCCTTTCAACAAGGTAGACTACACTTTCTCATCTCTAGGGTCACCATATACCCTGGGTTGGCCAAGAAAGTTGTGATTATATCTGTTTACCTGCTGAATTTGTCACCAGCTCTCGCTATCACTTTCAAAGTGTTCTGATTTAGGTGGTAATTGTTAATCCTACCCTAGTTACTCAGTGTATCCCATAAACCATGTCATTAGAGTTCTTCCCTCACTAGCATATGGAAGTTTGCTCACTTAAGTTACCAAAGATTCATATCTGCCAATGACAAACAACATTTCAGCCTTTATTTTACTGGATTCTTCTTCATCTGACATACTGTACCATACCCTTCCTCATAAGACAATGATCTCTTGGAGTCCATAATTTCACATTATCTTCATTCCTCTTCCACTCTGTCCATTTGTTCTACTTCCCCCTTTCTCACACTACTTCTTCTCCTTGTCTTTTAAACACTAATATTGCCCAAGTTTCTTATTACCCTATTGTTCATGTGTATATTTTCCTAAGATGATTCCATGACATTCTTCATTCCACCTACCTATATGCAGATAATTCCCAAATTAAGATCTCCAATATATTTCTCTGCTCTACGTCTCCTCCAACAAATTATATAGAAGTTTTCTTTATATCTGTTGCTGCCCCTTGAGTGGTAGTATCATTGTCCTGAGCTATTAACACAGTCTTATCACAAGTCTTCTTTCCTTTAGATTTAACCCTTTATAAATTGTCTTCTAACTAAAATGAAAGCATGTCACTCTTGCTTAAAATGTTTTAGTCTCTTATTTATTTCTGAAATCCAAATTCTTATATGGCAAATAAGATTCTTTATTATAGAACCATTGCTTCTTTTTTCCTTTCTTTTCTTTTCTTTTTTCTTTTCTTTTTCTTTCTTTCTTTTTTTCTCATCCTAAGATATATAGTCAAATAGCTCACACTTACTCATCCTTCATTTCTAGGCCTAGACCTTACATACTCAAAGTCATCTGAGCTCTTCAGGATGAATCAAATGCCTTTCAAACCACCCATCATCTAATCCAACCTTCCAAATGTAATCACCCCCATTACCTTGCCCAAAACATATTGTATAGGTATGTTCATTAGCAGACTCATCAAACTGTTTCTGTGTGCATTTCTTCAATGGACAAATGAGAGCACTTCCAGGAGCTGTTTTTTCTTTTCTTTTATTTCTGTTTTCTCTAATCTATGCAGAAGTGGCTGAAGCTGAGCAGAAGCAGCTATAACAATAAAATCTGTATTTCCTTCTTGAAAATTACAGAGAATATGAAGAATCTATCATATTGAGGAAATTCCCTGAAATCAAATATTGTATTTGTTTCAGGGACTTCTGATTATATATTAAAATGTTTAGAGAATTTTTTCATTTAAAACCAGTAATGATATGCTATTTACATACGTGAATATATGACCCAATGGTTAATCAGGTATGAGGTTAACATTTTATAAAGTGATAATGGATTTGCATTAATGTAAACCAATAAAAATATAACTTCTCTTAATTTAGTGTCACCGAGAATTTAAATTTTGAGCATATCTGCAATGAATTTATTGGTAAAAAATACTTTATTTTTCCTAGTAAAAACTTCCAAAAATATTTTATTATGCTTAAAAAATTATCTATAAAAATATCTATAATTCAAGGACAAATATGAGAGGTTTTTTTAATTTCCAAATTTTTTTAATTCTTCACTCTTTTGAGTGACGAACTTAGAGTCTGGCTGAGTAGAGTAAAATAATGCATTAGAATGATTATGGCAATTTTTATTCCCTAGATAGGAAAATGCCCCCAATTTATCAGATATAATTCTTGTTGGTTGTAATTAGCCATTTTCTTACAACGTTTGAAAGCAGTTGTCTTCCTTGTTTCTTTTAAATGTGAAGAAGACCATCAGAAAGAACGATTACACAACATTTCCAGCAACACGGAAGGGACTGGAGGAGATTATGCTAAGTGAAATAAGTCAAACAGAGAAAGACAATTATCATATGGTTTCTCTCATTTACGGAACATAAGAAATAGGAAGATAGGTAGGAGAAGGAAGGAAAGAATTAAGGGGGGGTAAACAGAAGGGAGAATGAACCATGAGAGACTGTGGACTCTGGGAAACAAACTGAGGGCTTCAGAGGGGAGGGGGTGGGGGATTGGGATAGGCCGGTGATGGGTATTAAGGAGGGCATGTATTGCATGGTGCACTGGGTGTCATATGCAAATAATGAATCATGGAACATTGCATCAAAAACTGGGGATGTACTGTATGGTGACTAATATAACAAAATAAAAATTATTTTAAAAATAAATAAATTTGAAAATTCATTGTCATAGACATCATTAAGTGGTGCTATTTCTGTGCCAATGTAAAAACTACACTAACTCAATGTCTATCAGGTACTTTTGTGAGGGTGTCTGAATTCAGACAGGAATTTTATATATTATAAGTGGCAAAAATTATAATTTCTCTGTTAGAAATAAGTACAGTGATTTGGATCCTTGTTATTGTTATCGTTGTGTTCTATTACAAGACTCTGCAGAATACCTAATATGAAGGCTCTCTTCTATGCACAAATTTTATTACATTGTTTTGATTATTAAAACTTTGGTAGGGTCACCTGGGTGGCTCAGTCAGTTAAGTGTCTGCCTCTGGCTCAGTTCATGATCCCTGGGTCCAGGGATGGAGTCCCATGTCCAGCTCTCTGCTCGGTGGGGTTGGCTGCAACTCCCTTTGCTTGTGCTCTCTCTCTGTGTCAAATAAAAAAATAAAATCTTTAAAAAACAAAACAAAATAAAAAAATTGGTAAATACTTCATTGTTTTAATACACTATAAGAATGGATGTTAAATCTTTAAAAATAGAATTCCAGATTTTATTTCTATTTTAAATACTTTATTTATTTATTTGCCAGATAGAGAGAGAGAGTGGCCACAAATGCGGGGAGAGGCAGGCAGAGGGAGAAGCAGGCTACCCACTGAGCGGGGAATCTGATGGGGAACTCAATCCCAGGACCCTGAGATCATGACCTGAGCTGAAGGCAGACGTTAAACCAACTAAACCACGCAGGCATCCCTGCATATTGACTATCTTTTTTTTAAATAATAGTTTTATTATTATTTTATGTTAGTCACCATACAGTACACCCCTAATTTTGGATGTAAAGTTCTATGATTAATTACTTGGGTACAACACCCAGTGCACCATGCAATATGTGCCCTCCTTAATACCCATCACCAGCCTATCCCATTCCCCCACCCCCCTCTCCTCTGAAGCCCTCAGTTAGTTTCCAGAGTCCATAGTCTCTCATGGTACATTCCCCCTTCTGTTTACCCCCCCTTTCTTCTTCACTTTCTTCTCCTACCAATCTTCCTACTTCTTATGTTCCATAAATGAGTGAAACCATATGATAATTGTCTTTCTCTGCTTGACTTATTTCGCTTAGCATAATCTCCTCCAGTCCCGTCCATGTTGCAGCAAATGTTGAGAAATCATTCTTTTTATGGTTGAGTAATATTCCATTGTATATATGGACCACATCTTCTCAATCCAATCATCTGTTGAAGGGCATCTCGGCTCCTTCCACATTTTACCTATTGTGGACAATGCCGCTGTGAACATTGGGGTGCATATGGCCCTTCTCTTCACTACGTCTGTATCTTTGGGGTATATACCCAGTAGTGCATTGCTGGATCATAGGGTAGCTCAATTTTTAACTTTTTAGGGAACCTCCACATTGTTTTACAAAGTGGCTGTACCAATTTGCATTTCCATCAACAGTAAGAGAGATCCCCTTTCTCCACATCCTCTCCAACATTTGTTGTTTCCCGCCTTGTCAATTTTTGCCATTCTAACTGGTGTAAGGTGATATCTCAATGTGGTTTCGATTTGAATTTTCCTGATGGCTAATGATTTTGAGCATTTTTTCATGTGTCTGTTAGTCATTTGTATGTCTTCATTGGAAAAGTGTCTGCTCATATCTTCTGCCCATTTTTTGATTTGATTATTTGTTTCTTATGTATTGAGTTTGAGAAGATCTTTGTTATCTTGGATACCAGTCTTTTCTCTGTAGTGTCATTTGCAAATATCTTCTCCCATTCTGTGGGCTGCCTCTTAATTTTTTTGACTGTTGCTTTGGCTGTGCAGAAGCTTTTTATCTTGATGAAGTCCCACAAGTTCATTTTTCCTTTTGTTTCTTTCTTTTGGAGATGTGTCATGAAAAAAGTTGCTGTGGCTGATGTCAAAGAACTTGATGCCTATGGTCTCCTCTAAGATTTTGATGAATTCCTGTCTCACATCGAGGTCTGTCATCCATTTTGAGTTTATGGTTATGTATGGTGTGAGAGAGTAGTCACATGTCATTCTTTCATTGTAGCTGTCCAATTTACCCAGTACCATTGATTGAAGAGAGTATCTTTTTTCCACTGAATGTCTTTTCCTGCTTTGTCAGAGATTAGTTGTCCAAAGAGCCAAGGATCCATTTCTAGGTTCTCTATTCTTTTCCATTGGTCTATGTGTCAGTTTTTGTGCCAGTACCATGCTGTCTTGGTGATCACAGCTTTGCAGTATAGCTCGAAATCCGGGAAAGTGATGCCCCCAGCCTTGCTTTTCCTTTTCAACAATTCCTTGGTGATTTGGGGCCTTTTCTGGTTCCACACAAATTTAAGGGCTGTTTGTTCTAGTTCTTTGAAAAATATCATTGGTTTTTGATCAGGATGGCATTGAAAGTGTAGATTGCTCTGGGTAGCATAGACATTTTAATTATGTTAATTCTTCTGATCCATGAGCATGGAATATTTTTCGATCTTTTTGTGTCTTCTTCAATTTCTTTCAAGAACGATTGGTAGTTTCCAGAATATAGAAACTTTACGTCTCTGGTTAAGTTAAATCTGAGATAATGTATGATTTTGGTGCTATTGTAAATGGAATGGATTCCCTAATTTCTCTTGCTTCAGTCACATTGTTCATGTATAAAAATGCAACCGATTTCTGAGCATTGATTTTGTATCTAGCCACATTACTGAATTGCTTTCTAACTTCTAGTAGTTGGGGGTGTGGAGTCTTCTGGGTTTTCCATATAGAGTATGATGTCATCTGCAAAAAGTGACAGTTTCACTTCTTCTTCGCCGGTTTGGATACCTTTTATCCCTTTTTGTTGTCTGATTGCTGTTGCAAGGACTTCTAGTGCTATGTTGAATAATAATGGCGAGAGTGGGCATCCTTGTCATGTTCCTGATCTTAAGGGAAAAGCTTCTAGCTTTTCCCCATTGAGAACGATACTTGCTGTAGGCTTTTCATAGATGGTTTTTATGAAATTGTGGAATGTACCCCCTATCCCTACACGCTGAAGGGTTTTAATCAGGAAAGGATGCTGTGTTTTGTCAAATGCTTATTCTGCATCCATTGAGAGGATCATGTGGTTCTTGACTCTTTTCTTGTTGATATGATTTATCCCACTGATTGATTTGCTAATGTTGAACCACCCTTGCCTCCCAGGGATGACTCCCACTTGGTCTTGATGGATAATCCTTTTAATGTACTGTTATATCTTATTAGCTAGGATCTTGTTAAGAATTTTGGTGTCCATATTCATCAGGGATATCGGTCTGTAATTCTCCTTTTTGATGGGGTCTTTGCCTGGTTTGGGGATCAAGGTAATACTGGCCTCATAGAATAAGTTTGGTGGTTTTCCTTCTGTTTCTGTTTTTTGAAACAGCTTCAGGAGAATAGGTATTATTTCTTCTTTGAATGTTTGGTAGAATTCCCTGGGGAATCCTTCAGGCCCTGGAGTCTTGTTTTTGCGGAGGTTTCTGATCACTGCTTCAATCTCTTCATATTAATCGGTCTGTTTAAGTCATCAATTTCTTCTTGTTTCAGTCTTGGTAGTTTATAGTTTTCCAGGAAAGCCTCCATTTTTTCCAGGTTTTTTAAATTTATTGGCATAAAACTGTTGATAAAAGTTTCTAATGATCCTTCCTATTTCATTGGTGTTGACTGTGACCTCTCCCATTTCATTCATAATTTTATTAATTTGGGTCCTTTCTCTATTCTTTTGAATAAGTCTTGCCTGTGGCTTATGGATCTAATTTATTCTTTCAAAGAACCAGCTTCTAGTTCTGTTGATCTGCTCTACTGTGCTCCTGGTTTCTAATTCATTGATCTCTGCTCTAATCTTGATCAGCTGCTTTCTCATGTGTGGTTTAGGGCTGTTCTTCTGCTCCAGCTCCAGCTTCTTGAGGTGAGAATATAAAAACTGCATTTTAGATTTTTCTATCCTTTTGAGTGAGGCTTGCATGGCTATGTATTTTCCCCTTAGGACTGCCTTTGCCGTGTCCCATAGGTTTTGGACCATTGTGCTTATTCTCGTTGGTCTCCATAAATTGTTTAAATTGATTTTTAATTTTCTGGTTTACCCAATCATTCTTGAGCAGGATGTTTCTTAGTTTCCAAGTGTTTGAGTTTCTTCCAAATTTTTCCTGGTGATTGAGTTCCATTTTCAAAGGATTGAGGTATGAGAATACACAGGGAATAATTTCAGTCTTTTGATATCGGTTGAGACCTGTTTTGTGACCCAGTGTATGGTCTATTCTGGAGAACATTCCATGTGCATTCGAAAAGAATGAGTATTCTTTGGTTCTGGGGTGTAGTGTTCTATATATATCTATGCGGTCCATCTGGTCTAGTATATCATTCAAAGCTCTTGTTTCTTTGTTGATTTTCTGCTTTGGTAACCTGTCTATTGCTGATAGCGGAGTGTTGAGGTCCCCTACTATTAACGTATTATTGCCTATATGTCTCTTTATTCGGGTTAAGAGTTGGCTTGTGTATCTAGCTGCTCCCCTGTTGGGGGCATAGATATTTATAAGTGTCCTATGAACTTGTTGGATACATCCTTTTAGAAAATATAGTGTCCTTCTATATCTCTAACTACAGTCTTTAGTATAAAATCTAATCTGTCTGATATAAGAATTTCTACCCCAGCTTTCTTTTAAGGCCCATTGGCATGAAAAATGGTTTTCCATCCATTCACTTTCAGTCTGGATGTATCTTTAGGTTCAAGATGAGTCTCTTGTAGACAGCCAATGGATGGTTCATGTCTTTTTATCCAATCTGCATCCTTGTTGCATTTTATGGGCACATTTAGGCCATTCACATTGAGAGTGATTATTGAGAGATATGATTTTAACGGTGTCATGTTGCCTGTAAAGTCTTTGTTTCTATAGATTGTAAATTTCTGTGCTGTATCACTCTTGGCTTACTTTTATAGAACCCCCCTTAATATCTCCTGTAGGGTTGGTTTCATGGTTATGGATTTGGTCAGTTTCTACCAATCCTGGAAGGTCCTTATCTCTCCATCAATTCTGAATGACAGCCTTGCTGGAAAAGGATCCTTGGCTCCATGTTTTTCTTGGATAGAGCTTTTAAAATATCCTGCCCACCCTTCCTCTCATTCCAGGTCTGTGTAGACAGGCGTGATGTCATTCTGATATTTTTGCCTCTGTATGTGAGAAATTTCTTTGCCCTGGCTGCTTTCAATTCTGTATCCTTGGATCTAATATTTGCAAATTGCACTATGACGTGACTTGGTGTAGTTTTGCCATGGTCGACCTTGGGAGGGGTCCTCCCTGCCTCTTGGACACAAATGCTTGTTTGCTTTGCTTGGTTAGGGAAGTTTTCAGCTACAATTTGTTCAAATATCTCTTCTAGACCTCTCTCTTTCTCCACCCCTCTGGGATGCTGATGATTCTGACATTAGAATGTTTCATTGAGTCAGTAATCTCCCATAATCTACATTCTTGAGATTGGATTTTTTTGAGCCAAGTTTCTGTTTTAACTTTCTCTTCTAACATCCCATCCTCCAATTCACTAATTTGTTCTTCTGCCCCATTTACCCTGGCCATCAGAGCATCTAGTTTTGACTGCATTTGAGTCATAGCATTTTTAATTTCTGCCAGATTCACTCTCATTTCCACCCGTAGAGATTCTATATTCTCATTAATATTTTTGTTAATATATTTTTCAAGTCTACAGATCATCTTGACCATTGTTAATCTGAACTCCATTTCTGATAATTTGGTTATATCCATATCCATCAGTTCTGTGGCAGAGGCCAAAGATTCATTATCTTTTCTTTGCTGGGGGGGATTTCTCTTTCTCATCATTCTCATGAGGAGAGGTTGCGGGGCTGCCCAGAGCCCAAATTATTAACCAGGACCCCGGCAGTGTGCACTCGTTTTAGAGGGACCTTAGGGCTGTGGGCTTCTTGATTTTTCAGCCTGCCTTCTGGGGGAGGGTCCTGCCGCACTGATATTCAGGCAACCCTGCTTGTGTAGCGTCTCCCTGTCCCCTGCAAGGGGGGATGGGGATGGGCACAATGTGAGCTGGTATTTCTGGGCTTTTGTTTTCTGGGGGCTTTCCCTTGCGGTTTTCTGTGGCTCTTGTGAGAGTTAGAGCAGCAGTGGCTGAATCCTAGCCTGTGTCTCAGAACAGAGAGAGAGAAGTCCACTCTCCACTGAGCTCTCTTGGCCTCTTTTACTTTGTTTGTCAGTGCCGCCAAAAACCCTGCAGCGTTCTGGGTTGTGCACCCCACCACTGGTGTCTGCATCCTCACTTCCAGGGCCCGCACGTCTCTGTCCTTTGTGTTTCTAACAGTTCCAGCTGCCCCCAATTCCTGCGCATGCTCCCGAACTCTGTTTCAATGCGGTTCGCGCACTTCAGAGCGCTGGTTTTCAGTCTGGTCAGGCGTGTTCCTGAGCTCCCGGTATCAGTCCAGTTCCAATGAGCACTCCAGAGCTCCAGTGTTCAATCAGGTTGTGTGCACTTTCCCAAGCTCTCGGTTTCAGTCTAGTTCGAGTGTACGCTCCGGAGCTCCGGTTTTCAGTCTGGTTGCACGTGCCTTCCCAGGCTCATGGTCTCAGTCTTCTTTCTTGCAGGTGTCAGTCCGTGAGTCCAGCCTGCTCCCCAGTGCAGGTGGCTACTGCTTCCTGTAGCCCGAGTGCGGCGGCTCCCTCCCCCTTTCGTTTATCTTCCAATATCTGTGCACGGATTCATGGCTCCCTGCTTTGTACCTCAATACTCAGTGCTGGAGATGTTCATTGGTAGAGATCCAGATGTATCTTCCAGCGTCTCAGGCTGATTGCGTGTGTTTTCAGGATGGTCTGGTACATATCTGGCTTGACTCAGGGGATCAGCTGAAAAAACCTGCATATTAACTTTTTGATGTAAGTTTTGTTTTGGTTTGTTTTTAGAGAGATTGAAGCAGGTAGGTTTTAATCAAGAATAAAATAATCACTTGATAAAAACTGAGTAACAGCTATGACATTACTTGATTTATATTACACTCTACCAGTTTTACTTAGCAGTATGTACCTTACTCAGTAACACTAGGTAAGGAACCTTGGGTATTTAGGCTCCTGATGCAACTTACAGATGCTGAGTGTTCAGTAAACAGTAACAAATAAGGCTAACTGAAGACTGGAACACTTGAATGACCCCTTGGACTATTTTCACCATCAGGCAACAATATTTTCCTTTACAAAAGGACTGAAACATGGGAAAGGGGAGATATTATTAGTTGTTTATTTATGGATTTCATGCTACTCACTTTTAGGGAATAAATGATTAATACAACTTTCAGAATTATCTATCATATCCAATGGTAATTGAAACTTGGAGTTATTCAGGTCAAAAACCTTGGAAGCAGGGGCACCTGGGTGGCTCAGCCATTAAGCATCTTCCTTTGGCACAGGGCGTGATCCCTGTGTTCTGGGATCAAGCATCACATCAGGCTCCTCCACTGGGAGCCTGCTTCCTTATCTCCCACTCTCCCTGCTTATGTTCCCAACCTCACTGGCTGTCTCTCTGTCAAATAAATAAATAAAATCTTAAAAAAAAAACAACCTTGGAAGCATTCCTGACCCTTCTGTCACAATCACATATTTAAAACCAACAGCTCTACTTTCAAAAACCAATTTATAATGAAACCACTTGACATAACCTCCAGTGCTACCAGACAAGCCTAAACCAGCAGAATCTCATGGTTAGATTATTACAATATCTTCTAAACTGTTCCATCTCTACCCTTCCTCTGCTGTCTTTTTCCAACACAACACAACCATTCTTTTAACAGGCAGGTCAGATCATGATGCCTAAGTGCTCAAAAGCTTCCAATGTTCCCATCTTATTCTGAGTAAAGTAGTGACATACTAATGCCTTAGAATGCCCTACAGGGCTTGTATCTATATCCGTTTTCTATTGCTGTGTCAATTTAAGAGGCTTAAAACCACACACATTTATTATCTCACAAATTCCGTAGGCCACATAATAGACACAGTTTATCTGGGTTCTCTGTGTCAGATCTCACCTGCATGAAATCCTGTTGCTGACCAGAGATAGTCTCATCAGTGGTTTGGGGAAACTTCAGCATCCATGCTCCCTCAGATTGTTGGCTTCTTTTACCTCTGGTTTGTTGTTAGTTGAAGGACAGAGGCCTTTGTTTTCTTCCTGCTTGTCACAAGCAGATCACTCTCTGGTCCTAGAGGTCACCCACAACCCCTTGCCATGTAAGCCTGTCCATAGACCCTCCTAGAATTTGACAGCTTATTTTTTCAAAGCCAACAATGGAGAAGGAGAGCCTCTAGTGTGTTTGTCTAGTGTATATATAAATATATGTGTGTGTATATAAATATAAAATCACACTATAATGAGACTGACATCCCACCATCTTTACCACCTTTTTTTTCATCTTTTGCCATAGTGAACATGAATATGGAGACCACTACACTCTCTGTCCACAAGGCCCTACATGAACTCCCCATTCACTGCTTCTCTAACTTAATTTTCTACCACTCTCCCTCTTGCCTGCTGTACTGCAGTACAGTTTGGCTTCTTTGCTGTTCCTTAACTCTCAAAGCATACTGCTACTTGAAAGACTCCATGCTCATGCTTTTCTCTGGTGAACATGTCTTTCTAAGCAAAGAAATGCATATGATAGACACCTGTGATGGCTTTATCTCCATCCTCAACTGTAAACTTATCAGGAAGAACATCCCTGACCACCCTATAAAATTCAGCAACCTCCATTCTCATTCTCTATCCTTGCAATATTTTTTCTCCATAGAATATGTCACCGCTTGACATTTTATTTTTAATTTTTTTTTGTCTTCTGCACACCATCATGTGAACACAACATTTTTGTTTACCATTGAATTCCTAGCGCCAAGAACAGTGCCTTCTGTCCATTTATTAAGGAAGATTTCAATAAATATGTATACAATGGATTACTGGGTTGTTCCTCTGCTTTCTGAGTAGGGACTTAATTGGATCAAAGCTAAGTCTAAAATATAGAAAAAATCTTACTTTTAATTATTTGATGTTTCCCTTCATTGCGTGTGAATTTGATTGATATATTTCAAGGTTAGCATCCATAAGTAGACTTATTAATGTGCCTATAATCTTGTAGTAAGAGCCCTATTGGAAGGAAGATAGGAAAGCTATGGCTCCTGGTATAAATCTATTCACAAAATTTTTCAGAGGACCTTTCACAAAATTAGCATGCAATAAATCTTTACTGAAATAAATATGGCCCAAGCTAGTCTAGTATCGGCAGCTCCACTGTCTGTAATTTTCAATCTTCTGGAAATGATACAAAGTGATCACATGGATCTGTGGATTATTCCCACTTTTTATCACATGAATTATTAAAAAATATTTATTGACATAGACCATTGATTCAAAAATGTTGCTATTTATATTTTTGTCCACTAACCTGGACACAATTTAAATGCGGTTTGTCAGTCTTGTAGACTTGCATTTATAGCTGAGTTTGTTTCATTTTCATGAAAGTTCCACAGTTCCTGAGAAAACAACATCAGGCACACACATGCAAATATGCACATCCAAACAAAATAAGACTGGGATTCCAAATGGAAGGAATATTATGCTAATGAGACCAACAGAATTCAATGTGTGCCTTGGCAATAATAAAGAATCCTGAAAGAAGTAATTGGGATCAAGGTTATGAATACAAAGAAGATTAAATCAAAGTATAAATGTATGATGGGTCAAGATATTAGAATATGCTGCCAAAATATATTTCCTGGAGAAAATGAAGATCTGTATCCATATTAAAATTACCCATACAAAGGGATATAATAATACTAGAAAAGAGACATGATTATGAATTTGATTTAGTCATAGGTTATAGTGGAGCTAACTTGCCATATGAAGAAAGGGGATGAGGCTATATTTTTCTTATGATAATCAAGAAAGGGAGAAAAGCAATTAACATTACAATAATTACAGCACAATCTTCTGATAATAAGGTTACTGTTGTAATCAACAAGACCCCTGATGTTCTGTTTATTTTAGTGTACTTCTCAAAAACTGGCTTTATGGAATCCCAATAAACCATTTAAATTTGTTTTGTGTGGGGAAAAAATCATCTTAACTTAATATTTAAAAGACTTCACCTTGGGAAAAGACACTGTCATGTGCTGTGGAAGGATTTTAAATTGCTTCAAGATTTTGAAGGGAGATGTGGCAGTACATATCCAAATCTTTTATTCACGTACCCTTAACCCAGCAATTGCACTGCTATTGATATTTTTCACAGAAAAACTCAATGAAGAAGGGGGGCAAAGTGACATATTCCATGTTGATAATTACAGACTTGTTTGTAATAGGAAACAAAAAGCTAAAATGAATGTTAATAACCATTAATTTGGAGGTTTAAAAATAATATGATACATATAAACTTTAAAATACTGTGCAGTGTTTTAGAAATAAGGCAAAATTCAATGTGTTGATAGGGAAATATCTTTATCACAATGTAAAAACAAAACATGATGCGAATATATAATCACATTTGTATATATTTAGATGTAGGTGCAACTATATTTTAAGATTTATATGTGCATTTTAAGATTCATATGTATATATATGTATATATTTGTATGTATATGTTACATATAAATCTTAAAATATAAATGCACATATATAGAGCTAAAATAGATACTATGTTGGCTGCAAAATCTTGACTTCCTTGATTCAAATGTTTCTTTTGTGATTTTGAAAAAATTTATTAATCTCTGTCTCTCAGATCTCCAACTGTAATATGATATGCAAAATTTAATATAATGTAAAATTAAAATAATAATATTTGCTTCAGGAGTTATTTTGAAGATTAAATAAATTAGTTAATGTATACATTTAGGACATTTCCTGTGATACCATAAGCAGCCACCACTATCAGTCATTATTATCATTACCATCACTATCATCATATCATTATTTATTACTATAATGTGTATATGTGATTACTGGTCGAATATTTAAAATATTAAGCAGTACACATATTTTGAAATAGATTATAAACCAGCAAATTAAACCACTGTGGAAATCCACTTTGTATGTGTATTAGTTTATTAGCATTGCTGAAACCAAGCACCACAGACTGGGTCACTTAAACACACAAATGTATTTTCTCCCAATTTTGTAGGCTAAAAATCTGAAATCAAGGTGCTGGCAGCATTGATTCCTCCCAAGACCCATGAGGGGACCCATGTTCCTGGGCTCTCCTGGACTTGTAGATTGTTGTCTTCTCCCTGTGTTTTCACATTCCCTTCCCTCTTTCTGTGTCTGAGTCTAAATCCCTTCTTAGGAGGACATTAGTCTCATTGAATGAAGTCATAATTACTTCATGTTATTATAATTACCACTGGAAAGGCCTTACCTCTAACTAAGGTCACATTCTGCAGTGAGGTTAGGACTTTAACATATGAATTTGATGGGCATGGAGGAAGAAGAAGGACACAAAGAAGCCCATAACAGTATGCTAAGTGCTAAACCTTCTCTTGGTCATATATTTTGTTGTTATAATTTAAACGTTTAGAAATAGTGATCAGGATTATTATTGTCAGCATGCTATATCTTTCTCCATTGCTTTAATTTTAATTGATACTACATTTATATTTAAAGTGAGCTTCTTGTTGATAATATATAGTTGGGTCTTGTTTTTTGTTTCACTCTGGTAATCTCTGTATTTCATATTTCATAATTAAACAACTGATTTTTTTTTCTAGACAACTGATGTTTAGGGTGAATTTTGGCATAATATTGCTGACAGTATTTGTTAGTGTTTCTTATTTATTGCCCTGTTCTTTGTTCATATTTTTGCCTCCCATAATTTTATCTTCTGTGGTTATTCAATTGACAATTTTAATTATTGAAATTTCTCTCCTTTTCTAGTATATCAATTATACTTCTTATTTCACTTTTTAGTGGTTACATTAGAGTTTGAAATGTACATTTACAAGTAATCCAAATTCACTTTCAAATAATACTGTAACATTTCATGGATACTGCAAGTGTTTTAAAAACAAAATATTCTTAATTGTTCCATCTCATAACTTATATTATTGCTCCAATTGATTTTGTTTATATACAACCATACTTAAATCTATGAACAGATATGTAAATATATAAGTGTAAGTATATTTATAAGTATACATAATATATAAAAATATATACTAAATATATGTAGAGTATGTATATTCATTCATTTTGCTTATATATAAGCATTCTTAAATATATAGTTATATTTGTATATAGGGTAAATAATGGAATATGTTATTATTTTGAACAATTAAGAAAAAGAAAATTTTTATTTTACCTTTACTTATTCATTCTCTAATACTCTCCCTTTCTTTATAAATTTGAGTATCATTTTCCTTTGCTCTGAAGAACTCTAAGTATTTCTTTCAAGGCATGTCTACTGGCAACAAATTCACTGAATTTTTGTTTGCCTGAGATAGTCGTTATTTATACTTCACTTTTCATTTTTATTTTTTTAATTCTATAGTTAACATACATTGTTATATTAGTTTGAGATGTAAATTATAGTGATCCAATAATTCTACACATTACTCAGTGATCATCATGATAAGTATACTCTTAATCTCTTCCATCTATTTCACTCCTTCCCCAACACACCTTGCCTATAGTAACAGTTTGTTCCCTATAGTTAAGAATGTGTTTTTTCGTCTCTATTTTTGTTCTGTTTTGTTTCTTAAATTCCACATATGAGTGAAATCATATGATATTTCTCTTTTTCTGTCTGACTTATTTCGCTTAGCGTTATGCCCTCTATATCCATCCATGGTGTTGCCAATGGCAAGATGTCATTCTTATTTATGGCTGAGTCATATTCTATTGTGTATTTATACCACTTCTTCTTTATCCATACATCTATCAATGGACATGTGTTGCTACCATTATTTGTTTATTGTAAATAATGCTGCCATAAACAAAGGGGTGCATATATCTTTCTGAATTAGTGTTTTTGTATTTGGGGGAAAAACTCAGTAGTGGAATTACTGGATCATATGGCAAATCTATTTTTAATTTTTTGAGGACCCTCTATACTGTTTTCCACAGGGGCTCTACCAGTTTGCATTCCCACCAACAGTGGATGGGTGTTCCTTTTTCTCCACATCTTTAGTTTCTTGTGTTTTTGATTATAGCCATTCTGACAGGGATGAAGTGTATCTCATTGTGGTTTGGATTTGCATTTCCCTGATGATTAGTGATGTGCATCTTTTCGTGTCTTTTGGCCATCTAGATGGCTTAATGTCTGTTTATGTCTTTTGTCCATTTTTATTGGATTTTTTTATTTTTTTGGTGTTGACTTGTGTAAGTTCTTTATTTATTTAGATTGCTAACCCTTTATTGGATATATCATTTGCATATATCTTCTATTCAGTGGGCTTTTATTTGCATTGATTGTTTCCTTTGCTGCACAGAATCTTTTTATTTTGACATAGTTCCAATAGTTTATTTTTGCTTTTGTATCCCTTGCCTCAGGAAACATATCTAGAAAAATGTTGTTATGGCCGGTCAGAAAAATTATTGCCTGTGTTCTCTTCTAGGAATTTCAGGTTTCAGGTCTCACATTTAAGTCCACTTTGAATTTATTTTTAGATATAGTGTAAGAAAATTGTCCACTTTCATTCTTTTGCTTGTAGCTACCCAGTTATCCCAACACAATTTGTTGAAGAGACTTTTTTCCATTGCATATTCTTACCACCTAGTTGAAGATTAATTGACCATATAATCTTCGGTTTATTTCTGGGCTCTCCATTTTTTTTCTATTGATCTATTTGTTTAATTTTGTGCCAGTACCATGCTGTTTTGATTACGACAGTTTTGTGCTATATCTTGAAATATGTGATTGTGTTACCTCCAATTTCATCCCTCATTTTAAACATTGTTTTGTCTATTCTAGTCTGTGTTCTCTCTAAGCCTATTTCATTGAGGGTTTTTATCCTGAATGAATGTTGTACTTTGTCAAGTGTTTTTTCTATATTTAATGAAATGATCTACACCTAGTGAAATGATTTTTATCCTTTCTCTTGTTGATGTGATGTGCCAGTTGACTGAATTGTAAATATTGAACCACATTTGAATCACAGAAATAAGTTCCACTTGATGGTGGTGAATGATTTTTTAAAAAAGTATTGTTGGATTCAGTTTTCTAGTATTTTATTAAGGATTTTTGCATATGTGCTTGTCAGAAATATTGGCCTCTATTTTTCTTCTTTGGAGTGTTTTTGTCTGGCTTTGGTGTCAAGGTAATGCTGGTCTCATAGAATGAATATGGAAGTTTTTTTTTCCCCTTTTATTTTTTGAAATAGTTTGAAAAGGATAGGTATTAACTCCTTTAAATGTTTGGTAGAATTCACCTGTGAAGGCATCTGGTCCTTTTGTTTGTTTGGAGGTTTTTGTTTTTGTATTTCAGGTTCAATTTCATTGCTGGTAATTGGCTTATTCAAATTTTCTATTTTTTCCTGATTCAGTTCTGGTAGGTTATATGTTTCTAGTAATTTATCTGTTTCTTCTAGGTTGTCCAATTTTGGGCATATGATTTTTCATAATAGTCTCTTATAATCCTTTGTATTTCTGTGGTGACAGTTGTCATTTTTCCTCTTTTGCTCGTGATTTTGTTTATTCAAATTTTCTCTGTGTGTGTGTGTGTGTGTGTGTCTTTGGATGAGTCTGGCTAAAGACCAATCAATTTTGTTGATCTTCAAAGAACCAGCTCCTGGTTTCATTGATCTGTTCTACTGTTTTTGTGGGGCTTTTTTTTTTTTTTTAGTTTTGATATCATTTATTTCTGGCTTAATCTTTATTATTTCTTCCCTTCTATTTGTTTGGGGCTTCTTTTATTCTTCTTTTTCTACTCTTATAGGTATAAGGTAATGTTGTTTATTTGAGATTATTCTTACTCGTTGATGTAGGCCTATACTGCTATAAACTTCCCTCTTAGAACCACTTTTGCTGCATCCCAAAAATTTTAGACTGCTGTGTTTTCATTTTCATTTGTCTCCATGTCTTTTTTTTGCTGTCTCTTTTATTTTTTATTGACCCACTTACTGTTTAGCAGTATGCTATTTAACCTCCATATATTTGTGTTCTTTCCAGACTTTTTCTTGTGGTTAGTTTCTAGTTTCATAGCATTATTGTCAAAAAAGATGTATGGATTGACTTCAATCTTTTGAATTTGTTGAGACTTGTTTTGTGGCCTAATATGTGATTTATTCTGAAGAATGTTACATGTGCCCTTAAGAAAAATGGGTATTCTACTGTTTTAGGATAGAATGTTCTGAATAAATCTGTTAGATTCATCTGGTCCAGTATGTAATTCAAAGCCACTGTTTCCTTGTTGATTTTCTCTTTGGATGTAATTGGGTGTTAAACTCCTCTACAATTATTGTATTACTGTTGACTACTTGCTTTATTCTTGTTATTAGCTGCTTTATGTATTGGGTGCTCCCATATTGGATGCATAAATATTTACAATTGTTATATCTTCTTATTTGTTTCCTTTATGATTATATAGTATCCTTCTTTGTTTCTTGTTACAATCTTTGTTTTAAAGTCCATTTTGTCTGATACAAGTTTTGCTACCCCAAGTTTCTTTTACTTCCATTTACATGATAAATACTTTTCTATCTCTTCATTTTCAAGCTGCATGTGTCTTTAGTTCTAAATGAGTATCTTGTAGGCAACATATAGTTTGGTCCTTTTTTTTTAGCCATTTCATCACCTTATGTCTTTTGATTCACTTATGATGGTGCAGGTTGTGGTGAAGAAGATTTTATCTGACCTGGCTTGCACTAGGTGTTATGCTCAGTATTTTACATACTACCTCTAGCTTAATCCTCATAGCAATATAGGGAGGCATGTATCTGTTGTATAGATAGAATTTCAGGGAGCTTGAGTTATTTGACTCAGGTCATATAATTAAAAAACTTCAAAACTGAAATTCAAACTCACATCTACCTGTTATAATTTTAAATCTGTTTCCATTTCTAGGATGCTATTAAATAATTATGATGTTTTAACACCCATTGATTGATAGAGGCTATAAAAATTTAGATGAAAAGGAAGCAAAACTATAAGAACCTAAATACTACCTGGAGCTACAGATGTGAAAGCCTAGAGATAGATCCTTCAAAACTGCTTTTGACATGAATGTGGTGAGAGTATCTATTATCAGCTGGAAGCTCCTGAATAAAAGTAATACCCAAAATAGCTGTCAGATTGAATCAGGACAAAGAAAAGAGGTAGAGCTAAAGACTGTGTAGGTTTCTTTTAGCAGCCTACAATCACAAAACACTTCCATCTACTTCACTGAAGCCTCAAATCCTATTACCTGCATTTTCTTAAAGGTTTTGTTTTCTGTTAAACTGAAAAGAGCCATATGCTCAAAATAAATCAAAAGAAAAAAAAAAGGAAATACATTAACATTTTAAACCTGATTTGGGATACATTTTACTTAAAAAAAAATATTTTATCTGGGGCGCCTGGGTGGCACAGTGGTTAAGCGTCTGCCTTCCGGTCAGGGCGTGATCCCGGCGTTATGGGATTGAGCCCCACATCAGGCTCCTCCACTATGAGCCTGCTTCTTCCTCTCCCAACTCCCCCAGCTTGTGTTCCCTCTCTCACTGGCTGTCTCTATCTCTGTCAAATAAAAATAAAATCTTAAAAAAAAGATTAAAAAAATCATTTTATCTAACCCACCCTTAAAAAGCTTTAATGAATATAATTTAACTAAACAGTATAAAAATAAATTTTATTCAAAATGATATTTTAAAATTCATGAACATGTTAAGGAGTTTGAGGAAAGGCAACGTGAGAGACAGTATCAGAAATACTGTGAAAAACTTGACTGCCTTCATAATTTTGCAAAATGATAGAATAGTTCATATAGAATGAAGAAATGACAAAATCAAAATTTTTTCACTGTCTTACAATCTTAATGAAGCAGCCCAAAGCAAATTATATATATAATAAATATATTTATTAATTAACTTACATTAATTTAAAATGAATTAATTTTAAATAAAGTAATAAAATAAAAAATAAATTAATTTTAAGTTAATTTTAAATTAATTTAAAAATAAAATAAATATAAATAAATAAATATATCATATATATATATTTCTGCTTCTAAGATGTGAAGAAGTTGGTTTATTCACTCAGTTGGCAAATGATTATTGACAGTCTAACAGTATAAGTAGTACTTTTTCAGTAATTATAATTTAATGAGTCAAAGACTTTTATATAAGCATTTCTATAAATATTTCTTTAGCAAAAATTGAAGACATTCTACTGTTACTTAGAGAAAGAAAGAAAAAGAGGAAGAGGTGGAAAGGGGGAAGGAAAAGGAGAAACTCTGGAGTTAAGGTCCAGCAATCTGTATTTTAATCAGTCCTCCAGATGATTCTGATGTATGCTAAAGTTTGAGAACAATTGATTGAAATTAAAGAGAAAAGCAAACAACTATGTTGGCAAATTTAGATGACTTCCCCAACTTTGACAAGAAAGTAGAAAGTATTAATGATTGCCTGAAGGAAAAAGAAAACTGGAAAATAATATAAATTGCATACTTCAGGTCACTTTTGTGTCAAGGAAAAAATCCTGCTTTTTAAAAGATAAAATAATAAGAATTTCAATATGTATGTATTTATTAATGAAAAAGATAATTTTAATAAATGATCACAAAAAAGAAAAAGAAGAATGAACGTTTATTAACTGCATGCTATGCACCAGTTATTCATATGGATTAGTTAATGGATAAACCTCTCTAATGGATAAAACTCTCTAGTAATGGATAAAACAGTGATAACTGCTCACCCAGGCTTATGCTGACTCCATATACCATTTTATGGTGACTCTATATACATGCAATTTTACACCATCATCTGAATCTTAAATGCATTCTTCTCTGCAGTTTATCTATGGAAATGAAATATGCCAAAATGCCTTTCCAGATATTGTGATATAAATAGAGGGTGCTCATTGTCAATATTAAAGTGAAAATCCATTATACCACATTTGAAATAGTCCAAATTTGAATACTAGTGTGTAGCCATTAGCTCTAGTCTATAGCAGGTTGATGGAGATACTTTCATTAATTACATAATA
The DNA here is from genome assembly GCF_002007445.2 of Ailuropoda melanoleuca. Taxonomy (NCBI): domain Eukaryota; kingdom Metazoa; phylum Chordata; class Mammalia; order Carnivora; family Ursidae; genus Ailuropoda; species Ailuropoda melanoleuca. The sequence continues at coordinate 32,264,153 of NC_048225.1, read as the reverse complement.
ATGCTACCCCCACATTTTTTACATTGTTTTAAATTCCATTAAGAGTATGTTAGTGGGATTTGCTCTTCTTAAAATTACCTTGGGAAGCAAGTGATAGCAACTCAGTGTAAGTTAAATGAAATGAAGAAGGGATCTCCTGAAAGATCATGAACAAGCTCAGAGCACTCATACAGATAGAAAAGCTGTATCTTAAATACCGTTCTCCCAGGTGCAAACCATTAGCCAGAGATTTTGGTGCAAGTAATATATGAAAAATAACTTCCAGGAAAAAATAATGAGGAAGTGGGTAAAGAAGGACAGGGAGTAAGTTCATCAAAAGTGTGATTTCAGGTAAGGCTCAGACTCATATTGGTCCTCCAGGGAGCTCTGAAGTGTAAATTCTATTTCAGCATTTGTTTCCCATCTATGCAAAAAATTGAGCTTTTATATCACTACGTGATTACAGCAGGTTTCATCAGTTTTAACTCTGTTTTCTTCAAGCTATCCAAGTTGTCAGGAGGTTCCTGAGGCCAAAGACAATTCTCTGAAGAAGACTACAGGTATGAGCAATTAGCAGGAAAGCACAAGAAACTAGGGGATGAGCACCCAGAACTGCTTAAAAAAGAAAAAAAAGGATCTTAGGAGATGTTGGTGGGAACCAATAGCATCTGCTATAAAGACAAGTACAGCTGAGCCTTAGGAACAGCTGAGCCTCACTGATTGAATATTTTGAGTATGTCCTTCATTTCCACTCTTTTTCTTAGATTCCTTTCGCTCTATCCATAGAATACCTTTCTGCAACACGGCAAAAATTACTCACGTGTTTTATATATTGCAGGTTCAGTTAATGGAGAGAGAAAAACTCTGTCTCAAGATCAGAAATCCAAGGGAAGTATGGATTGACCTTATTTTTCAAGTGACCATATTTGACTCACTTTCTCCAAATGGAGGAAAAGGGGTGGGGGTGGTTTGTAAAAATATGACAACTCCCTCCAGGGTGATTAGAATATGGGCAGAGAGAGGTAGTTCCTGGAAGAAAGGGTTAAGCCTGGGAAGTTGGTCCTAGGGTTCTAAACTATACCCTCAAGTGTAAACTGTATAGATTGATAGGCTAAAGGGGATCTTCCCTTACATAACTCCTTTTTGATACCTAAATTGGGAGAGAAAACACAATTAAAAGTAACAATAAGAACTTTAATTTCAGAAGTAATGACATTGTAAATGTAAATAGAGGGAAAAGAAAGCAAAATCTGAATCTATATAATGGTCCTGGGTAAGTAGGATAATTAAAATTTTATTATTTAATAATAATGCATATATGTATATACATGCCCTGCAGGTATTAATATTTTCAAAACTTCCCCTTATTCAGTTTTGAAATATTCTACTTTCTGGCACATGAAATGGCTTGTTAAAGAATTATGCATGCCTGTTTGCATGCTTAATTATCAAGACAAAATTTTAAAAGGCTCATTTTTGGTTCATTCCCTCAAGTGGAAGGCAATGATTCAAGTTGCTTTTACTGTAAGGAAGTAATGAAATGTTACTTCCATTCTAGTGAAAATAGCCAGTGTCTTCCAAAGGCATATCTGTTTTTGTAATTGAAAGAATACTGTCATATTTTTTTGTGAGAACTGAAATTCCTCATAAAGTTTCAATAGTTGTAAAATTTGAAGGAGGGAACTACTGTAAACTTGTTTAGTTCATACTATTCTAAACATCACTTAAGCCATGCCCAGACAGTGATTGACAATTCAAATTGCCTTTCATAACTTAGATCAATTGCAAAATAGGAGTAAAATCGGAAATATATTTTGCAAAATGTAGAATGTTTTCATTATACTATTCTTCCCTGTGGGACTTCAAAAAAGAAAACCAAGCATCTCAGTACTTTAATGTGAAGCATTACAAATAATAAATGACATGCAGTCATGAGGAGACTCTATTCTATATGAATATTATATGCATTGAATTAATAATGTATCACCTATATTCTATCATGAATTAAACAGAAGGAGGTAATTCTCTACGGATAAAAGCCCAAGTGTGTGTTTTTGTATGTTTTAGAAGTTTGATCAAGTGGCCAACTCTGTTTATGATTATGCTTATTATAATTTGATTTATGTACTAAGTTTCCTCCTAAGACACTGTTATGCTTCAGTGTTTATAAAACATAACTTTAAATATTTCTTATTAGAAATAGCCTTAGAACTACAAACATGCCATCTTCAATGTAACTAAAGTTCGGGAAAACCAATGACAAGAATCTGTGAATTCTGTGAAAAGATACAATTGACAACCATTAAGTTTTCTTTCAAATAAACATTATTTTTAGAACAGTTTTAGAGAGAGAAAATTACAAAGGTACTACAGAGAGTTTCCATATATTCTGTACCCTGATTCTCTTATTTTCAACATCTTACATTTGTATGATATATTTGTTACAATTAATAAAACAGGATTGATAAATTATTATTTACTGAAGTCCATACTATATTCAGATCCCCTTAGTTTTTGTGTAACTTCCTTTTTTTGTTCCAGAATTCCTTCCAGGATACTATTTTGCATTTACTCATTGTGTCTCTTTAGGCTCTTAGATGTGACCATTTCCCAGAATTTCCTCTGTTTTGATGATTTGACAGTTTTGACAAAAACTATATTGGTCTCTTATTTTGTATGATGTCACTCAACTGGAAGGTATCTGATGTTTTCTCATTAGATAGGTTTCTGTGTTTTGGTGAGGAAGACTACAGAATTAGAGTGCCATTTTCATCACATCATACCAAAGGTACATAATATCAATGTGACTTATTAAAGTTGATGTTAATCTTGATCCAAGGCAGTTTTTGTCAGGATTCTCCAACATAAAGTTGCTCTTTATCCCCTTTTCATGTCATAATTGAAAAGAAGTCACTAAATGCAGCCCATACTTAGGTAGTAGGGTGTTAAGCTTCCCCTGAGAACAGAGTATCTATATACACTATTTGAAATTCTTCTCCATGCAAGATTTGTTTTTTTTCCCCCCACTTATATATTCATGTAAATATTTACTTATATTAGTATGGACTAACAGATCTTTCTTTTCTTTTTTTTTTTTAAAAGATTTTATTTATTTATTCGACAGAGATAGAGACAGCCAGTGAGAGAGGGAACACAAGCAGGCGGAGTGGGAGAGGAAGAAGCGGGCTCATAGCGGAGGAGCCTGATGTGGAGCTCGATCCCATAACGCCGGGATCACGCCCTGAGCCGAAGGCAGATGCTTAACCGCTGTGCCACCCAGGCGCCCCACAGATCTTTATTTTCTACTTTGGGTTGTAATTCAACACTACATGATTTATTTTGTTGCTGAGATTGTTCTAGTTGATTATCAGGAGCTCTTGTAGCTGTAGTTGTTTCCTGTGTCCCTTAGACCTCCATCACTGGTTTTCAATTTTTTCTTAGCATTTTCCTTACTTTTTAAGAAATTTCGTGTTCATATTCTATATTTCCTGTCCTAGTGATAGTTGAAAAATTTTTTATCTTGTTTGTAAACAAATGTATCTAATTAGAACATATTTTTCTATTTGAAAGTTTGTTTTTTTTCTCTTTTGGGTCAACTCCATGAATCAAGAAAGAATGAAAGAAATTACCAATTGTATAGCATTGAATACTGCACTTAAATAGATATTTTATGAGAACCATACAAGCAGCCATGAAATCAATCACATCTCTCCAAGAGAAAATATGAAAACTAGAAAGCTTTCCATTAGGTAGTTCTCCTTGTACTAAGTAGTTATTGCCTCTTTAAAAACAACTTATAAAACATTCCACAAATGATATCAATCACAACTGGGTCATCACTCCTCAAATGTCTTATCATTCCTTTGAGTTTTTGCCATTGTTACTGAAATCTTCACCAACAACTGTTTGAGATCCTGGAGTCCCTGATCTTGGGAACTGGAGATGTAGTCTTGATCTTTTCTCATTTCTGCTGCTAACACCTTCTTTCCAAATCACTTTTATTTGCCCAAATTTCCTCTACCTCTTCCCTTAGGTGCCAGAGAGCAATAATACCAATAATAATAACAACAACAACATCTCAAATTCCCTAAGAACTTTCTATGTGATAATTCTATGTTAAGTAGTTTATATATATATTGTCTAATATAACTCTTCCAACAACAGTATGAGATAAGCATATTTTAGAATTCCAACTTGAGTAATATCCTTAAGAGCTGCCAGACCAAGAAGTAGTAAATACACTTCTCTTGATAATTATATTATATTGCCTTTCATGGAGCTCCAAATCAGACAATTAGATTGTTATTGAGGTGGTTGGGAGCTTTGGCTAGGGAAAAAAGTTCAATAATATATTATTGCATTCAAAGATTAACAGCTATTTTGGGGGATAGAAGGTTTTATTTGTTATTATTTTTATCTGTTTGCTTTGTATTGGCATAAAACTAAGATGTGTGCAGACATAATATTATTTCTGAGAAACTGTATTCCAAATAACCAAATTTCTGTTTTCTGAGGCAGAAATTACTTTAATGATAATAGAGCAGATGGTACACAGGTTTTGAGTCACAAGGAGCTGAATTCAAATTCTGATTCTGTTGCTTGCTGGTTCTGGGATCTTGGACATACTACTTGAATTTTCTCAGCCTCAATTTCTCATTGAAACACAAGAAGGATTATACCATCGTTAAAGGATTATGGTAAGAATTACATAAATATGTCCAAGTTCTGATGTTTTTGTGCTTCAGTCTAAGTATCTTCAGTCCAAGTATCTACTGAAAAACCTCACGAAAAACATGCTCAGAAGTTTTCAGATTAATATGATTTCATCTCTTTCATCTAGTTATTGTTCATTTCTCTGTCATCTATACTAAAAATTTTCTATGTGCAACTTTATTGCATGCCTTTTGATAAATTGTTACCGTTATTACCTGTTTCTCCAGCTAGTATTCTTTCCTCAGAGATAGTACTAACTTTCAATCCTGGGGGCTACAGGTCTAGGTTTTCTTTCAGACTTACCCTCATTTCTTCCTCAAATACCTATAACTTATCAGTATCTCTGTTGTTGTGGGTTGTTTACTTAAAGGAATTTTGTCTAAGATTTATTGAGATCCAATATACTTCATATACAGTAATTAATTAAGAATCAAAAATTCTGTTTGACAAATCAGGGATCTGAGGCTCAGTAGAAACTTTTGATTAATGCAAATGGAAGAATGGCATTTTGTTTTTAATATCAAGCTTTTGTTCTTTCCACTACAGCACAGTGCTTCTGGCATTTTATGTATTCAGTCCTGTGACTCTTATTATATAACATAATGTATATAATCACTAAAATAAAGAATTGCAGATATTACAAAATGGAAATGAATGTTCATTTTAGAGGTACTACCTGTATACTAGTACCAATCCCTATGCTAACCAATTTATAAATTTTGGGTTAGTTGTTTAACCTCTCTAAACATACTGCCTATTTTCTCTCTTACCTTAACATCTAATCCTTTAAATAAGAGAAAATATTTTCATAAAGGCCAGACAATAAATGTTATAAGCTTTCAGGGGCAGATGATCTTTGTTGCAACCACTGGACTCTGCCATTGAAACAAAAAAGGAGCCATAAACAATATGAAAACAAATGAAGGGGGAAAAGTTAAGATGGTGGAGTAGGAGGGGGACCCTACACTTCCCTCATCCCTTGAACACAGTCAGATAAGTATAGAATCATTCTGAATATGCCAAAAATCAATCAGAGCACTAAGAGAACAAACTGAACATCTATTAGGAGAAAGATGGTCATATCATGAAAGGGAAGAGCTGCAGGAAGTTAATTTGCTGGAGAAGAGAATTGGGGGTGCTGCAGAGGGGAGGGAGCCCTAATCATGGAGAGAGGAGTGAGTCAGAAAGAGAGACAGAGAAAGAGTAAAAGCAGCATGCATGGGATTGTGCAAGGAAAATTCTCCCCCAAAACCACTGACTGGGAAAAGGAGAGAGGTTGACTATCACAAGTCCTTATAAGCAGCCGAGCTCAATATCTTAAGTTTTAGAAGTCTGCACCAGTGCTGGGGTCTTGCCTGGCAGTCTTAGCAGTGCTCCTGTGGGGAAGGAGGGCAGAGGCCCTGGGAGTACACATTGTGGTCTGTGGATCCCCTGGGTCACAAGGCGACAAAGAGTTCCCTTCCTTGGAGTGCATTTAAGTGGGATGGCATGACCCTTTCAAGGACAAGAGGGCTGCTGGGTGCCAACATGCTGCCCTGCTCATTAGCATAGGAACAGAGACACCTGCTGAGGGCAGCAAACCTTGATGCTGGCTTTTTGCTGTGCTTATTATAAACACTGAACCACTGTGGGGTCATGTGACTGCTTTTCTGGGGCAAACTGACACCATCACAGCATGGTGAGACCCTCCCCCAGAGGATCAGTGCAGGTCCACACAGTGCCAGGTCTCTAAAATTTGGAGTTTTGAAACCCAACCACATGACTAACATAAATCACAGGAGAACTGTGCCATCTGGTAGGCAGACAACTCAGACACAGACAGAGTGAAGGCAGGGGTATGAGAGAAGTCAAGGACACAGGAGGGGAGATAGTTAACTTTTCTGTGAGGGCTTCCTGAAGAGTGGCAGGTGTAAATTCCCTGCTCTGGGGATGAGAAGGCAGGGTGATGCCATTTTACCCCCACCCATCAGCACTCACCCACTTCACTGAGCAACACAGCACCTCCAGTGGAGACTGGTGCCACTTACACCAAGCCCTGACTCCCTGTGCCCTGCAGGTACATCTTTACTAAGGCAAGTCCACCTGAGAATCAGCACTGCAGGTCCCTCCCCAAGAAGACCAGCAAAAATCCCTTGCACACACCAAATATACTGATCATAGAGTGTAGGATCTAGCTTCTTTTAAAAAGCAGACCAAACACACCTAGTAAAAACTTGCCACAGTGGACAAAGTCCAAACATTCTCCATTGCAGGTGAGGAGAAACCCTGCAGAGGACTGATCTGAGGGAAAGAGCAGCCAATTCACAATAGCAAAGTGTAGACAGCATACACCCCCCAAAAATACAAAATAATAAATAAATAAATAAACAAACAAATAAATAAACAATTCCAGAAGTTACAGGCCTTGGACAGTATATGACCTCTTCCTAAAATAGCCATTACTCTCAGGAGCAGGAAATGTAACAGATTTTCATAATACTCAGTAGACAGATCTAGGCAAAATGCCAAGATGGAGGAATTCATCCCAAAAGGAAGAACTGGAAGAGGTCACAGCCAGGGATCTAATCAAAAGAGATATAAGTAATAGGTCTGAACCAGAATTTAAAACAGCAATCATAAGGATACTAGCTGGGCTTGAGAAAAGCATAGAAGAAACAAGAGAGACCCTTACCACAAAGATAAAAGACCTAAAAGCTAGTAAGACTAAAATAAAATATACTATAACTGAGATGCAAAACTGACTGGATGTATTGAAAACAAGGATGGTTGAAGCAGAAGAATGAATTGGTGATATAGAAGATAAAGTTATGGAAAATAATGAAAAGAAGAGTGAGAGAAAATATTGGATCATGAATGTAGACTTAGGGAACTCAGTGACTTCTTAAAGCATAATAACACTCGTATCATAGGAGTCCCAGAAGAAGAAGAGATGGAAAAAGGGGCAGAAGGTTTATTTGAGTGAATTATAGCTGAAAACTTCCCTAATCTGGATAAGGAAAAATACATCAAAATCCAAGAAGCACAGAGAACCCCATCAAAATCAATAAAGGTGGCCAACACCAAGACCTATCATAGTCAAATGCACAAAATACATAGACAAGGAAAGAATTCCTGACAGAGAAAAAAATCCTTAACCTATGAGGAAGACAAATTAGATTCATAGCAGATCTATCCACAGCAGCTTGGCAGGCCAAAAGAGGGTGGCAGGATTAATGTGATGAATGGGAAAAATATGCAACCAAGAATATTTTATCCAGCCAGGCTGTCATTCAGAATAGAAGGAGAAATAAAGAATTTCCCAAATGAAAACTAAAGGAATTCATGACCACTAAACCAGCCCTACAAGAAATATTAACAAGGATTCTTTGAGTGGGAAAGACCAAAAGCAACAAAGGCTACAAAGGAACAGAGAACATGACCAGCAACTTTACTGGTAACACAATGGCACTAAATTCATATCTATTAGCAATCACTCTGAATGTAAATGGTCTGAATGTAAATGCTCCAATCAAAAGACATAGGGTGTCAGAATGGATTTAAAAAAAACACCAAGACCCATCTATATGCTGCCTACAAGAAACTCAGATTAGACCTAAAGACACAACAGATTGAAAGTGAGGGGATGGAGAACCATCTACCATGCTAATGGACACCAAAAGAAAGCCAGAGTAGCCATACTTATATCAGACAAGCTAGATTTTAAACCAAAGACTGTAACAAGAAATGAAGAAAGGCACTATATCATAATTAAGGAGCCTATCCATCAAGAAGATCTAACAACTGGGAGTGCCTGGGTGGCACAGTCTGTTAAGCCTCTGACTCTTGGTTTTAGCTCAGGTTGTGATATCAAGATGATGAGTCGGAGCCCTGCATAAGGCTCTGTGTTCAGCATGGAATCTCCTTAGGATTCTCTTTCTTTCTCTTCCTTCTGTCCCTTACCCCCATGCCCTCTCTCTCTCTAAAATAAATAAATCTTTAAAAAAAAAATCTAACAATTATAAATATTTATGCCCCCAACTTGAAAGCACCCAAATATATAAAACAATAACAAACATAAAGAAGCTCATTGATGGCATGCAATAATAATAAGGGACTTTAACACCCACTTTCAATGGACAGATCATCTAAGCAGAAAATCAACAAGGAAATGATGTCTTTGAATGACACACTGGACCAGATAGACTTCACAGATATATTCAGAACATTTCATCCTAAAGCAGAGGAATACACCCTCTTTTCAAGTACACATGGAATGTTTTCCAGAATAGATCACATACTGGGTCACAAATCAGGCTTCAAAAGGTAAAAATATTGAAATCATACCAGGCATATTTTAGACCACAAGAGAAAATTTGGAAAGACCACAAATACATGGAGGTTAAAGAACATCCTACTACAGAATGAATTGTTTAAACAGGAAATTAAAGAAGAAATAAAAAAGTACATGGAAACCAATGAAAATGAAAACACGATAGTCCAAAACCTTGGGATACAGTAGAGGTGGTCCTGAAAGGCAAGTATATTGCAATACAGGTTTATGTCAAGAAACAAGAAAACTCTCAATACACAACCTAACCTTAAACATAAAGGAGCTATAAAAAGAACAGCAAATAAATCCTAAATCCAGCAGAAAGGAACTAATAAACATTAGAGCAGAAATAAATAACATAGAAACAAACAAACAAAAACCACTATAATAGATCAATGAAATTAGGAGCTGGTTTTTTGAAAGAATTAATAAAATTGATAAACCCCCAGCCAGACTTATCAAAAAGAAAAGAGAAAGGACCCAAATAAGTAAAATCATGAATGAAAGAGGAGAGATCACAACTAACACAACAGAAACACAAACAATTTTAAGAGAATGTTACGAAAAATTATATGCCAACAAACTGGGCAATCTTGAAGAAATGAGTAAATTCCTATAAACATGAAAACTACCAAAACCGACCCACACCTGTGGAGGCCCGGCCCGGCCATTGCCACTAGTGCCTCCCAGACTGGGATAGCTTGGGATTTTGCAGACACAGGTGGCAGAGACAAGTGGGGGTCTGAGTTGACCACTGAGAGGACACTGGGGGCGTGCACCACCTGTGGGAGGCTGCAGTTTATAGCAGTGCTACAGACACGGAGACTGTGTGTTCTAGAGGTTTCAGAGAGGAGCAGACTGTGACTTCTTTCCCCTGGGGTGGAGGTTTGGGTGTGGACATTTTCCTTTGCTCTGGTCCTCCAAAAAAGCTTGAAAAGCTGCCAGAGAGCAAAAGCTGCCAGAGAACAAAAGCCCAAAAAACTGGTTTCCATGGGGCACAGACCCTTGATAGGGGAGCAGGGCAACTCTGCCCAAGCAGGGTTGCCTGAAAAACAATGTGGCAGGCCCCTCCCCCAGAAGACAATCTGGAAGAATAAGAGTAGGACAACCCAAGGGATCCCATGAAACTGTAAAACTCCAACACCAGGGGAAAATAGTATATTGAGCTCCTGGTGTTGCTTCATAGCCTGTGTATCTCTTAGATAAAATTTAAAAAAAAATTTTTTTTCTCACGTTTCTTCTCTATTCTTTCTTTTTACGTACTTACCATTTCAATTAGATGCTTAATACAACATATTCCATAGTAGTTTTTTAACTTGTACTTTTTCACACCTATATTTTTTCTTTTTCTTTTTTTATATTTATAGTTATAAGCTTCAATGTAGTCCTTTTTTTCCTTATTCAATTCTACCAGTTTTAATTTCCCTGTAACTGTGGGAAGTAGTGCTCTCTAACAAAGAGAAAAAATACACCCAGGAAGAACTGAAACACCCTACCTCAACCACATTGAGAGATTATAGCACCTCTCCCCTCACCTCCCACCTTTCTTTTGTTTTTTTTTTGAACTTTATAAATCTTATTCTTGAGTTTCATTTTGGCTGGAGGGTTTTTTTTGTTTTTGGTTTTTGATTTTTGGTTTTTTTTTTTGGTTTTTTTTTGGTTGTAGCTTCCGACTGCTCTGAACTTTTCCAGGGTGCATCTAACCTGGATTGTGGTTGATATTTTTGACTCTCTACATCCCCTCAACCACCTCTCAACAGAATGACTAGGAGAAGGAATTCCTAACAAAGAAAAGAACCAGAGACAATGGCCTCTCCCCCAGACCTAATGGATATGGATATAAGCAAGATGTCAGAAATAGACTTCAGTGTAACAACTATGAAGACAATAGTTAGGCTTGAGAAAACCATTAACAGCAACATAGAATCTCTAAGGGCAGGAATGAGAGCTAATCAGGCCAAAATTAAAAATGTTATGAATGAGATGCTGTCTAAACTAGATACTCTAACAGTTGGGGTGAATGAGGCAGAAGAACAAACAAATGATCTAGAAGATAAACTAATAGAAAGGAAGGAAGAGGAGGAAGCCTGGAACAAACAGCTTAAAATCCATGAAAACAGACTTAGAGAAATCAACAACATCATGAAACATTCCAGCATCAGAATTATTGGGATCCCTGAGGGGGTGGAGAGAGAGAGAGAGGACTAGAAGATATATTTAAACAAATCCTAGCTGAGAACTTCCCTAATCTGGGGAATGAAACAAGCATTCATGTCCTAGAGGCAGAAAGGACCCCTCCCAAGATCAAGGAGAACAGACCAGTACCCTGGCATGTAATGATAAAACTCACACATCTTAGAACCAAGGAAGTCATCCTAAAGGCAGTTAGGGAGAAGAGATTCCTTATGTACAGAGGGAGGAACATCAGAATAACATCAGACCTGTCCACAGAGACCTGGCAAGCCAGAAAGGGCTGGCAAGACATATTCAGGGACTAAATGAGAAGAACATGCAGCCAAGAATACCTTTTTTAAAAAATATTTTATTTATTTATTTATTTATTTATTTATTTATTTGACAGAAAGACAGCAAGAGAGGGAACACAGGCAGGGGGAGTGGGAGAGGAAGAAGCAGGCTCTTGGTGGAGGAGCCTGATGTGGGGCTTGATCCCAGAACACTGGGATCACACCCTGAACCGAAGGCAGACACTTAACGACTGAGCTACCCTGGTGCCCCCCAGGAAGAATATTTTATCTGGCAAGGCTATCGTTCAGAACAGATGGAGAGATAAAGAGCTTCCAGGACTGGCAGAAACTAAATGAATATGTGACCACCAAGCCAGCCCTGCAAGTAATACTAAGGGGGATTCTATAAAAGAAGAAGGACCTAAGAGTAATATGGCTCAGAAATTTACAGAGACAATCCATAGAAACAGGGACTGTACAGGCAATAGGATGGCAATGAACACATATCATTCAGTACTAACCCTCAACATGAGTGGCCTAAATGCTCCCATGAAACAGCACAAGGTTGCAGATTGGATACAAAGACAAGATAGAGAACCATTTCTCACGCCAATGGACCTCAAAAGAAAGCTGGGGTAGTAATTCTTATATCAGACAAATTAGAATTTAAACCAAAGACTGCACTGGGTGTTATACGCAACTAATGAAGCATCAAACTTTACATCGGAATCTGGGGATGTACTGTATGGTGATTAACACAATATAATAAAATAAAATTAAAAAAAAAAAAAAAGAATGCAAAAACAGATCCAGATGGACACTATATCATTCTTAAACAGTCTATCCAACAAGAAAATCTGACAATTTTAAATATCTATGCCCCCAAGATGGGAGCAGAAACTACATAAGCCAGATTTTAATCAAAATAAAGAATTGGATTGACAATACATTAATAGTAGGAGATTTTAACCCTCCACTCTCAGCACTGGACAGATCATCTAAACAGAAGATCAACAAAGAGAAAGGAGCTTTGAATGACACATTGGACTAGAGGGACTTCATAGATATATACAGAACATTCCACCCTAAAACAGCAGAATACTCATTCTTCTGGAATGCACATGGAACTTTCTCCAAAATAGACCACATACTGGGTCACAAATAGGTCTCAGCCAATACCAAAAGATTGAGATCATTCCCTACATCATATCAAACTACAATACATTGAAACTGGGACTCAATCACAAGAAAAACATTGGAAGGAAGTCAAACACTTGGAAGTTAAAGAGCATCCTACTAAAGAATGAATGGGTTAACCAGGCAATTAAAGAATAACTTAAACAATTCATGGAAACCAATGAGAATGAAAACATATCAGTCTAAAACCTATGGGATACTGAAAAGTCAGTCCTAAGCAGGAAATACAGCCATCCAAGCTTCTCTCAAAATATTTGAAAAATCCCAAATGCACAAGCTAACCCTACACCTAAAGGAGCTAGAGAAAGAACAGCAAATAAAACTTAAACCAAGCAGGAGAAGAGAAATAATAAAGATTAGAACAGAAATCAATGAAACAGAAACCAGAAAAACAGTAGAACAGATCAATGAAATTAGAAGCTGGTTCTTTGAAAGAATTAGTAAGATTGATAAACCACTGGCCAAACTTCACCAAAAGAAAAGAGAAAGGACCCAAATTAATAAAATAGTGAATGAAAGGGGTGAGATCATGACTAACAACAAGGAAGTAGAAACAATTATTAGAAATTATTACCAGCAACTATTTGCCAACAAATTAAGCAACCTGGAAGAAATGGATGTCTTCCTGGAAACTTACAAACTACCAAGACTGACACAGGAAGAAATAGACAATCTGAATAGACCAATAACCAGTAATGAAATTGAAGCAGTAATCAAAAACCTCCCAAAAAACAAAAGTCCAGCCCAGATGGCTTCCCAGGGGAATTCTACCAAACATTTAAGAAGAAATAATACCAATTCTACTGAAGCTGTTTCAAAAATAGAAAGGAAAACTTCCAAACTCCTATGAGGCCAGCATTACCCTGATCCCAAAACCAGGCAAAGACCCCATCAAAAAGGAGAATTACAGACGAATATCCCTGATGAACATGGATGCCAAAATACTCAACAAGATCCTAGCTACTAGGATCTAACAGTACATTAAAAGGATTATTCACCACGACCAAGTGGGTTTTATGCCTGGGATCCAAGGGTGGTTCAACATTCACAAATCAATCAACATGATACAGCACATCAATAAAAGAAAGAAAAGACAAGGACCATATGATCCTCTCTATTGATGCAGAAAAAGCATTTGACAAAATATAACACCTGCTTAGAACTCTTCAGAGTATTGGGATAGAGGGACCATTCCTCAATATCATGAAAACCACCTATGAAAAGCCCAGAGCAAATAACATTATCAATGGTATCAAAAGCTGAGAGCTTTTCCCTTAAGATCAAGAACACAACAGGGATGCCCACTAACACCACTATTTTTCAACATAGTGCTAGAAGTCCTAGCCTCAGGAATCAGACAACAAAAAGAAATAAAAGGCATCCCAATTGGCAAAGAATAAGTCGAACTCTTACTCTTCACAGATGACATGATACTTTATGTGGAAACCCAAAAAACTCCACCCCCAAATTACTAGAACTCATACAGCAACTCAGTAATGTGGCAGGATACAAAATCAATGCAGAGAAATCAGTTGCTTTTCTATATGCTAACAATGTAACCATAGAAAGATAAATTAAGGAATCAATTCCATTCACAATAGCAACAAAAACCATAAGATACCTAGGAATAAAGCTAACTAGAGAGGTAAAGGATCTATACTCTAGAAACTACAGAACACTTATGAAAGAAATTGAGGGAAACACAAAAAGATCAAAAACCATTCCATGTTCATGGATTGGAAGAATAAACATTGTTAAAATGTCTATCCTGCCTAGGGGAATCTACACTTTCAATCCCATCCCTATTAAAATATCACTGGGATTTTTCAAAGAGATGGAACAAATAATCCTAAACTTTGTATGGAACCAGAAAAGACCCCAAATCACCAAGGGAATGATGAAAAAGGAAAACAGAGCTGGGGGCATCACATTCCTGATTTCAAGCTTTATTACAAAGCTGTGATCACCAAGACAGCATGGTATTGCACAAAAACAGACACATAGACCAATGAAACAGAACAGAGAACACAGAAATGGACCCTCAACTCTATGGTCAACTAATCTTTGACAAATCAGAAAAAAATATCCAATGGAAAAAAGACAGTCTTTTCAATAAATTGTGATGGGAAAATTGAACAGCTACATATGGAAGAATGAAACGGGACCATTCCCTCACATCATACACAAAGATAAACTCAAAATGGATAAAAGACTTCAATGTGAAGCAGGAATCCATCAAAATCCTAGAGGAAAACATAGGCAATAACTTCTTTGACATTGGTGACAGTAACTTCTTTCAAGGCACATCTCCAAAGGTAAGTGAAACAAAAGCAAAAATGAACTTTTAGGACTTCATCAAGATAAAAAAACTTCTGCACAGCAAAGGAAACAGTCAACAAATCTAAGAGGCAGCCCATGGAATGGGAGAAGATATTTGCAAATGACATTGCAGATAAAGGGCTGATATCCAAGATCTATAAAGAACTTCTCTAACTCAACACTCAAAAAACTAATAACCCAGTCAAAAAAATGGGCAGGAGACATGAACGTACACTTCTCCAAAGAAGTCATACAAATGGCTAACACACACATGAAAAAATGCCCCAAATCATTAACCATCAGGAAAATACAAATGAGAAGTACATTTAGATACCACCTTACACCAGTTAGAATGGCAAAAATTAACAAAACAGGAAACAACAAATGTTGGTGAAGATGTGGAGAAAGAAGAACCCTCTTATATTGTTGGTGGTAACACAATCTGGTACGGCCACTCTGGGAAACAGTATAAAAGTTCCTCAAGATGTTAAGAATAGAGCTACCCTATGACCAAGCAATTGCATCAATGGGTATTCACTCCAAAGATACAGATGTAGTGAAAAGAAGGGGCACATGCACCCCAATGTTCATAGCAGCAATGTCCGCAAGAGCCAAACTGTGGAAGGAACCGAGATGCCCTTCAACAGATAAATGGATGAAGAAGATGTGGTCCATATATACGATGGAATATTATTCAGCCATCAGAAACAATGAATACCCACCATTTGCATCAACATGGATGCACCTGGAGGGGGTTATGTTAAGTGAAGTAAGTCAAGCAGAGAAAGACAATTATCATATGGTTTCAGTCATATGTGGAACATAAGCAATAGCACGGAGGTCCATAGGGGAAGGGAGGGAAATCCAAAGGGGGAGAAATCAGAGAGGAGATGAACCACGAGAGACTATGGACCCTGGGAAACAATCTGAGGGTTTCAGAGGAGAAGATGGAGGGGGGAGGGTGTAACAGGGTGATGGGTATTGAGGAGGACATGTGCTGTGATGAGTACTGGGTGTTAAACTTAACTAATGAGGCATTGAACACTACATCAAAAACTAATAATGTACTCCACAGTGGCTAACTGAACATTATTTAAAAAAAAAAAAAGAAAAAAAAAACCTACTGAAATAGGAAGAAATAGAAAATTTGAACAGACCCATAACCAGCAAAGAAATGGGATCAGTAATCAAAAATCTCCCAACAAATCAAAGTCCAGGGCCAGATGTCTTCCCAGGACAATTTTACCACACATTTAAAGAAGAGTTAATACCTGTTCTTCTCAATCAGTTTCAAAAAAGTAGAAATGAAAGGAAAACTTCTGGAATCTTTCTATGAGGTCAGCTTTACCTTGATTCCAAAACCAAAGACCCCACTGAAATGAATTACAACCCAATATCCCTGATGAACATGGATGCAAAAATTCTCAAGAAAATACTAGCAAATTGAATCCAAAAATAAATTAAAAGAATTTTTCACCACAATCAAGTGGGATTCCAGGACTGCAGGGGTGGTTCAATATTTGCAAATCAGTCAATGTGATACAGCACATTAATAAAGAAAGGATAAGGACCATATGATCCTTTCAATAGATGCAGAAAAAGCATTTGACAAAAAATAGCATACATTCTTGATAAAAACCCTCTACAAAGTAGAGATAGAGGGAACATATCTCAACATCATAATGGCCATATATGAAAGACCCACAGCTAATATCACCTTCATTAGAGAAAAACTGAGAGTTTTTCCTCTATGGTCAGAAGAAGACAGGGATGTTCATTCTTACCATTACTGTTTAACATAGTGTGGATGTCTTAACTTTAGTAATCAGTCCACAAAAATAAGTAAATTGCATCCAATTTGGTAAGGAAGAAGTCAAAATTTCACTATTTGCAGATGACATGATACTCTATGTAGAAACCTGAAAGACTCCACCTAGAAATTGCTAGAACTAATACATGAATTCAGTGAAGTAGCAGGATATAGAGTCAATGTACAGAAATTGGTTGCATTTCTAACACCAATAATGAAACAGTAGGAAAAAAATCAAGAATTTGATTTCATTTACATTTGTACCAAAACCAATAATATACCTAGGAATAAACCTAGCAAAAGAGATAAAAGATCTGTACTCTGAAAAGTACAGAACACTTATGAAAGAAATTGACGAGAACACAAAGAAGTGGAAAAACATTGCATGTTTATATTTTGGAAGAATAAACATTGTCAAAATGTCAATACTACCCAAAACAATCTACTCACTTAATTCAAGCCCTATCAAAACACCATCAGCATTTTTCAAAGAGCTGGAACAAATAATCCTAAAATTTGTATGGAACCACAAATGACCCTGAATAGCCAAAGCAATCCTGAAAAATGAAAGCAAAGCTGGAGGCTTCAGGATTCCAGACTTCAAGCTATATTACAATGTGGTAGTCATCAAAACAATATGCTACTGGCATAAAAACAGACAGATCAATGGAACAGAACAGAAAACCCAGAAAGGGACCCACAAGTATATAGTCAATTAATCTTCAACAAAGCAGGAAAGAATCTCCAATGGTAAAAAGACATCTTTTAACAAATGGCATTGGGAAAACTGGACAATAATATGCAGAAGAATGAAACTGGACCACTTTCTCACATCATATACAAAAATAAATTCAAAACGGATGAAAGACCTAAATATGAGATAGGGAACCATCAAAATTCTAAAGGAGAACACAGGCAGCAACCTCTTTGACCTCAGCCATAACAACTTCTTACTAAACATGTCTCTGGAGGCAAGGGAAACAAAAGCAAAAATGAACTATTAGGACTTCATCAAGTTATCTGCACAGCAAAGGAAACAATCAGCAAAACTAAAAGGCAGCCTACGGAATGGGAGAAGATATTTGCAAATGACATATCTGATAAAGAGCTAGTATCCAAAATATATTAAGAACTTATCATACTCAACACCCAAAATACAAATCATCCAATTAAGAAATGGGTGGAAGAGATGAATAAACATTTTTTCCAAAGATGTACAGATGGCTAACAGACATATGAGAAGATGCTCAACATCACTCATCATCAGGAACATACAAATCAAAATCACAATGAGATGCCACCTCACACCTGTCAGAATGGCTAAAATTAACAACACGGGAAAAATCATGTCTTGGTGAGGATGCAGAGAAAGAGGAACCATCTAACATTATTGGTGGGATTGCAAAGTGGTGCAACCACTCTGGAAAACAGTATGGAGATTCCTCAAAAAATTAAAAATAGAACTATGCTATGACCCAGCAATTGCACCACTAGATATTTACCCAAAGGATACAAATATACAGATTTGAAGAGACAGAGTCACCCTGATGTGTATACCAGTATTATCAACAATAGTAGAAATATGGAAAGAGCCCAATTGAATGGATACAGAAGATGTGATATCTCTCTCTCTCTCTCTCTCTCACACACACACACACATACACACATATCATGGACTATTACTTAACCATCAAAAAGAATGAAATCTTGCCATTTGCAACCACATGGATGGAGTTAGAACGTATTATGCCAAGCGAAATAAGTCATTCAGAGAAGGACAAATACCATACGATTTCACTCCCTTAAATTTGTAGAATTTAAGAAATAAAACAGATGAACTGATGGGAAGGGGGAATAAAGAAAGAGGGAAACAAACCATAAGAGACTCATCGATTGAGAACAAACTGAGTGTTGTTAGAGGGAGGTGGGTGGGAGATGGGCTAAATGGGTAACGGGCATTAAGGAGGGCACTTATGATGAGCACTGGGTATGATATGTAAGTGATGAATCATTAAATTCTACTACTTAAACCAATATTACACTATATGTTAACTAACTAGAATTTAAATAAAAATTTAAAGCAAACATACAACAAGCAAAAAAAGAAAATACATGATTGGGGTATTGTTCATAATTTACAGAGTTGGATTATGGAGCAGATATGCTCCAGAGGCCATAGTTTGCCAGCACCAGCTTCAAAAGATGCAGTTGGGTAAATCAATTTTAACATTCCATTTAACAGCCTATGGCCTTCTTTCAAAAAATATGAACAATGGGCATGATTTAAATAAATAAATCTGACATATTACAATAGAGAGTGGATATATAAACTATGTTAATACCGTCTAAAAATGGCTCCACAGGAAAGTGGTTAAAAGTAAGGTCCCTGGAGCCAGAACTGCCTGGCTTCAAATCCTACATCCTCTGTTTTGGGTTGTATAATCATTAGAAAGTACTTTAGCTCTCTCCACACAGTTTTCTCAAACATTAGTAGGGAATGATGGCAGTTTTAAAACAAGTCTGTAAATTCTTTGACACGTCTTCCATTGAGAAGTGTGGTCTGTGTCTCTTCCCCTTGACTCTGAACTGCTCTTCATAATTCACTTGTAACTAATAAAATGTAGCAGACATGATCCTTTGCCAAGACTGAGTTAGAAAAGACAATTGAGTATCCACCTGGTTTCTCTGCTCTGACAGAATCCGGTTTACACGTACAAAGCACAACTATTCTTAGATCTACATATATACATTCAGTCAACAGCCCCAGCAGATCTCCCAGCGCATAGCCAGCATCAATTTGCCATCCATGTTGGAAATCTTGTCAGTTCAGGCATCAGATAACTGTAGCCCTAGCTGTTATCCCACTGTAGCTGTCTGAAAGACCCAAAGTAAGAATTACCCAGACGTATCCTTACCAATTCCCAATCCAAAAAATTGCGAACCAAATAAAACACGTTCTGTTTGACAACATTAAGTTTTGGAGAGATTTTGTATGCAACAGCAGAAACCAGAAGAGAGGTAATAGAAGTAATGTTCCCTCTTATGCTTGTTATATGAATTAAACAATCTAATAAGTGTAAAAATGCTTAGTACAATGCCTATGTAAGTATTGTAAAGAATAAGTGCTTGTATATTAAAAAATTATTAATTACTGTTAAATTTCAGCTTTCTAATAGAATGAAAAGTAGTGAATTTTGAGGATAAAGTTTAAAAGGATAAATATTGCTACACTAATGAAGAAAATATATTAATATTCAATGGAGTGACTCGTGCATGAGGCACAGTACCTAGGGCCCATGATTCTTCCAGGGACACAAAACATGTTTTAATTTTTATTTCTTTTAAAATCAGAAGGAAAAAAATATCTAATGATACTGAATGTATGATAATCAATAAAGTCTGGATTATATTCTTTCTAATTATAATGCAGTCATAACATATTGCACTGGGTGTTGAATATAAGTGATGAATCACTGAATTCTACTCATGAAAGCAATATTGAACTGCAGTTAGCTACAATTTAAATAAAAATTTAAAAAATAACAAAAAATAAATAAAATGTTTTTTTTATAGAGAAAGGACCTACAAAGGCAAGAGTCCCTAGACTTCACAAGAGTCATGATATGTCTCCAAATATACATGGAGACAATAGAGTCCCCCTTTAGAGCTTCTAAACTTAGTGTTACTTAAGAATTATTGCTTATGAACTTGTAATTTTTTTAAACCTCTTCTTATTTGGATCATTGTTCAGTTCCTCATTAAGATAACCCTTTGTTACATAGTTAATATGTACAAGATAAACTGGAATTTTTATTGGTTAAAATTCAAGTGCTGGTGAACTGAAAAAGGTAAGAATGGACCTCAGGAGAAACATTTAGGGGAATAATATATGATTGTTAAAGAGATGTCATACTTGTTATTTCATTCTAAGTCTACTCTTAATTTTGTGCTTAAGGTCTCTAAACCTTAAGATCTCTAAACCTCTAAATTAAACTCTAAATAGCTTAATTTTTAAAACTGCAAAGGAGGATAATCTCTAAGACCTATTAGAAATTTATATCTTGGTTTAAGGTCATATGGACATTTAAAATTTTGAAAATATCTTAAAGCTGCTCTGTGAAAGACAATCTTAAGAGAATGAAAGGATAAACCACAGACTTCTCTTGCAGAAGACGATATTTGCAAAAGACACATCTGATAAGTATTGTTGTTTAAAATATACAAGGAACTCTTAAAACCCAACAGTAAGAAAATAAACAACCCAATTTAAAAGTAGTCCCAACATTTTAATAGACATTTTATCTATGGAAATATACATATGGAAAATAAGCATATGATAAGATGTTCAACATCATATGTCATCAACGAAATGCATATTAAAACAACGATGATCACTACACACCCAGGACACTGACAACACCAAATGCTAACAAGAATGTAGTATAACAGGAGCTCTCACTCATTGCTGGTGTGGATGTTAAATGGTAGAGCCACTTTAGAGGACAGTTTGGTGATTTCTTATACAACAGAAAATAGTCTTACCATATGATCTAGCAATTGTGCTCCTTGATATTTACCCAAAGTAGTTGAAAAGTTAGGTCCACACAAAAGCCAGCATATGAATGTTTATGGCAGCTTTATTCATAATGATCAAAACCTGGAAGCAACCATGATGTCCTTCAGTAGGTGAATTGATAAATAAACTGTGGTACATCCACACAATTGAGTATTATTCAGTGCTAAACAATGATATGTAGCCATGATAAGACGTGGAGAATATGTAAGTGCATGCTACTAAGTGAAAGAAGTCAATCTGAAAAGGCTACATACTGTATGATTCCAACTATATGACATTCCAGAAAAGGTGAAACTGTAGAGAAAATTAAAAAATAAGTGTTTGTTAGGGACTGAGGGTGAGAAAAGATGACTAGGCAGAGCACAGAATTTTCAGGGTATTGAAAATACTGTCTATGATATTTTAATGATGGACATACGTCGTTATGCATTTCTTTAAACCCATGCAATGTACAACACTAAGAGTAAACCCTAATATAAACCGTGGACTTTGAGTGATTTTGAAAGATCAGTTGTAACAAATGTACCACTGAGATAAGGAATGTGGATAATGGGGGAAGTTATGCATGTGTGGGGGTAGGGGTATATTATCCTCAGTTTTTTGTGAATGTTAAACTGTCCTAAAAAATAAAATAAGTCTTAATTTTTTATTTAAATTCAAATTAATTAACATATAGTGCAGTATTCGTTTCAGGAGTAGAATTTAGTGATTCATCACTTATGTATAATACTCAGTGCTCATCGCAACCAGGGCCTTTCTTAATGTCCATCATTCATTTAGCCCAACCCCTACTCACCTCCACTCCAGCAACCCTCAGCTTGTTCTGATTAGCCAAGAGTCTCTTATGATTTGCCCCCCTCTCTGTTTTTATCTTTATTTTTCCTTCCCTTCCCCCAAGTTCATCTGTTTTCATAATTCCACATATGAGTGAAATCATATGGTACTTGTCTTTTTCTAAACTAAAAAAAAACTTTTAAAACGGCAAAACATATTAATCGTTGTTGGTATGCTTAGTCTGTAAATTATATGAAGGTATATCCCTCTCTCATTTTGTTGACATTATGTTTCAACAGCATGTAGAGAACATCTTTAAATTTTAAGTGGGATCTATGACTCCTTTAGCAGAATGACATATTACCAATCATTTTCTATTCTCCCGTGTTGATCTTAAATTAGTTCTACCCCCCCAAAAAAGGTAATTATTAACCCTGAAAGCACTCCACAAATCCATGCATTAAGCACCAGTAATAATGAGGGCATACATAAAAAATTGTATTTCTTTTTTTTTTCAGCAAATTTTATTTCTAAATCAAGTTGTTTCTGCTGCTGACCAAAGTGGCAGTTATTTGACAAGTCTGAAAGAGAATCCTGACTTAGGCTTCTCCAGAAATAAACTATAGTCTGCTTTAGCTAACCTTCCTTGATTATTATTATTTTTTTAAAATCTCCACATGTATGGTACTTATACTACTGCTGTGAAAAAATATTCAAAGTAGTTCTTGCAATGTGAGGCTTATAAACTATTTCATGAAGAAGAAATCTGCATATGATATGGTAACATGTGCATGAAGTTCACTAAACTGACAAAAGAATCAGGTTCTGACTCCAATTCTACAACTAAATAGTTGAATAATTGTTATCAAATATTTTCTCTCCCTGAGCTTCACTTTTTTCTCCTGTTAGAATGAAATAATTAAGCCTGCCCCATCTGCTGCAACATGTGTTTATGAGGAGAAAGAAGTGCAGATATTACACATGAAACATTTGAATGGTAATGTAAGAGAGCAGGTTTGGTAATTGCAGTAATAATAGCAGTAGTGTTAATGGCAAGAAATAAGGTATGAATATCAGACTGACAACATGCTATAGAAATTTAGATTTAGAAAGAAACCTTCACACGTATGCCTTTACATTGAAAAGCTAATTAAGTAAGCATGCACTGCAAACGCAAAGCATATTGGTCGCAAGAATGTGAAAATTAATATGACTTTTTGTATTTAAAAAGTTTCATTCTAGAAGAGAACTTATATATAAATAAATCCAAGGTTTTATAAAAATTTCAATGCAGACCATAAATTTCCAAATAATTATATTTCATGACTTAATAATATTCATAAACGAGGGGAGAAGCCCATAGTGTTTAATTTTGTTGTTTAAGGATATTCAAAATTTTGTCATTTCACACAAAAAAGAAAATTTTATTATCTCAACAAGAGGAACATCATTACCTCAAAACAAAGAATCACATTTGCCATGATAAAACATGTTCAATTTAGTAACTTTATATATACCCAATCATTGATTTTATTCATTCTCATTTCACCATAGAATTGTTAGCACAGTTGTATTTTAGGAAGTTTACATCGAAGAAGTTATTCAAAAACTAAATCCTGAAATATGAAATATAATAGAGGATGAAGCAAAAGTAGAAAAATATAAATTTATAGCAGTCATTAAGAGTTTGGCTTTTGTGTCAGGGATTAGATTAAACATTGACTCTACTCTTTAAGTTTGGGCAAGTCATTCAACCTCTTAAACATGAATTTGTTTATCTGTAAAATGGAATTTTTTTAGAGAAAGAGAGAGCACATGTGCATGCCAGTGGGTGGGAAGGGGCAGAGGTAGAGAGAGAAAAAATCTTAAGCAGGTTTCATGCCCAGCCTGGATCCCAACACAGGGCTCGATCTCATGACCCTGAGATCATGACCCCAGCCAAAATCAAGAGTCAGATGCTTAACCAACTGAATCACTCAGGTGCCCCTGTAAAATGGAATTTTAAAATATAAATTTCCTAGGTTATTTAGATAACATTCTTACATAAGAAAATTCATGCAAAAAAGTTAGCATACTTAGTACATACTAAGTGCTTAACTAAACACTTCTTTTTACCATTACTTTTAGTACTATTACTATTATTATTTTTTTATAGTTAGAGTGAAGGATACATCAAGGTGTGTGAAAGGTGGAGTGAGTGATAGGTATGTTCTAGAACATAAAGCATATTTTATATCCTACTGGAACTTTGAGAGAGCCAATCTATATTTTGTTCACAGAAAGCTCTTTTTGGTATTACTATAAAGAATAGATTGGATACAAGAATTACAGTACAAATATTAGTTTGACTCCTCTTCAATAGACCAAGTGACACAGAATGATGGCGTACTATGCAGAAAGTGGTTATTAAGAGAAAGATAATGATAAGGATTATAGAGTTATTTTGGGAACAGTGAATGTGGTGAACCATCATGTGTTGGGGTGTTTGTGAAGGAGACAGAAGAGTTTAAGATGTACCCCAATTTTATGATTTATGAAAACATGTCTTGATATTCAGAGTGAATTATTTGGGGCATAGTGAGAATTTTATTATTATTATTATTTTTTAAAAGATTTTATTTATTTATTCGACAGAGATAGAGACAGCCAGCGAGAGAGGGAACACAAGCAAGGGGAGTGGGAGAGGAAGAAGCAGGCTCATAGCGGAAGAGCCTGACGTGGGGCTCGATCCCATAACGCCGGGATCACACCCTGAGCCGAAGGCAGAGGCTTAACCACTGTGCCACCCAGGAGCCCCCATTATTATTATTTTAAATTAATTAACCCCTGTGATATCTGATACTCAAAGCAACAACTTGTAGTAACTGAAATAGTTCACAAGGTGGTAGAAATCAAGTCTAAAAGGTCTATGATCTCTCCCTGTAGAGGGAATTAAAATGTTGGGTGGTAAAAACATGCAGTATTTGAATTGCATTCCAAAGTTAGGAGGCTATTGGACTACTCAACAATTGTTATGTGAAGTTTATTGATCTAAATGGATGGTTTTGTAATAAGGCCAACCAAGGTCAAAGTAAATGCAAGCTCTGCTCAAAGTAAAATGCTAGGAGCACTCACTGACTGGGAAATATATGCTAAAAGACAGATTTAGTTAAGGAAATGATGAATGGAAGCTTCAAGTATCGGTCTGGAAAATAAATTTTTAGCTTTGCAAATAGCAGTGTTAACTGTAAAAAAAAAAACTTCTGCATTTATTTATTTATTTATTTATTTATTTTTTAGATTTTTGTTTATTATTTATTCGAGAGCATGAGAAAGCAAAAGCAGAGGGAGCTGCAGAGGGTGAGGGAGAAGGAGGCTCCCTGGGATCATAACCTGAGCTAAAGGGAGATGTTTAACTCACTGAACTTGACTTTTATACAATATATGTTTGCCAATTCAAGAAATGAAGTTGAGTTTTAGTAATAAATTAAAAAGTCCAAGATAAAGATATGCTAGCTATTTATTGGATTGTCTATATAATATTACTGTCAGTCAGGTCAGTGACAATTTTGACATTTGAATAGACAATATATAAGATACAAGAAGCTTAACCTATCTTTTGTAAAAATATGAGGTGGAAAGTAAACTTAAGAGGTTGGAATTCTCAGTTCCTAAAATAATTCCAAAATTTTCTTCATACTTAAAAATTTCTAAAATTTCTTAAAATTAAATTTCAGATCCATATGTATCAAAATTATGCCTTTGAATAAGCAGATTATTGATAACAGGAAAGGGAATAATTCTTTGCCTTGATTCTATTAGCTCAATAGTCTTAGCACCCTATAGAACAATAAAGGATTTTAATTTCCCTTACTGATCAATACCCAGAAGAGATGTTTGAGTGTAATACAACATTTGTCATGGCATTTCAACCAAAGAGAGTTTCAAGAAAGAGCAAATCAATACTCTGGATTAAGGTGTGCTGAAATAGACAATGGGGGACTTCCCCTTCTTATGACCAAAGAATTGGCAAAGCCATTAAATCTGCTTTTATTTTTATTTATTTATTTTTTTAAAGATTTTATTTATTTATTCCAGAGAGATAGAGACAGCCAGCGAGAGAGGGAACACAAGCAGGGGGAGTGGGAGAGGAAGAAGCAGGCTCCCAGCAGAGGAGCCTGATGTGGGGCTCGATCCCACAACGCTGGGATCACGCCCTGAGCCAAAGGCAGACGCTTAACCGCTGTGCCACCCAGGCGCCCCTAAATCTGCTTTTAAGTAGGAAAATTATAATTTAAAGGGTTAAATGACTTGACCTTTGCTAGTTTGAAGTCCTCTGCTCATTTTGTAGTTAGGTTGTTTGTTTTGTTGTTGTTGTAGAATTGTAGTAGTTCTCTACATATTCTGTATATTAACCATTTATCAGATATATGATTTGCAAATATTTTCTTCCATTGACCATAGATTTTTAAGCAACATTAAATCAAGATCCCCATCTGTCTTTCTCATCCCTTTTCTGTCCCTGGTGTCTAACGCACATTACACCATTTATTCATATGCTTTCAATTATATATGTTTATATTCTTTAATTTATATAAGAAAGAAAACTGGATGTAAAAAAATCAATTATTAGCTGATCATCATTCAATGCTGGAAATGATCATTTATATTTGTAGCTTTATTTTTCTGTGTTTTAAATTTTGTGTATTGAAATATAAATTTTTACATTAGAGAAAGTTGCTAAACCTTCCTGCAAAATGTTCAGTTTAGAGAAGAACTTTCCTTATATAAAAAAGCTAAATAGAGTTTAAAGTTATGGTAAGACCTCACTTACATGTTCTCACTGTCAAATCTGTGGTACCTCCTTAACATTCCCGAAAATATAAGTGCAAGATACAATGCTGTGTATTGCGTAGATTTATAGTTATCTCTACCAAAACCTTTGGTAAAAGCTGCTATGGTTATATTACCACTTTATGGATGGAGAAACTGAGGCTTGAAGAGATTAAGTAAAAATACACACACTAATAAATATTGTTGCATGAAGACCCTGCCTCCCTCTACTACACAAAACTTTACTGTTTAAACAAAATGAAATTTGCTTCATGTAAGTTATCAGTGGTGATCATCACTTTTTTTCTTAATTCAATAAGAGCATCGCTGAGCCCACACTCATATTAAACAGTCCTTGTCATGAAACAAGCAGATGAAGCAGGATCTTCCAGTAAGAACTAAATGACTGCTACCTTCAAAAGACATGCATAAATTAGAATTAAGCAAAGACATGTCAAGTACATAGGCTTAAATAAAAAATTTCAATTACCACTTATTTAAAAATAAACTAATTTACATTTAACAATAAAATGTTGATGACTTACAGCATTGAACGAAATATTAAATATAAGTAAAAATAAGTCTTTAAATTATTCGCCATGATAGCAAATAAATATAAATTACCAACACTTTGCTATAGTTTCCTGTGAACAAAAGTAGAAAAGAAAATATAAAAGTATACAGTGCTATCATTTTCCAACAACAAAGCATACCAATTATTTCTAGGAGACTATTATTTTCCCTGACATTGATTCTAGCATGTATTTATCATATAGATTTTATATAAGGGCCATTAAGTAATACAATAAGCAACTGCTCCAGTATTGGCTTTGCAGAGGATACATGGACAGCATTTATGTTTCCCCACCTGGAAGGAAGTTTATAATTAAATCTATATGTACTGACAGCATTTGCACAGTGATCCTAAGTGTTATAATCTAGAAAATCCAGATGATGTGACAGTAAAGAGATGGAGTTTAAATAACTTGGGACAATGTTTAACATATGCTTTTGATAATTATCTATTTATAATCAGAATTATGATGTATGTGTTCTAAAAAGTCAACCTCCCAGACTTAACCCTCTGAACAAGAGTTGCCACTGAACAAGAGTTTCTCAGTAGGATCCAAGTATCTCTCTAAAATATCAAAAGTTTTTGAGATTTTTGTGAATGTGGTTTATAGTGAGTTAATTTTGTGTTCTAACAGTTCATGAAGTGTTAATATTTTGTTACTTAAAGAAAAAGTCATATTCTCAAAGCAAGATATGCAGATGACATACTTGATATCAAGTTATAAAAAATTAACTTGCCAGAAATAATTTAGCAATTAAGAGAGAGAAACTCCATTTGTTTCTACACAAGGGTGTGTATGTTAGCCATCAAAAAAAAAAAAAAAGAAAATAGGTCTAAATCTGCATAAGCACATGGACAATCATTGCACTGATAATGAAAAGTTGTGCTAAATATGGAAGAAATGTTGTGACCAGAAAATATGTTAGGACATATTACCAATCAGCTACCACAATTACAAAAGAATTTAAGTATGGCTTCTATAAAGTGTATTGATATGGCTTCTATAAAGTGTATTGATAGGTCTAAATATTATAACTCTATTTTTGCATATGTTGTATTAATATCTCCATTTCAAATACTAATAATATTTGAATGCCATGGCTACAGAGATCATGAAATAATCCTCTTCAACTATGAGAATTTAGTTCCTGAAAATGCAATGATAGCAAATATTTTATTTGAGAAATTGAAACCCTTCAGGAAATACAAAACTAAGTATTTAAATGTTGCCAATAAGCCTGTGAAATCCATTACAAATATGTTGTTCTTTCATTAAAAAGAAAAGCCAAGTGTTAACTGATGCTAGGGAACTGGAGGTCACACCCAACTTTTCTCCTTATGCCATTGTAGAAATAATGACACTGTAATAGACTAAATAAATACTGCCCCATAATTAACTTTAAATTCAGTTATGCAGTGCAGTATGTTTGATCTGGAAACATGACTCTTAAAATTACCATTACAGGACTTTCAGCTTTCAATAAGGATGTAGAAAACTGGAGGTAATATCATCCCCACCTGTTCAACAACACCATCACCAGGAGAAACAACAAAGCTAGACCATCAGCAAATTCACAGATTTTCTTGATCCCACAAGAAGCTAAGATCACAGGCCAACAGACTAACACAAAATCTATGCAAAGACAGGCACCTTCAGGAAAATGAAGATCAAGCACTTATGATCATGAGACAGACACCATTGGACACAAGTAAGAAGAATTTAGCTAAAATTCAGTCCTTCAGGTGGAGTATGAATTAGCGACAGAACTCCTGGAAAGAAGGATGCAGACACAAAGGGAGTCCACACCCACTTACAGGCTATTCTGAAGGATCTCTGCAGGCGCTCAGGAAAAATATTGATGAGAGTACTGAGAAAGCATTCCTTGTGGGACAGACCTAAAGCAGCCATCCAGCGAATCATGTTTGCTATGTTTATTACAGACCAAAATGTTTAACCTACTGGGAGAAGGGGGATTAGATCATGGAGAGCACTCCTCCACTTCCCTACCTCCATCCGACCTGCCATCCCCCTCCCTGCACATAGAACAAAGTTGCTGCCTAAGATTCAGCCTTAGAAAAAGAAAGCCTCTGTCCAACTGTTACTCTTCCCCACCAGCAAGTCAGTAAGCACAGAGAAACAGGTGAGATCTCTCCACTTCCGGGAGAAGGGAAAAGAACATGGGGAAAGGCTGTGTCTGAGGAACAGCACCAAGGAAAGACCTAAAACTGAGAATGGAGCAGATATTGAGGAAGTGTGGGGAAGAGACACACCTTTAAAAAACCACCATAAGCTTGGAGTACCATTAGAGAAATTTGAAACCTAGGGGTTCACTGACATATCCAAACCCAGATCAACTCCGACTAGATTAACTGAACACCTCCCCTGATACACACACACACACACACACACACCTGGAGACAATGAATGTTAGCTGGAGTTAAGATTCTTCTGGTAATCAGAAACTAGACAGAAATAAAGTCTTTTGCACTTGATTTTTTAGTATGAGAAGATCATAGCTGAGGGGTAGGGAAGTTGCTATGTTTTTGACAATAAACAAAGCAGCTGATATATTTTTCTTAATGAATATTTAATTTTTGTGTGAACCTCTACTGAACAAGAAGCCAGGGTTACTAGTGCTGGTGCCATTTTTCTCATACATGTTATTTCCTTAAAAATCTTAAAATGATTATTGCATTAAATAGTGTCAGTTTGTTGACTACTTTAAAAGTTTTTATAAAAGTTAAAAATAAATCTCAGTGAAAAAAAGAATATTTATATATGCAGATCATTATTCACTTTATTGGATAACCATACTTATAACAAAGATTACCCATTTGTGCTGGCTTGACTAATATTCCAGATACATGAGCAATCTTCTTAGCATTGACTAATTTTTTGCTGTCTCCTTATATACACTATCTGAGAGACAAAATGTATGTATAACAGTCTGCTAGCATCCTGAAGAACTGAGAAGACTATCAGAAAGAGGTGTAAAATAGAAAAAAATTCTCATTTAAACTAGTTTAATTATTAGAACCCAGTTCAATCCCTTCTGTTTTACCATAAAATTAATACCTATTGTCTAACTTTGTGACCCATTTCCTACCTTGAGCAACTCATAGAGTAGTGAGAAACACACACACATACACACACGGCTATCATCATCATCATACCATGTGGTAAAGCACTGACGGAGAAATGTAGAGAGCATTTTGAAAGCACAAAAATCATGACAGCTAACCCTCCTCTAGGTTGAGAGTAAAATAGGAAGAAGGTAGCTTATTTGAGAATACTTCCTAAATGCCTGATATGAGTTAAATCCTGAAAAGTACATTCAGGACAAAAAGAAAAGAAAAATATTACTCAATTTTTACTCTTCTCAAGTTGATCTAATAGAAAGGGAGAGGAAGATGTAATTCACATGTGATTTCTTTCTCTTTTTTTTTAAGAGAGGGAGGGGTAGGGATGGGCAGAGAGAGACATAGAGACTTTTTTTTTTAAAGATTTTATTTATTTATTTCACAGAGAGAGATAGCCAGCAAGAGAAGGAACCCAGCAGGGGGAGTGGGAGAGGAAGAAGCAGGCTCCCAGCAGAGGAACCTGATGTGGGGATCGATCCCAGGACACTGGGATCATGCCCTGAGCCAAAGGCAGATGCTTAATGACCAAGCCATCCAGGTGCCCCGAGACATTGAGACTCTTAAGCAGGCTCCATGCCCAGTGTGGACCCTGAAATGGGGCTTGATCTCACAACCCTGAGATCATGACCTGAACCGAAATCAAGAGTTGGAAGCTAACCAAAGGAGTCACCCAGGCACCACCCCTCACATGTGGTTTCTTAAAGGTGGTTCATAAAAACAGAAAAAGAATGCCCTTGCTTCTCACTTGATTTATGAACTTAGATTACAGCCTGGGATGAACACTAAACTGTAACTTGGGCATTAAAATAATTAAAATAAAACAAAATATACCAAATACTTTCACACTTAATGAAATATGTCTTGTGAAACTTTTATTCAGTTAAGTTTGTGTGCATGTATGTGTTTGTGTGTACATACTCTGGGTCTGTAAATGTACTTCTTACTAAGTTTTGTTTTCCCGCAAAAGTTTGAAAACCGTAGTCCCAGTCTACCTTTGCTTTAAGTTTTGACATTGGAACAAACCTTGTTTTCTCCCCTAGAGGATACTCTTTAAGTCAGATGTTTCAGACTTGGTAGCAGAGTAGCAAAATTAGAGATGAGGAATTTGGGGCCATCCAACTTTATGGTCAACTTTGATCTAAGGTTAATTAGGCTTACCAAGATTTTTAAAAAATTCCCCAGATTCCAAAGTAGCTTATTAGAAATCATCAGCCAGTAATAAAGCAATCTCTTGCCTGTTTTACTACTGTGCGTGTGCATGTGTGTTTCTCTGTGTGTGTGTGTGNGTGTGTGTGTGTGTGTGTGTGTGTGTGTGTGTGTGTATATATATATATATATTTGTTTTGGGTTCTTCCTAAGCAGAAAAGTAGCTGAAGGAGGCCAATATGTGGTGGTTCATGTATCTGCTGTCTGTATGTCTTCATACTTAATGACTGAATGGGTCAAACTGAGGTCATTAAGGAAGTGATCTTTTGTATTCTTTGAATAAGGAATTTCTTAAAACTCTTCCTCCATATAGGGTCATGTTCACATATCATATACACATTTGTTTTCCCCCAGAATAAAATATCACTTAATATCCCCAGTAGAGAAAATAAAAGCAAAAAGGACAAATGAACCACCCAGGGGCCCCTTGATACTTGTGTTTTTAAGCTAATTATTTATTTAAGATGGTTATGTTTGTTATTAATATGTCTGTTAATAAATAAAGGTGTTCATGATACCATATGAAATTACATTTTTACCAGTTTTCATTTGTACATAAAGGGAAAACAATGAAGTCTACGGTTCTTTATGTTTACATTTAATCAGAAAAATAAGCAATTAATTTACCTTAAGACTCAAATTGATGTAAGATACATATAATATTAGTTGTTTTTGATATGGATTTTAATTTGTGATTTCTATATTTTTCTATTTGTCATTACTAAAATGTACTTCTCAACTTTGGTAATTCCATTGCATGACTTAGAATTCATATTTGGGGTAATAGTGCCAGTAGGCCATGCTGTCAGTTAATATAGACCTGAAAATTAAGTGCATTTTTGAAACTGAAATTGAGATCAGAGAGACTTGCTTTTCATGTATCCATTATTGTATTTCTAATAAAGCATGTTTTTTATTGAATGATTATATATATATATATATAATCAACATAAATATTATAGAAAATGAATGCCAATTTAAACAAGATTGTTGGCAAATGAACAAATCCTAGGAATTTTGACTACCTTCTCATTATCTAATTTTAATTTTTTACTCCCACTACAAGTTTTTATTTAGCTTAATCAGACTGCAGGTACACAATTTAGGAGTTACTTGGTTTCTCATGTTCAGGAATTCTGAAAGTTTTAATCTGCTAGACCTGCTTCCCAGCTGTCAAACTATATTAGAATCTAAGGCTCTTAGCTATTTACTAATGTCCTTATACTTCTATGTAAATTTAGGATTAGCTCTTTTGTTTCTTCAGCTCTGTTCTATTATGGTTACTGAAACATTCACTTATAACCACAGCTCTTATAATGTCTAAGAATCACACAAAAATCACAAATTTCTTGTAAACAGAGATTCTGCTATAGGGAGTCTGATATCAGAGTCATAAATATTCATTTCAAAAATCTTCCAAGTTCTTTGATGTAGAAGGCCTTGGGCTACTCTTTGAGAAACATTACATAATCTCTTGTCTCCAAACACCACAGTGTAGACCATGGCATCCAGCCTCAGGAGCTGGTTCACAATTCAGACCAGATCTCCTTGCCTGTTGCTTCTGCATCCAGCCTCCCTGCAAATCCCACGATTCTTTACCTGAGCCCTAGTTGTGCCTCTTAACTAAGAATAGATGAATTGGGATAAGATGAAGCTTTTCCCACTGTGTTCTGCTTTCCAAAATTCAGTGAAAACTAACTAAGCAAATAAAAAATAATCTTCCCATAATACACTTTCACCACCTTCTTTTTACTCAACATTTATTGAAACAAGATAGGCACCAGGAAGAAGAAATGCACCTCTACCTGGCATCTCTGATATGTCTGCCAGGTCCCTTTATTTATAATGCTTTAGATGATGAAGGAGAGATTCCCTAGACCCTTTTTTAGCAATACAAGTCAATTACACACATATTGAATACTGTTTACTTCCTTCTGTTTCTCTAAGTAGGCACTTGCACTATCAACCTGACTGAACTTGACAGCAATTACTTTTTAAATGGATGAAACTGCTTTTGAACAATTTAAGATATTCTCCATACAACTTTTAAAAAATTATGTGTAACAGTGCACTTTCTCACACACACCTAATATTATACTCATGTATTTTATATTCATCAAGTGTGTAAATACTCATAGCACTATTGTAAATACATTGATATTACTGAAAATCAATTTTAAGACTTAAAACAGAAAAAAAGTTATAGTGGAAAGGCATGAAGATTTATGCTGAATACCTGTCTTTTCAGTTTCTTTTGATTACGTGAGCTTCATCTTTTTGGACCCTGTTTCTTCAAACTGAAATAGAGTGTAGTTGGAAGTGCAAAATTACTGTTAATAAAAATATCATATTTGTTTTATTGTTTTTTTTTAAATTTTCCATATTTTGCATTTGTTTTTACTTGCTAACAAAGATAGCATAATTAAGATCAATGAGAAAATCAATCTATTTTACTTTATTTCACTTAGTGCTGTGGGGTGGGGGTAAGGATCAAAATTCCCAAGTTTTT
Source organism: Ailuropoda melanoleuca (assembly GCF_002007445.2). Classification (NCBI taxonomy): domain Eukaryota; kingdom Metazoa; phylum Chordata; class Mammalia; order Carnivora; family Ursidae; genus Ailuropoda; species Ailuropoda melanoleuca. Next base: position 32,229,769 of record NC_048225.1, on the reverse strand, counting down.
GGCAGATCTTATGTATGCTGAACAATCATAACCAGAGTAGACAAATATCTGTTTGCTAGAGTATATTAATTAATCATTAGCTATGCAAAGAGTGTTTGTGAGCCAAGAATAAGATAGACACATTTTCTTTATAAGAAAGAACATGAGGGGCACCTGGGTGGCTCAGTCGGTTAAGCATCTGCCCTCAACTCAGGTCAAGATTCCAGGGTCCTGGGATCAAGCCCTAATTGAGCTCTCTGCTCAGTGGAGAGTCTGCTTCTCCCTCTCACTCTCCTGTGCTCTCTCTCTCAAATAAATAAATAAAATCTTAACCAAAAAAAGAAAAAAAGAAAGAAAGAACATGGGAAATTGAGTCCCCAAAGCTATTATATTAAGGAAGAGAAGGTAAGTGAGAGAGGGAAAGGTGAAAAGGAGAAAGCAAGAGCAAGTTACCAGGACAACATGGAATACAGACATTCACAGTAAGGGACAGGAATGACCAAAGGACTTTCAAAAACAAGGTTGCCTAATATTCTAAGTTTCTGTTGTATAATATCATGTTATGTCTATTATCTTCAAGGTTTCAATAAGGCAGGTGAATACAACAAGCTTGTATTTCTTCCTCAGAATTATTGCAGAACACAGAGAAGTATCCAATGTAAGATGTGAGCTATAGTAAAATGGGCATTTAGTAAGTGTTAGTAATTTGAAGGGCAGTAACTAGAAGACACACAAGCTTCCTGAAAATTCTAACAGATACTGAGGTAGAGAGGCTCTGGTGTTTCCCATATGTGTTATGTGAATTTAAACCATTTTCACTTCAATAAAATTGAAAACATAAACTGAGGAACTGGGGATTTCCAGGCAACTGTTGGTGTTGTGGATTTAACAAAATCTACTTCCTATTTTACAGGGCTTGAGTGCAGCTTAAATAATATATTGTGTATGAATCTATGTTGTACTCTGTAAGATCAAGATCATACACTAGTGTATTTATATAAAGCCATTGAAAAAGAATAAAGGCTCATGATTATAGAGAATGCAGAATAAAACCTCGTAAATATTTTTAAACACAAAACATATTCTAATCAATTAAATTTAAAATTTAGTGTCTTATTTTCTTATTTTGTGATGTTAATAATTTTCTACATTAACTTAGAAAAAAACGCCCTATGTAAGAGCAAAAGTGAGTAGAATAGTTTACAAAGAACTGGCATGCATTCAAGGGGGCTCTAATAACCATTGTTTTACCTATGAATCCGAAAATAGCTTGAAAAAAATCTCTAAAATCACAGTGATAACAAAACTAAAATAAATTAATGTTCAATGACTTAAAACAAAACATCAATCTTTTTTTGCTGCAATATTGATTGAATGTATGTCAGATTGGATGGACAGGTCATGTACCATGACTTGAAGTACAACTTGTGACAGGTCTGTCATCTTAAAAAATAGATATTTATACTTTTTGAATGGACCAAAATAGGTTTCAAACTCTTAGCATATTACTTTGTTAATGCAAACTCTTAGATTAAGTAACTTATCAATGGTACCACAATAAAAAAGTTCTTCAAAAATTATAATAAACTTTCAGAAGAGAATGTTGAATATCATAAAAGAGTTATAGTCAAAGGAGAGAAATACTTAAGTAAATACTTTGGGTTCTTAGTACTTTATTTGAGAACAAAAATAGAAGTGAAATTTATATAAAAGAAAATATCTACCAAGTATGATTAAGCAAGATGTAGCTTACATATTTATTAGAGTTACAAATAGTAATTTTTAAAAATTAAAGAGATTCAAATTACTGTAAAGCTGATATAAATTAGTTCAAAATAGACTTGAGCTAAAAATTAAAGTCATAGAAATACACAGTGAAGAGAAAATTATAACTTAGTTTACATTTACACATGCGAACATTTTATGTTACTTCTTGGCATGCTATGAATCTCACAATAATTTTATTGGTTTATTTCTTCAAATTGTAATTAATTTCCCCATTATGTATACATGCAGACAGATAGATTCATGTATAGAAACATACTCATAACTTAAAAATGAAGATTTTTAACCTCCCCATCTTGCCACCTCAGACTAATGAGCAATAATAACACTAATGTGGGTATGGCAACATTGTCAAGATTGATAAGAAAAAGCTTATTATGGAGCTAGAAATGTTGAAAAACTTGTTTCTATACCTTAAAGCATGTTTTAAATGTTTGACAATTATTTGAAGGAGAAGTTACTCTTTATTAAAGGTATATCCCACAAATAAAGGGTGAGGTTAAATATCAAAGTCTTTCACTGATCTTTCTAATAGAGCCTCAAACCCTAAGATGAAAGGATATAGAGAAAAGGATCACAATACTTAAAGCAAACGGGCTATGTGGGAGAAACCAACAAGAAGCTCCTCTCAATCAAGTGTCTATTCTTACTTAAAGATGCTTCTGATCCAGCTCTAATAGCACTACTTCTCCTGGTTCCCATGGCACTTATGAGAGGCAGGAAAGTGCAGTAACTGAATGTGGCCTCTGGCAGGAGCTATCCTGGTCTCAACTCCTGACTCTAGCCCCATGGATTAAGCAAGATACTGAATTGTTATGAGCTTGATATAGTGTCTAAAATCAGATACTGACTTAAATTTTAGTATCCATGTATTTAGAATTAGAATATGAAATTAGTAAATATGCATATTTTATTCATTTTTATACCTTGTTTGTTTACCAAAATGAATAACTATTTTTATTGATGGGCAAAAAAGACAGTAGAGACAGAAAGAGGTAGAGAGTGGGAGAGAACAGCCAAGCTAAGTCTATTTTGGTTATAAAGATCTTCCTGCTGGGTGCTGAAGGGTTAGCATGAAAATTGGGTTAGGAGATGATTCTGAGTAGATTAACATGAAAATGAACCTATGGACATTAAGGCATTGAGAATCCAGATCTTCAATTAGGATTCACATATTGACCTCTAGAGTCTTTAACTATGACCAGAACACACACTTTGATTCAGAACTTGCAGTTAAAAAATAATAAATACATAAAATCAACACAGAATTATCTTTGAGACAAAACTGACTTCAAAGTTTTAGACTTGAAGAAAACAAGATATGGAGAATTAAAGAGTTTCCATAGGAAAAAAAGAAAAGAAAAGCAAATTTCCCCAAAAGGAGTTTTGTTTTCTTTTTTGGGGTGGGGGAGACAGAAAGTGCATGTGGTGGGGGTAGTTGGGGAGGGCAGAGGGAGAGGAAGATAGAGAGAAGCTTAAGCAAGCTTCATGCCCAGCACCGGGCCCATGTGAGGCTTGATTCAGGACTTACTCTCATGACCCTGATCATGACCTGAGCCGAAATCAAGAGTCAAACACTTTACTGACTGAGTCACCCAGGCACCTTCTGAAAAGCAGTTCTTAAAAAGAGGGCATATATGAACAAGTTTGGATTTTTTTTTTCATTTAAAAAACCTTTCAAGAATTTTATTGGAATTATGGGAAAGAAAAAGATACTAGAGTTCTGGAAATATGACAGAATGGACTATGTGGGATGCACTTTCAGGATGGAAAATTGTTAAGTTCAATCCAAAGGACCAGATCTCCTATAAAAGGAGAAAGTGTGACCTATTCAAATTGTATAGTGCTGTTTGAAAAAGTTGAAGCCATTTGAAATTAACATGGAAGGTTATGGATCCCTTGAGTACCAATAAAGACATGTTTATTTCTTTCCTTTGTTTTTCCCTTCCTTCCTTTCCCATTCATCCATGTATTCTCTCAACAGGGAACATTAGTTAAGGGTTTGTACAAGGTACTATCCTAGGTCCAGGAGAAATAAAAATTAGGAAGTAAAAATTTCACAGCTAGAACAACAAATGAGGGGCATCTGGGTGGCTCAGTCACATACACATACAACTCTTGATTTTGGCTCAGGTCACGATCTCAGGGTTGTGAGATCCAGCCCAGCCTTGGGCTCCGCGTTGGGCATGGAAACTGCTTGGGATTCTCTTACTCCCTCTCCCTCTGCCCCTCTCCTCCCTAAAAAAGAAAAAGAAAAGAAAGAAAGAAAGAAAGAAAGAAAGAAAGAAAGAAAGAAAGAAAGAAAGAAAGAAAGAAGAAAGAAAGAAGAAAGGAAGAAAGAAAGAAAAAGAAAACAAAGAAAGAAAAAGAAAAACAAATGAAATCATTTTAACCATAGGAAATAGTATATTCTCTATAAAGTAGGTAAGAAACCACATAATGAATGATAATGCTTACTCATTGACTTTTAAAAATCTTTAATGTAAGTCAAATAAATCTGTTTTTGAAAGAGAGATAAGCTTTATTCTGACTTTCTTCTGGAATTGAGTAGTAATTGATCACCTTGATGTTGACTGATTGCTTTTCAGGTGGATCTATTTCAGTTTTTCCCTCTGCTCTTAAGGTGCAGTGCTTATTCATAGGAAGGGGAAATTAATTTTAATGTGTGTCTGTTTCTTAAAGTTTGCGAATTTAGGCGTTTTCAACTAAAAGCCCACACTGTAACAGCTCGTCCCCATTGATATGGCATTGAAGTACCATCTTGCTTCTAGTTTCTGAAATCTCTCATCAGCATTTTATCCGCTCAGCTGTTCTGTTCTACTGAGTAACTTGAAGTTGTTCTTTTCATATGTACAGCTTAGGATTCAAAAAACTTGAGTGATATTTGTATATAGATTTCTACAAGTCTTTCCTCTATTGGTTATGTTTCTTAAATCACAGTCTGATGGAATTAAACTGTAATCTCTCTCAGCAGCAGTAAGACTTTTGGCTTTACTTGCACTCCACTGCCCCACAGCATGAGTTGGAAATATAATCTAGGTGAGAATGAACATTAATGTATGTTTCTTTTGTCAAATACTATAGCCCCTCAAGTCCTATGTGCATCGATTTCTTATCTACACCTCCAAAATGGGATTGTATGTAAATTAGTTAGGTTATTTAGTTGTCCTTCTGCAAAAGACTTAATCTATTAGCACTTTGGTGGAAGATGGAAGAGGATGAGGTGTTCTTTAATCTGATTAAGCTTGCTCTTAGGTGGGCTTTTTGAACCTGGATTAGAAGGTGTGGACTTCACAAATATTTCTGTCCTTACTTCAATCACAATAGTGGCCCTGCCCTTTCTCCATGGGTGAAAATTGTTTTTATTTTCCAAGTCCTTCTTCCAAGTGCCCTGGGTTTCCACCAATTTTCTCAGATAACAGTGCTGGAGTCCATCCTCTAAAGATAAAGGCTTGGATCTAGGTAGATTTTAGGTATTGTGTTCCATTCCCCACTCCAGTTGCAATAGAATTTTGCCAGTACCCACAAGCTACAGGTTTTGAGAGGACTTTCTTTCTGGAGTCTTTTTTTTTTTTTTTTTTTTTTTTTNCAATATAAATAAGTCAGGGCAGATTTCAGCAATGGCTGTTTTTCCCCTCCCCTAGTGGGGTTCCTCAGGTAACCAAATGTTCCTGTCTTTTTCCTCCCTGAAGTTACCTTTGTCTTTCCAAATTTTTGTTATAAGTTTGGTTTGCAACTTGAGCTCTCTAATGAATTCAAGAAAAGTTGTTCATTTGTAGTTTGCCCACATTTTTAGTTGTTGTGAGTCTCTTCAGTTCTATATTTTGAGCAGCTAACCAGAACCCAGAATATATTGTTCTTTTAAGTCCCTTATAACATGAAATGAAATATACTTTATAAATATACTAATAAAAATATATTAAAAATGGGAAATAAGATTTAAATATACTTACTTGTTAGAAAAATGATAAATTGTATTTACTTACACACGTGATATTTGAAATTAACTTTAAATTTTAATCTATTTTCTTCTTTAACATACTGCTCCAAATAAACAATGTTCATTTTGGCTAACCTCAAACTTACCCACTGGAACACTCTATTCACCCTCCTTGGAAAATGGGATTAAAACTGAAGTATAACTCTATGGCTTGGTTATAAAGATATAGAATATTAAGGATTGAAAGGATCTTAGATATAATATCAAGAGTTCTTAATCAGGACATAAATTAGTTGTAAAGTCATGTCTTTAGACATTTTGGAAATATTCTGAGGAATGCGTTAATGTATTTTATTAAATTTGCAAAGATACTATTACACTAAGATTGTTAAATTTCACTGATGAGGTGCTGATAGGATTATTATATCATATTATCTATCTATTTCTATTATGTATTCCTAAAGAAATTACCCTGCTGCTCATGGTCTTTATTTCTGTACCTAACCTTTAGAACTTAGGTTCTAAATATCCTTTAAAAAAATCCAAAGAAAAGAAAAAATAAGGAAACAGGATTTTCTATGCCTGAATTGTGTGTTAATTCCCAAATCTTCAGTATCTTCCCTCAAAGAAAAAAAATGTATCTCTCATGTTCCATGCTCATGACTATGGCTTTGATTTGCACTACTGGTGGGTTTTCTGGGACATTAAATCATCACCATTAATAATTCTGGTAAATTTATTGATTACATAAGTGAAATACCTTCCCAAAAGTCAAACTTATGTAATTGAGAGTATCTAATACTCATTTACATTTCTATTTCATTAATGTAATAAATAGCTATTTTTGATGAAGCTTTGTAGAGATTCTCAAATGGCTTTTTTAAGAGGGTTTTTATTCACAGAAGAAAAACATTTAATAATATTCAAAATTAATAAATACATGAAGATTTATGAGAGATGATTTTGGCTAGATCATTTTATGAGAACAAAAATATGAGATAAGCATATTAATGATAGTAAAATAAATTTAAAAATGCAAATAGGAATAAGTGCTAAGATGAAGCCATAAATTTAAAACATCAAATATATTGAGTATGTACAAAATCAATAAAAAGCTTAATTATGACTAACTTGCAAAATTGAGAGAAATATACCAATATAAGTATAACTGTAAGTGAAGCTCAGCTAGACCTGGGCAAACAATAAAATAAGCGAATTTATTTTAAAAATCCCCCTGTCCTAATTTGTTCATTCCTACAGACCCATTAGATTGGCCTATCCTATTGAGTTGTGTAGCTATTTTCTCTCCAGTACCAAGCTCAGCATGCAGCATAAAAATTGGTGTTTAATCTATACTTGGTAAATAATTAGATGAATGGCATCCTGCTGTTATGGTTTTACTATCATTTGCACTGTAGTGTACCATCTGAATAAGTCTGAATAAGTTATGTTTACTTACACACTTGTGATCTGTCAGGTTTCTTTATGTCACTAAAACTTAAATTTCTTCTATCTCATTTTCCTTTTAGCTTTATTTTAGAAAATAAGGGCAATTAATTTAAGATATCCATAATTAAATTGATTTTAGTATGTTAATTTTTCAAAAAGGCAAAGACCATATGGTATATATCTTTGTATTCTCAAAGAAATTTGTCTCAGAGTGGGAAATGGGATGAAAATGGATACCAGTTGATTTTCTAGTTCCATGTAGTATAATATATGAGTTATTGGCTGCATGCTAACATTTTAATATTTTTTAAAGACACTTAACTGACTGAGACCCCAGGCAAATTGGCTGCTTTCTAACCACCAATGTTGTCTGCCTACATTTCTACTTTTTGTCAAAATTGAGATTGGTTGGTTCTCTCACTGAGTATTTTTATAGAAATAGGCATATTTTTTATTCTTTCAGAATTGTTTAAGTGTTTAACTTTAAAATACTTCTAAAGTTTCTTTAAAAATAGAAATGAAATTTTCACAATATTACATAGTCTACAATTAAAATTTATGTATAAGCTTACAATTGACTCTTGATTTACATAGCTATAGTGTGTTTTCTAAAGTAATCAAATACTTCTGAAAGTTTCTTTAATTCATAGAGTCTAATAATGCTATTTTTGTAATTGATTTTCTTTTGCCCAATGTGCTGAATAATTTCCCACAATTAAGCATTTAAGAATTAGGTTGTGGCATTCAATTTGCTTTTTTATTTCTTTTTAATCAAAGATGGTAGTAATTTCACTTAAGCACTCTAGAAAAAAATATTATATATTGACCAAAAAAATAAATAAATAAACCTCTTCAGGAAAATGAATTTAAATATGTCCAAATGATTTTAAATGTTCATAGCTATTCAACTTGTCACACTTTACAAGTTCTGAGCAGAATTTTTATTCTGGAATTGAATAATCTTGTAACAAAGACAGTAATTATCTGAGTTATGATTGCACTCATGAAACAAACTACACAAATAAATATAAGTGGGAAATGATCTTTGGATAAATTATAATCTCCTTGATGGTGTCTTATTTTTCTTAAATTTCAGAGTAGTGGCACAGGCAAGTTATTAATAAATCATTGTGCGGCAATTAAAGGTGATTATCATAACTACTCATGCTAATAAACATTAAAGGTGAGATAAATCAAATAGTCAGGAGAAAGGTTAAATGCCTTTTGAAATACAAAATATATTTATCTGCACAGCCCTGTAAATGTTCTCTCATTTCTCCTCTGACAAAACGATAAACTATCAAATTAAAATAAATTCCTCAAAAAGTGTCATTCAAGACCCCACTCTTTTTAAGTTATCTGAACTCAACTGTTTAAACTCAGTTTGGGAGGAAATAGGTACATATTTGTTAATGGAAATGGCTACACACATATACATGCACTTTGATAATATTTTACAAATATGTTCCAGACATTGTCTTAAGTATTCTCTGTATTTTTTAAAGATTTATTTATTTATTTGACAGAGAAAGAGAGAGCCAGTGAGAGAGGGAACACAAGCAGGGGGAGTGGGAGAGGAAGAAGTAGGCTCCCAGCAGAGGAGCCTGATGTGGGGCTCGATCCCAGGACCCTGGGATCATGCCCTGAGCCGAAGGCAGATGCTTAACGACTGAGCCACCCAGGTGCCCCTCTATATGTTTTTACTCATTTAATTCACACTGTAAATTTCTAAATTAGGTATATTAATATATTTCCATTTCTCACATAAAGAAACTGAGACACAGAAGAGTAATTTTACATAGGTTTCACAACTAAAAATAAATTTAAAAAAAAGTTTTAATCCACCTAATCTGGCTGTCATTTCAAGCTTGAAGTTACTTTCTATGCTACCTTGGAGACCAAAGGAATCTTCATGGGGTATCTTTTGTGCCCCTTACCCTCCACCATAACTTCTTAACATTACATAGGAAACATGATATGAACTAGATATGAGATAGTATTTTACAAATTAAATGAAAAACTATTCATTAAATCAAAATGTTATACATAAGTTCATTCAATGCATAAGTGAAAATGCCAGTAAATTTGTTTCTGTGGTGGAGTAACTCTTACTCTATTATTTCTCAATTCATTTCTTAGTTGCACGGCAGACTTTATTAAAGAAAACTTTAATTCCTTCTTTAAGAGAAAATTAAGAAATATTCCCAAGTAACATAGTAAAATTTAAACTATAATTGTTAGTAATAGTAAAAACTGCAATGATAATAACTCGGTAACACTATAGCTGGTAAGTATAGCAGATGATGGTAATGTCCAATAAATTTCTCTGTTTTTTCCACTCTAAAGCACAAAGCTCAAAATTCTTCCACTAGGACATGTATTTCTTTGCCTACGGTCTTTTTCTAACCATTGAAGCTTACTTTTCCTTCTATACTCCAGGCCAGAGAACAGGGAATCAATGCTACGTGAGAGCAAGCCTCATCCAGCTGATGGAAATTGGTGTACAAACTCCAACTGTCTCAATTTGTAGACAGGGTAGACCTGAATTTTATGTCCTACAGAAGCATTCCTGTCACCCACAGTAATAATTAGCTCAATAATGAACTCAACATTGTTCCCTTCCATTCCATTGTCTAACTTTCTCACTCCCTTACCCTCCACCTCTCACCTTCCAAGTTAATTGTTTGCACTTGAATCATTGTCTCAGAAACAGCTTCTGAAGAAACCTCTATTATCATGTTTAGGTTAGTCTGAAAAGCTGTACAAACATTCAACTTAGATTTGGATTATGAGGTTTACATGAAATAGTAGGTCCCATCTGTTTCTAATAGCCTGGATAGATCTATAAATGTAGAAACATGAAGTATACTTAATATACTAAATGCCTCAATTCAAAGCCTTACCCTGACATTGCAAGAATAATTCCCAAAACACCTTAAAATAAATTATTTAATTTCTTTCTTTTAAAAAATAATTTTTGGAAGTAGTCATCTTCTCTAATTAAAAACTGGCCAACTTGCTTATATTACTGTTTCAAAGTTTTTTGTGAGAAACTTAGTAATGTGTGTATGTTCAGCGATATTTCATTCACTTCATGATTTGTTGTTTTGTGACTTATAGCATTTTTTTTTATTCAACAGAGATAGAGACAGCCAGAGAGAGAGGGAACACAAGCAGGGGGAGTGGGAGAGGAAGAAGCAGGCTCATAGCAGAGGAGCCTGATGTGGGGCTCGATCCCATAACACCGGGATCACGCCCTGAGCTGAAGGCAGATGCTTAACCGCTGTACCACCCAGGCGCCCCAACATTTTTAAATTTATTTACTAAAAATGGCAAAAATATGACTTACTGGTAATCAGAGAGAAAGCCAAAGTATCCAATATCCTCACTCTTAATTCATCATAATACCAATGGACAAGCCAGGAAATGAGATTGCCTGGAAAATTTAGTAAAAGAAAGATTCAATGACTGCTTCACTATAGATAACTTATTGTTCAGGTAATCAAAACTTTTCCACAATAATGACATTAAATGATATATGTTCAAATTCCTTAAAATGCACTCACTTCAATGACAAGATAAAAAATATGTCAAGCATTCAGAAAAAATATATAATACATATTTATACATATACACATACACATATGCATGTGTATTTTTTCTTTTTTAACAGGCGTTTTTGTTAGAGTTTATTTTTAAAGAAATTTTGGTTTTTTTATTTTAAAATTGCTCAGAAAACACAGAGAGTTCCCATATATCCCCCTCTCCCTACTCAACATACTATTTTTCCTATTAACATCTTGCATTAATGCAGTATATTTGTTACAATTAATGAACCAATACAATATTACTAATTGAAAATGTATAGTTTACATTCAGATGAACTGTTTGTGCTATACACAAACATGCGTGGGTTGGGACAAATACATTATGTGGTGTATCCACCATTACAGTATCACATAGAATACTTTTACTGCCCAAAATATGCCCTGTGCTCTTTTTTAACAAAGGAAATTCTAATTCAAGTTCTCTATACCCAAGGAGTTTTGTTGGGGTGATCATAAATAGTAGGAGCAGGTCAAGTGATCTAACAATATTAAAGCAAAAATTTATTGTTGCAATGTCCTGTAACATCAATTCAATCTAGTTTTCTAAAAGAAAAGAAAGTGAAACTGTGGCAATTTGCTCCATTTCAGGAAATAACTTCCTGAAGGAAGAAATATAACTACTGTATGTAGAACTTTCCAAAATAATTATAAATTTAGCTATAAGTAGGAGAGAAAAGTCCTCCTTTTCTCAAAAGGAGGGAAATTAAACCTCGATGAAGCATTACAAAGTATGTCTATACAGTGACATTCGATGGCCAGATGCTCAAATACTTGCTTACTCAGGAAAAGGTTAAACAGGTTTATTTATTGCAGGCTTTTTCACAAGCTTTATTTATTTATTTTTATTAAAGATTTTATTTATTTATTTTTCAGAGAGAGAGAGAGAGACAGTGCACAAGCAAGAGAAGCTGGGAGTGGTAGGCAGAGGGAGAAGATGGCTCCCCGCTGAGCAGGGAGCCAAGAAGCTTGATCCCAGGGCTCTGGAATCATGACTTGAGCAGAAAGCAGACACTTAACCAGCTGAGCCACCCAGGAGTCCCTCACAAGCTTTAACAAGACAATTTTCACCATCATTGCCCAATAGATGGGTGATATACGCAACAATTCCCAACCAAGATTTCCCTACTGGTCTTTGTTACTTAACCATTTTTCCTAGGATTAGTGTTTCAGAGGACACACTTAGAAAAGACTACATTAGGGAATCTTTAGCTCTGATATGCATTTCTATGACTTCTACTTTTCTCCAAACATAATACACACAAGGACTATCATAAAATAAATATTTACCCTGTGACAGACTAGATGGATTATACACATAATCTATTGAATCCTTATACAGGCTTCAAAAATAAGTATTATTTTATAAACCAGAATATTGAGGCTAAAAGTATTGCTTAACTTGTCCAAAATACATACACACACAAAAAATGTGTGATTTTTTTATTGTGGTAAAATCAATATAGCATAAAATGTGCCATTCTAACCTTTTTTAGTGTGCATTTTACTGGCATTAATACATTTACAATGTTGTGTAAACATTATCACTATTTCCAGAATGTTTTCATCATTGCAAACAGAAACTCCATCATTATTAAACAGTAGAATCCTATTCCTTCTTTCCCACCAGCCCCCAGTAACCTCTATTTTACTTTGTCTCTATGAATTTGCATACTTTAGGTAATTAATATAATTGAAAACATAAAATATTTGTCCTTTTGTGTCTGGCTTATGCCACTTAGCATGAAGTTTTCAAGATTCATCCATGTATCAGAATTTCACTTCTGTTTACATCCAAATAATATTCCATTATATGTATATACACATTGTGGAAAGCCCAAGGGGCTTTATCCAATTTGTTGTGTTTTGATTGGGTAATGTGTATGGTAGAAATGGAGATACTATATAAACATTGGAGAAAACGGAGAAAAAATAATATCTATATTATATCCAAAGCACAAAAATACATAGTCTAAAATAGATGAATTTTTATAGCCACACATTAATGTCATTCTTCTTGTAAAATTTATTGTAAGTAAATACCTTGCAATTACAACATTTCTTATTTTTCCTGTTGGACTATCATGAATTTCATATTAAAAATTAAAATTAATAAATAATAGTGCAAGAGAAGTTGAAATCTAAATTATGAAATCTGTAGGAAAATGGAATGTGTCTGATGCACTATAGTATCTCTATTTGTAGCAGAACTAGGCACACAGTTGGCTCAAAAAATATCTTGAATGGATAAATGAATATCCTCATTCAGGATATTTTTGTGACTTTATTTATTATAATTACAAATGTACAGAAAAGATACAAGAATAGTACAAGTCCTATCTACACTTAACTAGATAAGCAATTAATTAGTTGCCCCATTTGTTTTGCAATCTTGTTGTTTCTACTTTTCTCTGTCTTTATGTTCTTTCTAAACCTTTTGATCATATGCTGTAGACAACATTCTGTCCTTCTATTCCTAACACTTCAATGCGTATTTTGAAGGACAAAGAGGTTCTCTTTCATAACTGCAGTACAATGATCAAAATCAGAGATTTGCAATTGATACTGTATTCTAATCCACCTTAGACAATCAAATTTCACTATTTTCTCAATAATGTTCAGAGCAACTATATTTTCCCAGTTCACAATCCTGTGTAGAATTCCACATTGTATTAAAATGTTGTGTCTGTTTAATATCCTTCAACCTGGCACATTTTCTCAGCATATCTTTGTCTTCCATGACCTTTAAATTTTGAAGAATACAGGCCAATTGGTTTGGCATATGCCTTTCAAATCTGATTGGCTTTATGTTTCCTCATTACATTCAACATGTTTATTTTTGTCCATCATTCTATAGTCCACTGTTATCATTGCTGCCTTACTTATGCACTTAAGTTCTTATATACTCTTTTCTCTTTCTCTTGGCAAAACCCTAATCTTAATTAAAAAGGCCTTTCTGCCTATTCATGCCTTTACTTGTACAACTGAACGTGGTTTAGAAAAAAAATTCACAAACTACATTAATATAGAGAAATAGATTTTCTTGACCTGCACTAGCCAATATGATAGTCAATGGCTACATATGGGAGCTGATCACTAGAAATGTGCCTGGATGGACTACAGAGCTATATTTTAAATTCTTATTTAATTTTAATTGCTTTATATTTGAATTTTGAAACTGATTCTCAATTCAGTTACTTGAAAACTTTTAAGTATGCTTCAAACAAGTCAACTATATAAATCTACTTTTTCAACCATAAACTTTATTAAATATAAATTAAATTTTTCTCATTAAAATTTAACATTTGAAGTGTGCTGTAAGTATAAAATACACACCAGATTTGGAAGACAGTATAAAAAACAAAGCCTGTACAATATCCCATTGATTTACTTATACTAATTACATGTTGAAATGAAAATATTTTAGATAAATCAAGATAAATGAAATATATCATACAACTAATCACACTATTTGTTCTTGTTTTGTTTTGTTTTTTTTAAATATTAGTTCCAGAAAATGTTAAATTACCTATGTGGTTTACATTGAATTTCTATCAGACAGCACTGCTCTAAATTCTCTAACCATGCTTTTAATGCACAGAAAATACTGGTGAGAACTGTGATGGAAGTACGCACAGGATGCTGAGGACATGCATCAGAGAAATGGCAAAGAAATTTCTACAATTGACAGTGACTTGAGAACACACCTAGGGACAATTAATGATGTTGCGATGGGTCTTTATTCATTCAGCACGTATTTTCAGCTTTTATTCCAAAGATACTGGTTATATGTACAATTGTATGTTTGGCAAGGTGTGCTTTTAAAACACATTTAGTATCTGCCCCCTCCTCTTCCACCATTAAAACACACACCCAAGACACCACCCTCTCTTCTTTATTGGATTATATCAATTATGTTTTAATTTATCTCTATGCTTTGTCTCTGCAATGTTTTTCCTACCACCACCACCACCACCATATATGTGCATGTGTGTGCACGTGCGTACACACATGGTGTTTTTAACAATGAAACTGGAGCGAGACTTTAAAAATTTAATACAAAAAAATCTTGCCATACATCTCAAAACCCTCTAGTGGCTTCCTATTTCCTTCAGAATAAACTAAAATTTCTATTGATGGCCTACAAAATCATGAAGATCTGGGCATCTGGTACTTAAATATATGAACTCAGATGCTAACACTTCCTCATGTCACTCACAACCAGAAGCCTTGATCTTTGTTCTTCCCTCTAACTGGATTTGTCTTCCCACAGACATCTGTTTTTCTAGTCTTCACTTCCATCTGGTCCCTGCCAAAATGTCCACTTTATTAAAAGAGCCTTTCTTGAACACTCTATTTAAAATAACAACTCAAGGGGCGCTTGGGTGGCTCAGTTGGTTAAGCATCTGTCTTCATCTCCTGGGCTGGGATCAAGCTTGCGTCAGGCTCTTTGCTCAGTGGGGAGTCTGCTGCTCCCTCTCCCTCTGCTCCTATCTCCTGCCACCCACTCTTGCTCTTTCTCTCTCAAATAAGTAAATTTAAAAATCTAAAAAAAATAACAACTCATACACACCCTACTATATTTGATCAATTACTTCAAATTCCCTACTATATTTGATCAATTCTCATATACTACATATTTCCTCCATATTTTATTGGATTTGGCCCACCACTTTTACAAGTCTGCAAGGTCTTTGAGGTCAGTGACTTTTGCTTTTTGTTTTCAGTGTTGTATTACCACTAACTAGAAGAGGACCTGTTATATAGTGGGCAGGCGGTAAATATTTTGAAATAATAATTTTTTAAAATCTGGCAGAAAGTCAGGTATCATGGTGAAAATGGTTAAGTGATAACAGTCAGTAAGCAAACTGGGACTGTCAGCATTTTATCAAGATGGCAAGATTACAAACATTGTCATAGTATTTCTATTGTTTATTAACATAAATGCATATTTGTTTTTTAAGGTCCTTTGATGCTCAGGTTGTCTTTATTACAGATTTCTAAAAGTTAATAAAAATTGCATTTTGGTGGTACACTTAAAAAAATTAAAGATCATGGAGTGAAAGAAAGTAAATGAAGTTTAATTTGAAATGCAAACTGATGAAAGTGACTAAAATGTAAAAATGTTTTTAAAGCTATGTTTAGAACGTTAAGACCAATATTCAGACACAATGTTCACATATATAATATTCATATATAAACAGAAATGTTATCTAAATTTTTTTAAAAATTGGAATATTTTAAACTTCTATGTTAACAAAGGTTTTTCCAAAGTCTATAGTTATTTTCATGAACAGAAGGCATAATCTTTTTTAAGAAACAGAAGACAAGCTGAAGTTTATGCCTAGCTTGAATAAAGAAAGAAGGGAATAGAATAAGTGGGCTATGAGGAGATAATGATAGGAAAGTAAATCCAGAAAAAAGAAGCCCAGTCAAAATAATATAAAGCAGTCATAGCATCATTTAACTTCAACATTTTATTAAAGTGTTTTAAATATAGGTATGTATATGTGTGTGTATGTGTATACATTTTAATGAATACTTACAGGCTGAACATAGTCATAAAACCACTACTAAAAACAAGAGCTATATAACATTCCAGTACCCTCTCTTTTGTGTTCCATACCTCCAAGAGCAAACATTACCTTGACTTCTAATAGCATGTATCAGTTTTGCCTATATTTATATTTCATAAAAATTGGATTAGTACATATTTTATTGAGTCTTCCTTCTTTCTTTCATTCTTTTTGTTTTTTAGATTTAATATAATGATGCTGCTTAGTATTGCACCCTTTCAATATAACATAATTTATCCATTCAACCACTGATAAATACCTGGATAGTTTTCAGTTTTTAGTTATTGGAAATAGGGGTGTTATAAATATTCTAGTACACATTTATATGTGTTCATGTAGTCTGTGCTTGCATGTGTGTGTGTGTATATACAGTTGATCCCTGAACATCACAGACCTGAACTGCACAGGTCCACTTACATGTGGATTTTTTTCCAGTAAATACAGTACAAAAATGTAAATGTGTTTTCTCTTCCTTATGATCTTCTTAATAACATTTTATTTCCTCTAGCTTAATTTATTTTAAAAATAAAGTAATACATATAATATACAAAATATATGTTAATTGACTATGTTATTGGTAAGGCTTCTAGTCAATTGTAGGCTATTAGTAGTTAAGTTTTGGGGGAATCAAAAGTAACACACAATTTTCAAATGCACTGGGCTCAAAGCCCCTAACCCACCTATCATTCAAAAGTTTAGTGTCCATATATTGACATATATTATATATATAAACAATATATATAAATATGAACACATACATATTTAGGCATACTGCCGGGATTTTATATTTGATAAGACAAATACATATCCTATTCATAATATTTTGTAGCATAGTAGAATCTATATAAGAATTAATGGGACTCATTTAGAAGAGTCTCTGGCAAATATTTAATAAGTGTTAGTTAGTAGTGGTAATTGTAGTGTCAATTACCAGAATAACTGTCATTTAGTAATATAGCAAAGAGGTTATATATTTGAACTCTAGGCATGAATAGGTCCACATCAGAATCTTTGCTGTGTCACGTCCAAGCTAAGTGGTGTTTACGTACATTATAAACTGTACAAAGCATAGATTGTTATAAACACTTAAGAAGAAAGTAAATATAGGGGTGCCTGGGTGGCTCTTCCCCCTGCCCCTCACCCCGCATCCACACCCGTTCCTGTGTGAGGTCTCTCTAAAAAAAAAAAAAAAAGGTTAAAGAAAAAATAGACTTTGGACATCACCAAGTACGTTTAATAAATGTTTGTAGTTACTAGTATATTATGTAATTAACAGAGCTGCTAATATTATCCATTGTCCTTTACTTAACACCACTTCTTTGTATTGCACCATATGAATTTAAACAAAGGCAATGCTTAATATCTTAGCGTTTTCCCTGGATACAGAGATGTGTTGCCCAAGAAACCAACTATCTCCTAGCAACTTCATGTTTCAATTCCCTTTTAACTTGGAAGTTTTTCAGATGCAACGCTGGATCTTTCTGAACTTCTGGATCAGCTCAAAATATCCAGGTAACAGAGAGTTAATATAAAATAGCTAGATTAAACAACAATCTTATCTTTTTAACTTTAAAAAGCATGAAAGACAAGGTTGCTTACCCTGCTAAAATTAATACTGAGTGTGTCTGAAAGTAGAGACTCAAAACATTCAGCATTACTGAGAAGTACATCCCAGGGCTTATACGCTAATTAAAATTCTACCTAAACATAAATTTAAACACTATATTTAAAGTAAATTTATTTGAAATGAACAGACATAATTCTTTGTTTAACTACAGCTCACTGTTGCATTTCTTCAAAGAAAAATCCATAATATGACGTTCTTTAAAATAAATCCCTGGGTTTTATTAAGGTAGTAAAAATACCAATATATGTGACAGTGGATTTTCTAAGACAAAGGGATTTTTTTTCTCTTATACACTAATAAAAAAAATGAGGTATGCATGTTTCTGGAAGGAATTTGTGTGGGAAAAAACACAGCTTCTTGAGTATATCTTATTTATACAGCTGCCAAATCTTTCTACCAGCTTTCCGTCTGACAGAAATGCAGCTATGCCTGGATAAGGTTGATTTTTAATTAAACATTCTGTGTCTTTCAGCAAGTAAAAAATGAGCTAATAGCAGCATATTCATATGAAGATATCAGAGTTTTATTTCTAAAATCTGCTACTGATGATGGGTTTATTTGTGTTAATCATGTGCACAGAGGTTAAGAAACAGATATTACAATATATGTAGGCATAGATATTGTATGTTAATAATGGCTTTCAGAAGTACATAAGACATTTTAAAATGTCATATTTAAGCTAGCAGTTCAAGCATGGATTTCGAAGTCCCTGCCTATTAGTTTTACTTTAATTGATTTAACCCAATTTAATGACTTAATTATATAGAATGAAAGAAAACTTCCATGTTTTAGGAGACATACAGTATATATGTCATAATCTTTTCTTAATTAATCCCTTGAGAATGGATCTATTTTTATAAGTGTAGTTCCTGTCTATTAATCATAGATTTTTCAATGTTAGTGAAAAATCTACAGTGCATATTTCCCTCTTACAATAATAATACCCAATGACAACAGTATCTCTGTTTAATATTAAAACCTAATTTTTATAATCAGTTCATTAGTACCAAAAAACATCACAAAATGAAATATTTCCTATTTCATCAAGAATGATGATAAGGCTCACCACCAACTTTAGTAAACAGATTTGGAAGTTGAATGAATGTAACAAGCAAAATGCCTGCATTTTGAGGTTCTCTACACTACATGATTTGATCCTCATGGCCTTTCACCTTACTTAGAGTGCACAGTAGATTTGAGAAGTCATCACACTAAGGCTAAAATTTTCTATTTCTATGGCTCAGAGCTTCTTTCTTAGAAAAAAACTACTTTATTACCTTTCCATCCCAGTTCATCCCATTTAACTTCAGTAAAAGCAAATCCAGAATATCTCTTCCTCTTTCCTTCCTCTTTCTATCTCCTTCTTTCTTTCCTTTCCTTTCTTCATTTCTGTGATTCTCATAGAATTTAAGTATGTCTTGCAAGATGTGTCAAATGTAGACCTAATTCCTTTACCAGGAACTGCGAGGGGAAGCACTCCCAAACACATTCTATGGGGTAATTTGTGTAAGCCAAATCAGAAGCATGCACACTGGACAAAGGCTCTGGCTCATTTATTCACCAGTGACTTAGGTAGTTGCTTTGATGGCAATCTTTGAGAGAGGCATATAATCAGTGATAATTTTAGTCCTTCATTCTTGGGTCATGCCCTATTTGATTCAGCAGTATTATTATCAGGAAAAGGGTACTGATTTCAAAGTCCTTCATACAATTTCTATTTCCCATTCTCCTCTGTGGCTATGGGCAAATCTCTCTTTCTGGACTCCCTTTCTTGGGCTACAAAGTTATCTGTTTATCCCCCTAAAAGATACTAATCTCAGCATTCATATCTCAGAAGTAGTTATTTCCGGGAACTCAAATTTGACTTAATCCTTTAAGGATTTCTCACATGTGATTCTAATGGGATCATATGAAACCAAGAGGTTAGGTGTATTGATTCCAAATGACTTTCTGGCATCTGTCTTCCAAAGAAGAATTAAAAATCCAACCCGGCATCTCACTACACACACATTCTCACCATGATCTTCATTAGTCAACTACTTTTTTAATATAAAACTTTGGTATATGCTTTTTGATTAGACACAGTGCTATAACTTATGTATTGTCTGAATGAACATCTAGGAAATAAGTTGTGCTACTTATTAATCAAAGGTCTCAGCACCCTTTCCATAGTTTGGCATTAATATAGTATCTTATTATTCTGCATGATATTGAGATAAAGAATGTACGTTGCAACTGCATATGTTTAGCTTATATATGTTTGCATTATAATAGAGCACAGCAAAAAGAAAAAAAATAATAACTAGAGGTTCACATGTTGTTACTTCGAGTAGAAAAGATGAGACGAGTCATCCAAACTGGAGCAATGTAATTTGAAAAAACAGGCTTGATATTTTAAATATGATTTCTACTGTGAAAACAAAAATATATGGTGCTTTCATAATACAAAATATTGAAAGTAAAGCACCATAAAATCATCTTGACTAGTGAAGACAAACAGAATATAATGACTTGTGATATTTTGGGTGGAGGGAATGTTTTTTCTAAGTCTGCAAAACACAGAAACATGTTCTTATTAGTTTGAAGTTTACCTTGCCCAGCCCCCTATCCAGCCACCAGTAGTTTATTTCCAGTTCAAGGTTTTTCTTTTCTTCCTTTCCCTTCCCTTCCCATCCCTTTTCTTTCTCTCTCTCTGTGTCTCTCTTTCTCTCTCCCTTCCTTCTTTCCTCTCTCTCAACTTTTCTCTTTCTTTCTTTCTTTCTTTCTTTCTTTCTTTCTTTCTTCTTTCTTTCTTTCCTTTTTCTCTTTTCTTTCTTTCTTTCTTTCTTTCTTCTTTTTCTTTCTTTCTTTCTTTCTTTCTTTCTTTCTTTCTTTCTCTTTCTTTCTTTCCTTCTCTCTCTTCCTTCCTCCTTTCTTTGTTCCTTTCTTTCCTCACTGACTCAGTGAGTCATTGGGAAGCTCCTCCATCCAAACAAACAGCACTAAAAAGAAGAGCCACAAGGAGAAACTAGGGTTATCTTTCCTCACCCAAGCTGAGTTGTCACATCCAAAGGAGAATTAAGACTAACGTATATTTAGAATTACAGTTAGGAAAGCAGATCTCTCATTCAAGCACAATGACAAAAAAAACTATTTCAGAGGAGAGATTACTTGAGCTTTTAAGGGCCTGATAATGTATGTACTAATTAATTCCTCTCTGACAATAAATTTCTTCATATGGGCATTGCCTTAATTTGTCAAAGCCATACATAATCTGATTCCATACTTTGAAGACTTCCTCACAGATATAGCTTCACATTTTTACCCAAAAGACAACTTTCCTGCTTATTATTTGCATAGAATAGAAAACAAAATCAGTGTTTATGTGGTGTAGCTGAAGGAAAATATTATGTCCATGAACTTTTTTTGTTTTGTTCTGTTGTTTTATCCATCACCCTACCCACCTCCCCTTCAGCAGCCTTCAGTTTGTTTCCTATGATTAAGAGTCTCTTATGGTTTGTCTCTTTCTCTGATTTTATCTTATTTTATTTTTCCCTTATTTATTTTTTAGGCTAGCTCTATTTTTAACTTTTTGAGGAAACTCCATACTGTTTTCCAGAGTGGCTGCCCCAGCTTACATTCCCACCACAGTGTAAGAGGGTTCCCCTTTCTCCACATCCTTGCTAACATTTGTTTCCTGACTTGTTAATTTTAGCCATTCTGACTGGGGTAAGGTGGTATCTCATTGTGGTTTTGATTTGTATTTCTCTGATGCCAAATGACGTTGAACATTTTTCATGTGCCAGTTGACCATATGTCTATTAACTTTTAAAATGATGTACATTTGATTAAATATGTTAAATGAATAAAATAACATGGAATAAAATTTTGGATCTTGAGAATCTTTGCTCATAGTATCCAGAAGGATTATTGCCATCTAATAAAGACTATTTAAAATTCATATTGAAAATCTTATGTTAAGAATGCATTTTATGTATATTGAAAATATTAGATGTGTTATGAATTAATTCTTTGGCATTACAATAATGTTTCAGATACTTTAGAAATGTAACATCAAAAGTGGATTTATGAAAGCAAAGGGTATTCATCAAATAATGCCCTAGTCATTTACTGTTCTATGAAGTAATTCATGAGGTTAGTAGGCAGATTAACTTCTTATCTATCTTATCCCAAGCTAAATCACATGGTAATGTTTATCCTTAGGATCTATAAGTGTTCTCTGGATATCCTGGAAGAACAAATATTTGTTTATTTTAATTGCAGATTTAGAATGTTCAGTCCATCACAAAATCTGAAATATGTAGGTTTAAAAAATCATGTCCTTAGAATTAAATAAATGCTTTTAAGTGTGAAGGATATGATTCATTATCACACTTACATGTTCCTTTTTGCCTCATCTGATACATTCTTTAGTTGAAAGCCAGCTGTCTGAGACTCTACTCCTTCCCCCACTACCACAGTAACGGGATTGCAGCTTCCCTCCATAGCATTCTTTTTTTTTTTTTAAGATTTTATTTATTTATGTGACAGACAGACAGACAGACAGACAGCGAGAGAGGGAACACAGCAGGGGAGTGGGAGAGGAAGAAGCAGGCTCCCAGTTGAGGAGCCCGATGTGGGACTTGATCCCGGAACGCCAGGATGGAACGCCGGGATCACGCCCTGAGCCTAAGGCAGACGCTTAACGACTGCGCTACCCAGGCGCCCCCCTCCATAGCATTCTAAATCTTGGTGTTGTCATGAGACATTAAGGATTCATGGATTTCTAAGAATCACTTCTTGATATTTGCCTTTCAGAGGATCTTTTGTAATCTTTAAAATTTTTTTTTATTTGAATATAGATGACACATGTTACATTAATTTCAGGTGTACAACATAGTGATTCAACTTCTCTATATGTTATGCTATGCTCACCACAAGCATAATTACCATTTGTCACCATACAGTGCTATTATGATACCATTGACTATATTCCCTATGCTGTGCTTACCTCAACATAATTAAGGTAATATACCCAAAACCAACAGCTAACATCATACTCAATTGTGGAAAACTGAGAGCTTTTCCCTAAAGACCAGGAACAAGATTAGGATTTCCATTCTTACCCCTTTTATTCAACATAGTACTGGAAGTACTAACCAGAGTAATCAGACAAGAAAAAGAAATGAGATATTCATATTGATAATGAAGAAGTTAAACTGTCACCATTTGCAGATGGCATGAAACTATATGTAGAAAAATCTAAAGACCGCACCAAAAAACTCTTAGAACTGATAAAAAAAAATCCATAAATTTTGTAATTCAGGATACAAAATTAATACCCAGAAATTGGTAGCATTTTATACACTAATGAAAAAGTAGCAAAAAGAGAAATTAAGAAAAAAAACCTCATTCCTCAAGAAGTTAAAAATAGAGCTACCCTATGACTCAGCAATTGCACTACTAGGTATATACCCCAAAGATACAGTTGTAGTGAAATGAAGGGACACCTGTTCCCCAATGGTCATAGCAACAATGTCCACAATGTGGAAGGAGTTGAGATGTCCTTTGACAGACGAATGGATAAAGAAGATGTGGTATACATAAATAATGGAATATTTCTCAACCCTCAGAAAGTGTGAATACCTGCCATTTACATCGATGTGGATGGAACTGGAGGGTATTATGCAGAGTGAAATAAGTCAATCGGAGAAAGACAATTATCATACGGTTTCACTCATATGTGAAATATAAGAAAAAGTGCAGAGGATCATAAAGGAAGGGTGGGAAAACTGAATACAAAGAAATCAGAGAAGGAGACAGACCATGAGGGACTCTTAACTCTGGGAAACAAACTGAGGGTTGCTGAAGGGGAGGTGGGTGAGGGGATGGGTAACTGGGTGATGGGCATTAAAGAGGGCATGTGATGTGATGAGCACCGGGTGTTATACACAATTGATGAATTATTGAACACTACATCTGAAACTAATGATATACTATATGTTGGCTTATTGTATTTAAATAATTTTTAAAAGAAATTCCATTTACAGTATCACCAAACATAATAAAATACCTAGGAATAAACTTAACCAAGGAGGTGAAAGACCTGTGGTTTGAAAACCCTAAAACACTGATGAAAGAAATTGAAGATGACACAAACAAATGGAAAGATGCTCCATGTTCATGGATTGCAAGAACAAACACTGCTAAAATGTCCAAGCTACCCAAAGAGATCTACAGATTCAGTGCAATCCTTATCAAAATACCAACAGCAGTTTTTTTTATAGAACTAGAACAAATAAACCTAATTTGTATAGAACTACAAAAGACTTTGAATAGCCAAAGCAATCTGAGGAAAAACAAAACAAAACAAAAAAACCTGGATGTATCACAATCCAGATTTTAAGATATACTACAGAAAATATGATCAAAACAGGATAGTTCTGGTGCAGAAATAAGACAGATCATTAGAACAGAATAGAGAACCCGGAAACAAACCCACATTTATACAGTCAATGAATCTTCAACAAAGCAGGAAAGAATATCCAGTGGGAAAAAGACAGTCTCTTCAACAAATGGTGGTTGGAAAACGACAGCAACATGCAAAAAAAAAAAAAAAAAAAAAAAAAAGGGGACCATTTCCTTANGACCATTTCCTTATACCACATACAAAAACAAACTCAAAATGAATTAAAGACCTAAATGTGAGACCTGAATCCATAAAAGTTCCAGAAGAGAGCAGAGACAATAATTTTCTTGACATTGGGTATAGCAACATTTTTCTGGGTATGTTTCCCAAGAAAGGAAGGGAAACAAAAGCAAAAATAATCTACTAGGAACACAACAGAATAAACAGCTTCTGCACAGCAAAGAAAACCATCAACAAAACAAAAAGGAAACCTATTCAATGGGAGAAGATACTTGAAAGTTGTATATTCAATAAAGGGTTACTATCCAAAATATGTAAAGAACTTACACACCTCAACACCAAAAGCACATCAAACATACAATTAAAAAATGGGCAGAAGACCTTACTACATTTTTCTAAAAGACATATAGGTGACCAAGAAATGCATGAAAAGGCCCTCAACATCATTAATCAGAATGCCTTCTTCCTTCATTTAATGTCTGTTTTGCCTCTAAACAAAGAGAATGTCACAGATATCACTGAACCCACAATAAAAATATTTTTCAGTGGTTTAAAACATTGCAAAAGTAAGACGACATTCTGGAATATTATGGAACTTTCTGTGTCAGAATTATTCAGATCAATATCGAGTTTTATCTAATGGCCACATATATAAAAACTTAAGAAAACAAATACTTCCACATACTATGTCTATTTAACTAGCAAACAAGAAAAATAAAATACACAGGGATAATTGAATAAAAGGCAAATTGAATTTTGTCTTTTGACAATTGAATAGAAGACAAATTGAATAAAAAACAAACAAAAAACCCCAAATTCCTCATAGATCATAGTTAAATCCACAAAATATAGTGAGGGAAGTTTGATTAAAAGTAATATTTAGAAGAAAAAATAAAAAGGTATGTTAAAAATAGTTTTAAATTATTTAAAAGCTATGGATGGAAGATGTTCCTCAGGATCATTTCAAGCAGAGATACATTAAAGTCATTTGTAATTTTGCTTCCTTGATCAGGGAGAATTTTGGAGGATTGCTCAACAAGTAAAAGTAAAGTATGTGAACTATGTCAATAGAGAAGTTACCAGGGTGTTTGAATGAGTTTCGATAGAATGAAGGTAAGTATGTAGTCACAATGTTCCCTAACTCTTTACCTTTTTAAAATGCATGCAAATTTATAATTAAAAGAACAATCTGTTTCTATGGATGTTTTTGTTTTGTAACTAAATATAGATTCAAGAAGTGTAGAAAGTCAGATACTAGAATTCATATTTGAGTTCTCAAAATAATAGTCCTGTGACGAAAGAGTCAGAATTTTAGCGAGTTGATTGTAGAGTCCTGTTACAAATACAGAAATGACATCAGAGAAAAACACATGAGACTATAATTGCTATTGTGTCTTGACTCATATATGTAAGTTCATACATCATAGTAGTAACGGTGCTATAACAAAACCACTACTAACAACTGAGTGTACTGATTCCTTACTTCTCTGTTCAAATGCTACCACATAGCTATCATCAAAAGCCATTTAAAAGAACATCTAGTTTGCAGAAGATTTAGGCACATATATTGGCTCAACATGTGTAAAGAACAAAATGTTTGAAAAAATATTTTGTAAATATTTTCATGTTCTGTGAATAATTTTTTGTATCATCCCAACCATTGAATTAACAAAGAATATCGTTTTCTTCAAGTTTCAAATCTGGTTTTCTTGAAATTATAACAAAGCCAATATTTAAAAATCTAAACTGAGGACTTTGGGAAACAAACTGAGGGCTTCAGAGGGGAGGGGGTGGGGGATTGGGATAGGCTGGTGATGGGTATTAAGGAGGGCACATATTGCATGTTGCACTGGGTGTTATATGCAAATAATGAATCATGGAACATTGCATCAAAAACTGGGGATGTACTGTATGGTGACTAATATAACAAAATAAAAATTATTTTTAAAAAATCTAAACTTTATTGGATAAAAGGGTTTTGCAAATTTCCAAATTTCCATTTTCATGTGAAAACCAGATCTCATAGTCTTAAACTTGAAACTTTACATTATCAGTAGAGTTATATGTTTTATCAAAACTGCCAGCCAGCAGGAAGGGCTCTTCTCTTTCCAACAAGGCCCCTGAAAATTAGGACAGGAGCCAGAGAGGGAGTAGAGGAAAGTGCAACAAGAAGTAGATTTGAACATTCTGACTCTCTATTTGGTTTTAAAATATTCAAAGGGTAGATCAAGGCCCAATAAACACTCCTAAAACAGATCTTTGCCCCTCACTTTAATGACCTAGCTGAAAAGAGTTGAAAGAACTTAAGAAGAAGCATATGATGCTGCTCAGAAGAATATGCAGAAATTGTTGCATATTGAGAATAAACTCATTATTGAAAAAAATTAGAAAGTAGAGGGAAAGAGTGATACCTTCATCCTGTATTTCCTGTATAAGCTATACTGATAATAAAATAGTAGATCAGGGGAAGTTTCCTTCAGCATGTCACCATTCGTTCTGTGCTCCATTCTCTTGGTTCTGCCCTCTGCACCCTCTTTTCATGAAGGGTAACAATCACATGTTGACATCTGAGTAGTTTTCTGTTTGCTTCCTGCTGTTAAAGTTTTAGCATTGGAATGACCATGCACTTTGTATTACTTGTCCATTTGAGTCCAAAATGACAGTACTTCCCATAAAACTAAAAATATTTTGGGTGTCCTCTAGATTATTTTAGGTGTTCATTCCTTTGATAAATAGTAAAACCACATATCTCTTCAAGATTAAGCCCTTCTGTATCTTGGGCTACTACTGAGACTTTTGAGATAGAACACCCTTAAGCTACTAAAGAGCACTATTATTTGATTGAGAGGATCTTTGAGGTATATTCTTAATTTCCTTATAAGGGCTTTTGTTTTATGTAAAGGTACTCTAACATATTACCTTTAATTTTTTTGAGAGTTTAATAAAAAATTTGTAGTTGTAATCTCAGCTTCATCTTTAGACCCTGTTTGTCTTGCTAACCCTAGATTTAATCTTTGATTTTAGTATCATTTGCCTGCTGAAGAGGCTGAGAAACTTCAAAATCATGATGTTTTGACCCCTTTTGTTTAACAGTTTCCTTTGTTCTTTTTTAACAGTTTGTCACTGCCCTCTTGCATTTCACTCTAAAGAGCAAGAAAAAAAAAGGAGACTACAACAACAGGTGGCACTTCTTTGGTTTTAAATCTTCTTACCCAGATCACCCAGTTTATTAGTTATATTTTCTACTTCCCATATAGCTGTAGGCAACAGAGTTGCCAAACTTTGTGCCACTACATAACAAATATCTCCTTTTCTCCAGTTTCCAATAAAATATTCTTCACCTTCTGGAGAGTTCTTATCTACAGCATGTTCAAAGTCCAAACCTCTACAGATGGTAAGTTCAAGGTACTCTAAGCTTTCATGAAACTCTCCTCAAAGCCCACTGCTCATTCCAAGACCATTCCCCATTTTAGGTTGTAGTTGTGGCAGCACTCTACTTCCAGATACTAACATTGATACTAGTCGACTATTGCTGCATTAAAATCTATCCCATACTTTTTCAGATTAAAACAACAAATGTTTACTCACTTGCGTTCTAGGAGGCAAGATTCTGGGAATGGTTGCTTTATTGGGTGGTCTGTTCCAGAAGTTGCAATCAAGCTGTCAGTCCGGACATCAGTATTTGCATTTAAGGATTGGTGGATCTGTTTCCAAGTTCATTAACTTGGTTTATGGCCAGAGGTTTCACTCTCTCATTATGCAGGCTTCTCAATAAGGCTACTAGTGATATAGATTCTCCATACCAAGAGATTAGATATTAGAGTAAGGGAGAGAACCTCCAAGATGGGAAGCCACAGTTTTTAGGTTATAAAAGCCTAATCTTGGAGTGACATGTCTTTGCTTCTACTGTATACTATTCATTAGAAGTGAGTCATGAAGTGCAGTCTATACTCAAGGAAAGGGAATGTGGAGCACGGTTTGCTACTGTATTTCTTTGGAAGATAAATATGGTTAAAGAAGTTGTGTACGGATTCCACGGTGACAAGGGGTTGATAGCAGTAATTTTGTAACATTCGTTAGCTAAATTGGAGCTAAATGTTCCAGCATGTGTTGGTAATGTTCAGATAAGGTTGAGCACAAATAAAACAGTGAAAGATTTATAAGGCGTAAGTAAAGTGGTAAAGATCTTCATTGTCACTGATTGGTTATCTCAACTTGGTGCATGGCAGAATTCAGGTCTGAAA
The DNA here is from genome assembly GCF_002007445.2 of Ailuropoda melanoleuca. Lineage (NCBI taxonomy): Eukaryota > Metazoa > Chordata > Mammalia > Carnivora > Ursidae > Ailuropoda > Ailuropoda melanoleuca. Next base: position 32,200,936 of record NC_048225.1, on the reverse strand, counting down.
TTCCTCTACTTACCACTGGATTTCCTTCATTTTATTCTCCACTTCCTGGGTCAGCTATATGCAGAGTTCAGCAGAAAAGAACACTAGCTTCCTCTGTGGTTTATCTAATGTCATCAAGGTTGTAGGCAGTGAGATCCTGGCATATGTGTGCCGTTTATCCTCACTCTCGCCTGCTCCACACCAAGCTTTTCTTCTTAACTATAGGTCCTGCTGGTTTAAGGCAATTACAGACTCATCAGCTGATAGATAGTAGCTTATTTTCACAACTTTCTTTACCAGATCCCACAATCATGTAACGTCTAATTCTTACAATAGTTCCCTTATCCACTATTAGGGATTCTACTTTCCAAATAAAACCTAAAATGATAAAGCAGGTTACTATTGCAGTCTAATTGCTCAAAAATATATCAAGATAGTTTCTGGGCATATAAATGCTACGCAGTGGTTATGAACGAGGAAAATGCTATTAACCCTCCAGACATAGGGGTTCACATGTGGTTCCTTTTACCTACAGTAGTAAAAAGTAGCTATGAGTCACTTGTACTCTATTGTCTCTCTGTTTTGAGAGCAACAACAAAAAAATACTAACATAAATTAAAGTATATGATTTGGTCACTTCACACGTAAAAGAAAATCTCAAGGTATGCCTTCTTCATTACCTCAAAAATGAAATCTAAATGATAAACCAAAAACGCCCATCTCTCATCAGTACCACCCACAAGTGTATATTCAAACTCATCCAAACTGCCTACTTTTTTTCAGAGCCATCATGTTTGTTAAGCACATTGCCCTTTATATATTATTTCCTCAGCCTGAAAATACCTTTGATTGGCCTTTTCATGGATACTATCTTCCAATATTTTAAGAAAACTATCATGAAGCTTTACTACCTGGGTTAGAGTCCCTTCCTTTTTTCCATACTCTAAAACACACTCTCCCATAGTATTTATTGCTTGTATTTTATCTCTTTGTCTTCCTTATTACATTGATTGCTAAATTGAATGAATAAATGGAGTAACTTATGTGACATTAACTATAAGGATTAAATATTAATTAACAATATGACCCTGGATGTTAGCTATCATAACTTACATCATTAGAGACCATTGTGTTCATTTACTGCCATTCTAAAAAAGCTACCATTCTAACAACAGCAACTGAGTATTGTGTGGATGATTGTCTGTGATGCTGAGAACATTGCAGTCATTCAGGCAATACAAAAAGCAGAAAACATTTTCAACATCAACCACAATGAGAATGGACAGATAGACAATGAACTTCTATAGCACTCCAAATGGAATAAAGAAAGTAAATCGTTCTTTTGGACATGAAATGTAACTATTTTCTTTATTATCTGAAATGTGTTGAGAAAGCTGTCGATATTTTGGTTTTGGTGAAATAGGAAGTAAAGAAAGACATTGAAGTCAAGGAGAAACCAAGAAATGTGTCTTACTGCAAATACTTAATAATGATTACGTGGAATTCTCCTTCTAATGCCAGACATTTTGTGATTTAGAGTTAGTTGCTGAGAATGGGTCTATGAGTAAACACATAATATGGATTCTCCCTTCATAGAACTACACTTTTGAGAAGGTGCATCTTTGGTGCAAGAAAAAGTTCTATTTTCTCAGACATGTACTATCACCATAGATACTGGAATAGAAGTAAAAGCAGCCTAATGAGGCAGTTGCTCAGAGGATTTGGAGAAGCTATAGCCTAATTTTCCATACCCATTATTTTCCACAGAAGTTATGAATACAATTACTAAAAAAGTAATCACCTAGTAATTACATTTAATATTAAGAATGGAATGAATAAGAGTTTTGTTTATTCTACTTAAAGACATGCCTGTACCAGCAATTTTATACTCATTCTAAGACTACATTTACAAGTATATGGAAATGATAATATTTGAGGTAGTAACCTCAAAGGCCCCCAAATCCCCAGGTATTTTATTATATGTTCACCAATAACTGATATTCTTTAATTATGCACAAAACTAATATTTCATAATTTCATGTATGGAAATAAATGCCAATATCCTTATTATAGATGATGAATTGGCAGCATAGCCAACAATTCTGGGTTTTAGTTTTTTACTAAAAAGCAAAAAGCAGATAAAGCTTAATAAAGTTACTATGAAAAGAGTAAACAACATAAAGTGTGTGGGGTGCTAAGCAACTTCATGTAATAATATATTTAGCTATTATATTTACTTTTGCATCTAAATATTTATCATCAAATTAGTCCAGAAAATAAGTTTGAATGGAAATAGAGGGGACGGTAAATTGAGGAACTTTCAAATGGTAGGAAAGGGGTTGGCATGACATGCATAGAGTTGCAGTAAATGGATTCTAGAACTGGACACAAAGTATAAGAACATCAGAATTAGCTTGGGACTACCAGGACCCAGATGATTTTAGCTCATTTCACAGTGTTATGTTTCAAATGAGGTTATTAAACACTTAGAAGCTCAATTTTATCATCTCGTAAAATGGAATGATAATATATATTTCATTAACTGATATGGTGCGTTCCAAAGCCCCCATCATAAATCACATTTCATTGAATTGCTTTCATAATGAAGATAAAACTATTATCAAAGAATCAGGGTCATAACTAAAGAAAAAAAATGAACAGATAAATTGTATTATTATAATCCTTTTTAAGATGAAGAAACTTGCTCAGAAAGTTGATATGCTGACAGTATATTGTAAGTTTCAGGCAGAAATAGTGATCAGCAAGTTTTCTATATCATTATCTTCTAACACAGTGACTGATACATAGATTGGAGTTTAAAAGTTTTGAATAATTTGTTGAAAAATAAATAAGTGATTTACACATGGTCCGAGGAAAAGTGGATTGCTAAGCAAGTATTCAAAACCATGACTTTGTGGCATCAGTGAACTCTCCTGTGTTGTTAATTCTTCCTCCCCATTTCCCTCACCTCATCCTCCTCTCTCTCTTTCTCTCTCTCATCCTGTTTTTCTCTTATCTCTCTCCGTCTCTGTCTCTGTCTCCCTGTCTCCTCTTTTGACATCTAAGTGGTAGTACAGAATTTGGGTATCTGTGAAAATACAAAGAGGTAGCATGTAACCAGTATGTATCTCACTAACTTTAGGCCCATCCTAGAACAGAAAACAGTAGTATAACACAAAAGAATTTCTTCTTCTTTTTTTTTTTAAAGGTCAGGTTCAACACCTATAAGGTATAAGTAGAAAATAAAATAAAATAAATGTTTTTCAGTGCAAACTTAATAAAATAACAACTAATTCAGAAATTCTTTTTAGCAAAAATGTCCCACTTCAGCAATATTCCATATATGTTTATAACCAGATGCTCTTTATTTATCTAAGGAGTTGTTTCTCCGACCTTCTATGTTGCTTCCTAGATTTTCGAAAATCAATTTTTAAAAATCTAAAATTTTCAAGGAAGCACTCAAACTATTTTTAGGAGTTAGAAAAATTGTCTTTAGGGCCTAGGGAACCTAACTACAACTGTACTCCCAACTTTTATGGATTTATGCCTCTATTTCAAATAGAAGCTCTAAGAATATGGTTATTTTTCTACCCAGAATATGAAACTCTGAAAAGAATGTTTGATTAGGCTGATACAATTCTAAACTAAATCCGGAAATAAATATGCACACATTTTACTGTACCCACTTTAACAGGAAATGACAGTTCTGCTTTGGCTTAAGGGTTTGAGATGCATTTTATAGCACAGGCTTTTGGAGAGATAACCTTTTGATACTCAGGACATAATCCATTGTCAGGCAAATGCGTGTTTTTAATAGTGTCTACTGATATGGCATTCACATTTTACTTCAGATTTCTAGACTTTATGTATCCACTACATAAATAAAGAAACAATATAATACGATATTTCAACTAACAATCTGCTCTTAGTGGAACCTTGAAGCCAATCTGTCAGAACTATTTTCCAAATTTTATTTTGCTACCTGCTTCAATATAGTAACCATCAGTTTTCTTTATCATTTTTCTTTTTTCTAATTATACAATTCTAATATTCCAAGAATGTTTTCCCTTGTATTTTCTTAAATAAGAATTATATAGAGTAATCACAGTACTGAATCACAATACTAAAGTCTCTTTCTATCCACCCCCTCAAATTTTCCCTGTATCTTTGAACTAGAATAGTTCTCTTGGACCATTTCAAAAATAAATACCTCACTAAAATACTGACTTGCTTTTAATAATCCAAAATTGACTATAATGGCTACAAAGGAATAATTTTCACCAGTTTTGCCTAACGACATCAAGTTCAGATGGTTAAATATGATATATTTATTTGATTCTGTTATGTCAGTTCATGTCAAAAAACATTTGCTCCATATGTAATGTTTTTAACGTATTCTATTCTTTAAGTTTTTTTTTAATTTTTAACAAAATAACCTACATACATGATTTTAAAAGCATCTAACAGTACAGAGAAGCTGTAATAAAAGAATCTTAAAACAATTCCTAATGACAAACACTATTTTTGCTTTTATTTCTTAAATTATCAATTCTAATTTACTATGTAATATACTTGGATCAGTTTTTGATTTATTATCAGAACATTGTCTTTTCACTCTCTCATCTAAAATATATAGCTCTAGCTCCCTTTCTGTAACCCCACTTCCCTTTTTATGTCTCTCAATTCAGTTGCACAATCAGTCTGTCTTTCCATTGGTCAAATCTGCATTTTCAATGTACCAAACCTTCCATTCTTTCTTCCAGACTCATAGATACTATATCTTCACTTTCCATTTTGTCAGATGCATATATCAGTACTTAGTCTTTTCCCTCATCTTCTCTGTTCCACTGTTTTTATTCCCATGTCCCAATCTCAGTGTTGTAAATATGTTTTGTATTTCTATTATATTTTAATTCATAGTTAAGTTTTCTAAGATTGGTCTGTGGTTTTTGTTTATTTCTTTGGGTTTTTGTTTTATTGTTGTGCTATTTGTAAGTAAAAAGCCAGTAAAAAACATCTAATTATCATAATTCTGTAATTATTTTCAGTAAGAAATATTATGCTGTGTAGTGAAGAAATAACCTTACTCAAAGGGAGGTATGGTCTTTGTCCTTGGCCACAGGGGGGATAATCTCTAAGAACAATGGAATGTCATGCTTGATAGGAGTGTCTTGGTGTGCCTGTAAACTTTGTCCACTGCAAAGTCTAACAGTGTGATATATGATGGAGTCTTTAGGACACGTCATATAAATCCTCATCTCTCAAGAACCTGAAGACTAAAGCCATTAGCCTGAACCCCCAGCTAGCAGCTGTAGCCACACAAGCACTATGTAATCAAATCCTAATAAACTGTAGACACCAAAGGCTCTAGAGAGCTTTCCTGTCTGGCAATACACAGTACTGTGTATACTGTCACCATCATGGCCTAGAACAGGTTATGCCGCCCATGACCCCACCAGGAGAAGATAATCAGAAGCTCCATGTTTGGACTCCCTGAACTCTGTCCTTTATCTCCCGTCCCTTGGCAGATTTTGATTGTATTCTTTCACTACTCAAGAAAACAGTAATAGTAGGTATAGCACTTTCCTGAGTCCTAGGAGTCATTCTAATGAAATACTTAGCCTGAAGATGGCAGTGGAGAACCCCAAATTTCTAGGCAGCTGGTCTAAAGTAAGAGTGCACCAGGGCTCACAAACCTGTTACTGGTGTCTGAACCAAGGGCAATCTTACAAGAACAGTTCCCTCAGACTTTGCAGTTTGACTAATACGTTGCATATACCGTAATAACATTTCCTTTTCTAGGACTCCAGATGTTGCTGTTATACCAATTAAAGGTGATGGTTTCAATTTTAAACCATCCTTTTTATATTTTCTTTTTATGAAGTTTCTAGGTTTTTGACTAGGTCTTATATACTATCTAGATTTTGTCTGGAACTAGTTTTATTTAGATCTTCCTTTAATTTGCCCAAGGTTGGACCTGAATTCAATAACTTTCCCTTCCTTATTTTAACTACTCATTTTGCTAAAATACATCCTCAAAGGGGATCCCAAAAATATTTTGTTGGGATAAACTTTGAGTCCTTGCAAATATGAAAATAGTTTTATGCTGTCCTCATCTTTTTTTTATAATTTAACTGAATATGAATTATAGATAGGAAACTATTATCCCATAAGATTTTGAAGACTTTGCTCTATTCTCTTACTAGATGTGCCCCATCTTTTCCTCTTAAATTTCTTATCTTTTTAACTTTTGTTTATTTCAGAGATTTCCAGATCTTATCTTCGGACCACTGTAGGATACTTTCTTGCTCACTGTTTGATCTCCAGGATGTAAAACAGTGTCTGATATAAGTAGGCTCTCAGTAAGTATTTGTTGATCCCTAAAAGACTGGATTCTGAGCTCTTTTAATATATCTTCATTATTATAATAACTTTATTAGGCAAATAAGATTTTTTTAATTAGAAAAAAGTAGTTTTCTTATAAAAAATAATTAGCAAAATACCTGTACTTTCTTTCATTTTATTTCCTTAATTCATTATGATATCAATTTGTAGTTATTCTCTTAGAACAACATCCTTCTATTTGGCCATGCTGCTCTGAGAGGATTATTTTCAGAGTTTTAGGCAATTTAATTCTTCATTTTTAGCTTTTGTGATTACTCTAACTACAGTCTTACAGTCAGAACTTATATTATGTAGAACATGGAAGTTTCTATGGTGAACTGTTCTTAGATTTTTCTTATTTTGATATCTTTAAGTAAAATATGTATTTAAAACAGAACCGAAAAATCTAAATTCTAAATGTATAATCTCAATAAATAGATAAAATTAATGCATTTATTCATTCACTTAAGAAATAGCTTATTGTGTGTGAGTCAGAATAATATATAGATACTATGGGTACAAAAATGAACAAAATATAATGATTAGTGATATTGTATTATTAACCAAATATTGTTATATAAATAAGTATGGATATGTATTTATAACATAGACCTATATAGATAACTTATATCGGCATATAAATGCTATTAACTGTAAGTATAAATTGTGAAAATATTAATTTTTAACAAAGTCATTGTAATTTGCTCAAAGGAGGACACTTCAACGACTTTTGGAGCCTACACCAAAACAAAAAGTGTGATGGTTAAAATGTCAGCAACATAAAATTTGAAATATTGTATCACATTATTTGAATAGCCAATTTAAGATGCTATATCCATTAGAATCCATCATCCAAGGTGGTGAAAATGTTCAGAAGGATAACCATTTGAATTTCATTACTTCAGATAAGACTTGGTATTGCAAACTCAGTCTTATGTCTTTTTTTATGGTTAAAATTTATAACCAAATAAAATTTGAACAAAAGAAAAACCTTCTTGTCCACAAATATATTGTCATTTAAATAGATGCTACACACACAGTAGACTCTCTATAAATAGGCAATGAATTATTAAATTCAAACATTAGATATAAAAAATAAATTGAGTTGCATAGAAAAAAAATGCCTGGTGAAATAAAGTAATCAGCATACATAAATATTCACATTAGGTGTTTCTGTTTCAAATTCAAATTTTCAACAGCAAATTAAAATCTTTTGTCACTGAAAAGAAATGGCTCACTTTGTGTGTGTGTGGGTATGCATAATACCCAAATAGGTTTTTAAATAAATACCTATGATTACAAAGTAATGTTTACTTATAATTTAGGGCATTTCCTAGCATCATGAACTATTTAATAAGGAGAATAAGAATATAATCACCTCCAATAATCAGGTAAAGAAGTGTTTGTAAAAGAAAAATTTTCTAGCTTACGAATGTATTTTCTAATGTGTTAATTATTGTACAGTTCAGTCATAGTAGAGTGGATTGTTAAATATCACTTATATTTTTCATAAATGTATAAGAAAATATTATTTTCTAATAGTAATAATAATAATTACATAGTACTTTTTGAAAAGAATATAAAGTCATATCAGCCTAATTTTCTTCTCTGAAGACCAAAATTAAAATTAAAATAAGCTGGGAATGGGCCCAGGCTAACAGTTGCTACTAAGAGGCAGGAAAATCAAGAGAGAAATGACATCTCTTTGGGCTCGAGAGAAAATAGCTACAGATGAGAGATTTCTAAGATTCTTTTGAGAAAAAGGGTGAGGAATTGAATTCACTTCCATATCCGTTTTCACATCAGGGCACTCACTTCTGAAGAATTAAATTCTGAAGTTTCCTAGTATTGGAGGTTAAGACACTAAGCAGATTGCCCTCAAAAATAAAGGCAAGTTTCAACAATCTTATGATTCTGAGGAGAAAGATCCATTTCAAGGACGACCAGTGGGAGAGACCTCACTGGTGATCATCTCAGATTCTCAGTTGGAGCGTGTAGGAGTCTATACCCTAGGAGGAGTAGCAGCTCCAGAAACAGAAGTTTTTGCTATTTTCAAATGAAATTAGAGTCATTTAATTTCCTGATTGAAAAAACTCATCTAATCCTGCTCCAACTGCCTGAGCAGAGGAAAGGTTGAATGTTCTAGAGAAAGATATGATGAGGCAACTCAATAATTTTTCAGATATAATGCTCAGAATTTATTATAAAAAATATGTTGTGCAAAGAGACAAAGACTAACATTCAAAAGAAAAAGGGCATAAATATAATCAGTGGTAAACCTGACATTATAGTTTAAGAACATCTTTAAACTAGATGTAATTACAATATGTTAAAAATGGGGGGGGGCGCCTGGGTGGCTCAGTTGTTAAACACCTGCCCTTGGCTCAGGTCATGATCCCAGGGTCTTGGGATCCAGCTGCGGGAGACGTGCTTCTCCCTCTCCCACTCATCCTGCTTGTGTTCCCTCTCTCGCTGTCTCTCTCTCTCTGTCAAATTAATTAATTAATTAATTTAAAATCTTTTAAAAAAAAGATTATTCTTAAAAAAATAGGGAAAATATATAATCTGAAAATCCTTTCCTGACAAATGACTCTGACAGAATGGACACAGAATAAAAAAGAATTAGTGTTTGAAGGAAACTAAATCAGAGTAATAGAAAGGATTCATCAGAAGAAAAGAAGAGAATGAAAAAAGCATTTTTTCAAGAAACACAGTCCATGAATTCTCCAAAATCAAGTACTAGCATCAAATCACAGGTGTAATAAATTCTGTATACCCTAAGAAGTATGAATACAAAGAAATCTACATCTTGGTACATCATAGTAAAACAAACGAAAACCAAAGATAAAGAGAAAATTTTAATAGCAGCTATAAAAACTGACGCATATTGTTGTAGCAACAACAATATAACTGACAGCCAACTGTTCATAGAGGTATGGAAACCAGAAAACCATGAAAAAATATTGCCAATTGCAGACAAAAAAAAATGCCGAGAGTTCTACATTCAGCAAAAATATTATTATAAATTGAGACAAAATAAAAATTATTTCAGAAAGGCTAAAATTAAGGAACATCATTATCACACCTGCACTTAAAGAGAATCATTCTAGGTAGAGGCACAACAAACAGGAAGAAAAGATTATACATGAAAAGGTGAATGTTTGGGATAAATATATTGGATATGGCTAAACAATAGAATAATTATAATGTAAATATTAAATACATGTAAAATTAACTACACAAAAACAAAAATAAAAGCGGGAAAACTTTAGCATCATTGACATTGCTTGAACTAATAATTTATATTAAAGTGAGTCCAGAACCCTCAACTAATTTTCTGTTGTGACCACTTAATAAAATAATGTACTTAGAATAAGCTGATCATATAATTTAAAATGTAATTCAAAAGAAGGCAAGAAAGTGGAGTATATACCAGAACAAATAGTAATATGGTAGATATAAACATTATATATGTGTACGTGTGTATATACATATATGTATATATGTAACTGTTAAATGTTAAATTAACTGTTAAAACTAAATACTAAACAAAAAGCAAAGATTATTATACCAGAATTTTTTTTAAATAGGTTATATATTCCTTACCAGAGATACACCTTAAATATGTGTGAGCATAAAGAGACTAAGAATTAAAGGATGGAAGCGATCCAAGATGGTGGTGTAGGAAGATCCTGAACTCACTCCCATGACGATACCAAATCTACAGCTACATGTGAATCATTTCCCTCTGAAAGAATATCTGAAAACTAGATATTTTTCCTTCCACATTAAACTCTTCCACAAAAAGATAAAAGGACCATAGTAAGATAATTAGGAGAAGCAGACACAGTCTCGGTCTCAGGTAAAACTCCACTCCCAGCACAAGCTGTAGCACAACACCACACTACAGGGAAAGATCTCACTTATCTGGTGCTTTCAGAGGAGTGAGGGGTTAGGCCCCACATCAAGTATTCTAACCTTTGGGATCTGCACTGGAGAGACAAGCTCCAGAAAATTCCTGGCTTGGAAAACCAATGGGGCCAGCATCTAAGGAACCCTAAGTGCTATAGGAAACAGATTCTTCTTTTAAAGGTCTGGCATGTGGGCTCACTCATGCTTGGACCCAGCAGAAAATGCCAACTTGAAATATACCTAGACTATAGGTGAAGGAGATTTGTTTGCTGGTCTGGAGGCATCTATTCAAGAAGTAGAGGGCAGCTGGACCTCTCTCTGGAGAAGGAGGTGCTGGTACATGCCATTTGTGCGCTCTCCATATATACTGCTAGCACTGGAAGATGTGCTTGTATGAGGCATCATCCTGCTGCTTCACTTGGATGGGGAGGGTAAACACTCCTGGCACTGCCCCACTGTCTTGCTGAGGCCAGAGAGATTGATAGGCACCATGATCCTCTGCTTTCTGGCTGGAGCAGGTGAGTGCAAAGAGTTACAGCATTCTACTGCTCTCTTGCTAAAGTTGGCAAACACAGGTGGTTGTGACACTCCCACAAACCTTGGCTGGGACTGGCAGGCACAAGTGATAACAGTGTTACCCCACACCCAATCTGGGCCCAGCAAAAGCATCAGATAGGGCACTCTCTTGCAGTCTTGCTGAAGCCCATGCAGTCAAGGCATTTCTCACTGCTTTTCTGAAGTGAGTGAGTGTAACTCACCCCCTATACTTTCCTGATGCTCTACTAAACCCAGCAGGTGCACACAAACCGTACTGGGAACAATCCACACATTGGATAAATAGTCTTGTATTGGGGTTGGCATTCCTGAGCTCAATGAAACTATAATAATCAGAAAGATAGTTTCTGGCAAGCCAACACCTCCAGGACAGTACACAGATAGCAGACTGAAACATACCTCTAGTCGTCTTGTGAAATAGTCCTGTTTGCTTATATTGGAGATTCAGCCTGAGGGCATCTGTGCCCTCATTTTCATAAGCAAATATAATCACTGTAATAGAGCCATGGTTTGGGATGGGGTAAAGTGGACAGTCCTGGAGAGACCATGAGCATAGGGTCTAGTTGAATAAGAAGAGCTGTTCCCTTTCCATTTGTAGGAAGGGATTAGGACATTTCCACCTGCAGTTGCTATAGCAATTAGGCAAGATAACAGAAATAAAAGGCATCTAAGTTAAAAAGGACGATGAAAAACTTTATATAGACTTAAATGGTACATTAAAGTAGATGTACATAGTGGATAGTAAAAGGAAGGGAATAATAAAGGTCAGAGCAGAAATAAGTGAAACAGAGAATAAAAAGGCAATGGAAAATCTCAATGAAACTAAGAGACGGTTCTTTGAAAAGATAAAATTGACTAACATTTAGCTATATTCACCAAGAAAAAAGAGAAAGGGCTTGAATAAACAAACTCAGAAACAAAAGATGAAAAGTTACAACTGATACCACAGAAATACAAAGGATTACAAAAAACTACTAAAAACAATCATATACACACAAATTCAAAAATCAAGAAGAAATAGAAAAATTCCTAGAAACATATAATCTTCCAAGACTGGATCAGGAAGAAATAGAAAATCTGAATAGAGTAATGACCAGTAAGATTTCAATAGTAATAAAAAACATCCTAACAAACAAAAGTTCAGAAAGAAATGGCTTTACTGGTGAATTCTACCAAACATTCAAAGAATAATTAATACCAATTTTCAAACTAGTCCAAAAAACAAAAGAGGAAGGAACTCTTCCAAATTCATTTAATAAGGCTATTATTACCCTGATACCAAAAGCAGATAAGGGCAACCCTATAAAGGAAAATTATAGACTAATATCCCTGATGAACAAAGATGCAAAAATATTCAACAAAATGTTGAATTCAAACTGAATTCAACAATGCATTAAGAAAATTATATACCATGATCAAGTGAGATTTACTCCAAAGCTACAAGAATGCTTCAACATCTATGATCAAGCAATGTGATACACCACATTAACAAAATATAGGATTAAAATTATATGATCATATCAATATATACCTAAAGGGCATTTGACAAAATTCAACATCCATTTATGATAAAAACTCTTAGCAAAAGGGGTATAAAGGGAATGTGCCTCAACAAAATAAAGGCCATATATGATAAACCCACAGCAAATGTCATACTCTATGATTAAAGCTGTAAATTTTTCCTCTGAGATCAGGAACTAGACAAGGATCCCCACTCTCCCACTTTTCTTCAACACAGTATTAGAAGATGTGATGTACATATAATGGAATACTACTCAACCACAAAAATGTAGAAAATCTTGCCATTTGTGACAACATGTATATGGAACTTGTGGGGATTATAAGTGAAATAAGTCAGGCAGAGAAGGACAAATACTACATGATTTCACATATACATAAAGGATAATGCTTCCCGACCAAGTTGTGTTAATTTCAGAACCAAGGTTTGGTATAAAGGTCATAGGCCAGGAAATGTAACTGACAAAATCAGTAGGAAAAAAAGAAGGAGAAAATAGAGTAAATATGTAAAGTCAAAACAGGCTGATAAATGATAAAATTCACAATACATAAATTTGACAAAGTATTAATATACAATACAAAGAATACTTACTTAGCAAGGAGAAAAAAAAACTTCAAAAAGAGATATCCAAATGAGGAAAAAACAATCACTGATACACAACAAAATGGATGAATCTAATAAGCAAACTTAGCAAAGTAAGCCAAGTTGAAAAAAGCAAATACTATAAAGATTCCATTCATAAAAAATTCGATAGCACAGAGAACTAACTTATGGTGTTGGAAATTGAAGGAGTCATTATCCTTGGTGTGTTGATTAGGAACTGGAAGGAAGCGCGATGAAGATTTTGGCATAATAATAATTTCTATTATTTAGCCTACCACTGATTACATGAGTATGTTCAACTTATAAAACTTATAAAATTATGACTTATAAAACATACTTAAGTATAATAACATAAAATTCTGCAAACTACACTTATCCTTTGTAATTTTTAAATAAATCCTCATTGTTAAATAGATTTAATAAATAGATAAATTGATAAGTCTAGGTATCTATATTCCAAACATCATTCCAAGACTTTCCACCCAAAATAATACTTATCCAAGATTTCCATTCACCATAGCTTCTGGTAAAGCTGAGCCAAATCAGACAAGGCTTATAAATTTGGTTCAGGATTACCTTGCTTATGTAAATTTATATAGAGGATAATTTTACATTTGGTACACACACACACAAACACACACACCCCTGTAAATGGAAGTTTAATTTATGTAGGCAACATTTCTCTAGGCTTTACAAATCTAGAAAGTAGGGATAGAGTTAAAATAAAAATTGCAAAAGCAGTAACTCTTTCTGAACCTCAAGTTTCCACCTGTACTTCAAGTAGTTCCAGCCTTGTGCAATATTGTCCTCACTAATCCCTTCAAGTCTTATCCTGTAGTCCCCAGGTGTTCTTGTCATCTTACAAAAGCTTTGTCAGCTCATTTCCCATCTCTTATTTTCTTCCTTGTCTCTTCCCTGCTTCAGAGCCTGTGCTGCCCGTAAAATTTCATAAGATCAGCCACAGCAGTTACTGCCTCAGCTAGCACTCATTCTTAAAGTGCTCTAAAGCTTCCCCACTGTGTGAAAGCCACCGTGCTGTGACAAACCAACCATGCCTGACTCTCCTCTGATATACTAGGGTCCAGAGTATATCCATGCTCCTGTCATTTTTGCAGATGCTTAGTGCTGGATTATGTGTCATGATTCAGAAATATACCACCTGGAATTAGAAACAATAATAAAAATGTGCATAGACAGAAGCCTCAATATTTAAAAATAAAGCAAACAAACCAAAAAATTCTAACACATATAACAAACTCCATGGGTACATGATATACATTTTATGAAAAATATGAATGAAAAAATATATTTTGAAATGTCTAAGTGCAGTGCACTGACATTTTAGGAGCACAGTTGAAAGGCTTCATGTGTGAATTTTATATGCAAATGTTTACAGAAATATTTCAGTGCTTATATGTTCTTGCTTCTTCATTTTTCCATTTTAACTATATTTCATATTGTACTTCACTCAAAAGTCGAGACTAAAAAGAAATGATTAAAAAGTAACAAAAGGAAAAGATTATTAATGCTAATATTTGAGATCAAACTGTAAAAGCAACAAATATTCTAAAATTTCCTTTCTGAAACAACTACAATAATATCATTCCTGGAGAATGCCATGAACATAAAAGCAATTCATTATTACTATTCTAATTATTGTTTTTAATCATGTTTGAAATAAGAAGATGGAAATGATAATGTGAGATTTAAAAAGTAAAAGTAAGTTATAATAATAAATGTTATTTAATGGTGAATTAACTTATTTTATGACATACTTAATGAAAAATAAAATTGTTGAGCATATGAAAATATGCATGACTGTAGAAATTGACAGAGTAGGTATGCCAAAGAAGCATTTTACAAAACTGACTATTCCAACAAACTCTTCCATAATATTTCACTTGTCAAATTGCCTGAAAATATTAAGACTAACTGATGAGACTCTTTATAACCCAGAGGTACAAATTTACAAGTTTTTAAGTTTTTCTAAGAGGCTAAAATATTCAAAGACCTCTATAATAGCCAAATAATTCTAGAGTTGAAGCAAGATCAAGCTATTAAAAAAGGATAGCTTGTACCAAGCTATAAAAATAAAACCATGTAAAAGGAATCACTGAAGATGAAACTTTCTAAGGATATTTCATTGACATTACAAGCTCATTATTTATATTTTCATTAAAGCCAAACATTCCAGTAAACTCACCAACTAACATAGCTTTATAGCTATGAGACTAAGTTAGAACCACCATAAAGTGCTGCGCTAGATGTGCCACTGATGGGGGAGACCCATGAAGAGAGTGAATTGGGGCTAAAATCAAGTTTTCACATCTCTCACACAGCTATGTGAGTAGGCATGCTCCTGCGGGAAGGTGGTCAGCCTTAGAATTGGCTGAAAGGTACAAACTGGGGGGGATATTATGAGTGTGTGTGTTATGGATGATTAGGAATAAATTCAATTAGTCATGAATTCTGTTTCAAATATCTACATATACATAAAACAGTAAAGACAATCTAAGCATCTAGTATAGTAGGGAAAAATGCCTTGATGATTCTCACTTGAGAGATAGAGGGAAAATATTTCATCAAATGATAATTTACAGAGTTGCGTATTTCATTTTCTACTTCCCATTTTCTTCCAAGCAAGCTTGTGACACCGACAAGGTTTACAAATGACATGAGCATAGTTAAAATATTCCCTGTTGTCCAACAAATTGCTAATTTAACCTCTCTCTTCTGTTTTCTAGATGAACAGATATGAATTTTACCCAATTATTTATAACAAATGCAAGCCACTCTATGGCACATTCTATGGAGCTAGGAGAAATACAGTAATAATTGCATCCCCATTTTTAGGTCCAGGAAAGGTACTCAGAAGCCTCCCACAATTAAGGGTTTTGCGCAGTTCTCTCTGGTCTTCTATCCACATTGGTTATACTGCTACATGCATTGTCCATGCCACCATGATTTCTGAAAGGCAGATAGATAGGTCTATAGCTGTCTGACAATGTAGACCTTTGCCAAGTCAAAGGTTCCTTGTCCATATAGCCATTTTTCTTTGAGATCTATCATATCACTTAGGACCTTCAAAGTAGTAGGACACAGCTTATTCTGGATACAGTGAGTCTCCACCTCCTTTCCAGATCAGAGAATGTACTTATTCCCCAAGTGCAGTCACACTTTCTTGTAGCTCCAAGTTGTTATTCATCCTCCTTTCCTTTCTGAGAAATTTTTGCTTAAACTTCCCAATGAGGGGTTGAGAAAAGAAATACTAAAAAGGAAACTTCTTCAGGAAGATTCATTTTTTTTTTAATGAGGGCGTCCCACAGCAAAGAAAATGATATAATTTGCTATCTTCTTGAAACAAGGGGAAAATCAAAATAAAACAAACGAAAAACACAAAACAGTATCTTAGTTAATCATCTTGTCATTCTCCTACAATAAACTTTACTGCAAACACAATTCATTTCTCATTTGAGATACTTTTTTTTTTAAGAGCAGGGAATAAGGTAGACTCCTCAGGGCAATACATCTTCCACACAGTTGCTAACCACTTCAATGTTGTTTTCATTTATTTTCCTTGTTTCAGTGAGTATAAGCCTTCAGGGGTAAGCAGTGATATTTGGCTCCTAGCTCAATGCTTCCAATAAATTCCTTTGTTACAGAACCCTTCTCAGTTTTTAAGCTTACAAAGTTGGAAGAGGATTTTGTGTTGTTTAAATTTGAGGGTCCCTATCCAATCCTTCCCTGAAAACCAGCCTATTGTTAGAAGGCAAAGCAAGAAAAGTCCTGCTATAATCATGACCAGTCTCTCCCAATAAAAACATCTATTATTCAGTGAGTGATTCAGCCATTTTTCTCTCCCTGCTGATGACTGAACTTGGTGAATTTGGAGCACCACAAAGGTAGTGACACCTTGATCCTTCTTTTGGTGTGTGATGAAGCTGTTCCTTATTGCAGGCCTATTATAGAGATTCAATATATAGTTAATAAGTGAATGGATAGATGAATGGATAGATGATCCGGGGTGGAGAATATGAGGAAAAGCCTTCATTCTTATCTACGTGAATGCACCATAAAAGGCATAAGCATCCTTTGGAGAAAACAACTCATATCCAATATTCAGCAAGTAAAATCTTTCATTAGAGTCATTTTCCAATCATATATTAAATACAAATAGAAACTGATTTGTTGTTAAATGATAACAGATTATGATATCCCAAATTTGTCCTTTTGGTTATTGATTATTCTGAACTGTAGGCATTTTAAAAATAGTAACTCAAAAAAGGCTTTCTCTGAACTCCCTTTTTTCTGTCTGAAGATAGATCCTCCAAAAGGAACTCAACTGTCAAAAATCCCCCCCTTGATTTCCAGCAACCAGGCAAGATTGAGGAGGAGTCTAGAGGTCTATACCACACCCCAGACAACATTGTCACAAAACTATCAAACCTACCATCTATTCTTACGAATGTCCATTCATCTTTCCTAAAAAATAATTTGCTTTCCCCTAAACACTTTCATTCCCCTTCTGCTTTCCCTATTAAGATAATATCTAATCTTGAATTTTAAAGCTATCTCTTTGAGTTACTCATTTTTCCCTGGGTATCTCCATGTATACATGAGGTGTATATGTTAGTAAACTTTTGTTTTTCTCTTGTTAATCTGTTTATTATTATAGGAGTCTCAGTTGAGAACTCAAAAGGGGAGAGGAAAATTATTTTTCCTCCACTATACTGCTTTAAATTCATCCAGAAGAAAAATGATCTCTTCAACAACATCGATTGAGCATCTACCTTTTATTAGATAGGAATTTTTCTTAGGTACCCAAATGGCTCAGAATGGAATGGTGAAAGTATCATAAATCTCAATGGCTTAACATAATACAGAGTGTGTTTCTCTCAACTATGCATCCAAAATTACTCAGTTAGGGGCTCTGCTTCGTGTAATCATTGAGGATCTCAGTATGACAGTGATGCCATCATCCTCTGACAGCATGGTGAGGATAATGCATCCACACTTACAATGATACACATCATTTCCCCTCACACCATTTGCCAGAACTAGTCATATGACCCCAACTAATCACAAGGGGCCAGTGAAGTGGACTCACCCTTTGTTCCCAGAAGGAGGAGAATTTGATATAAATGCACTCTAGAAGTGAATAAGATCATTATTAACACCACGTGTTACATTCAGTAATAAAATAATGCTCACAGACCTGAATACACACCTTAGCATTAACTTATAGATGTTATATAATTTGTATAAGTGACTTTATCCCTTGACTCTGCTTCCCTATCTAAAAGTGAAAATAATGAATTTATACGGTGTTTGTGAGGAATATACAATGTAATGGAATATATATATATAAAGACCAGGCACATAGAAGCTTTTCAACAAATGGCAGTGGTAGTAGTTTTTCTCATAATATATAGCACAACAGAGGTAATCACTGTCTAGAGCAGTTATCTTCTTTAGCTACATATTGGATTTATCTGTAGAGCTTAAAAAACAATAATGCCTGGACCCTACATTCAGATTGTCATGTGGTGAAGCTAAAGCAATGGTATTTTTAAAGGCTACCAATTCATTTCAGCATAAAAGCAGGGTTAATACCTCTCTAGTAAGATGAAAAATAAAATAGACATATATGGTCGATATTAATTTGGTGTCTTTGTCAGAGTTTCTCTCCTTTTTAAAATATATACAACTCAACAAACTACATTGTTTGAAGAGGGAAATAATCATGTTTTCTGTTGTGAAATACACTGCTATTACAGTTTAACAATCACATTCATTTTATAGCAAGCAAGAAAATAGATGCTATACAAATAATTGTTTTCTCATGGTGGAGAATAACAAAAAAAAATCCATGGAAACATAATATATAGATGTACAGTAGCTGAGTAAAACAGGGGAATCACCTTGAAGTTTAATACATATTTCCAACTAAAACAAGAGATCTAGGTTATGTTTCACGTATACCCTTAATTAAAAAAACAACAACAACAAAAACCCCCAAAAACCCCACAAAACCTCTCAGAACGCTTTATTGATGGAGGTACACTAATGAGAAAAAAATTTTACCTGAAAGTCTACAGTGACACAAGAGATAGAGAACATTGTGAGGAATAGTCTAGAGCATAAATATACAGCTTGAATACTCATTCACAAACTAAAACTGCTACTATATAATTCATTAAATAGGAAGAAACAAAGCGTTGTTGCCAAAGCACAAATTATAATTTAACCATAGAAATTGGGGAGACACGTTAAAATTTAATTTTGCATATAATGATAACATGATTGATGACACTCCATCCCCTCAGCTCCCCTCTCCCTTCTCCTCCTTCTCCTTCTCCTCCTCCTCCTCCTCCTCCTTCTTCTTCTTCTTCCTATACCATTAAGGATTGCGAAGCATAAACCTGCACTCTATGGTTGGCATTTTTACACAAACCATCCCCATCATCCATGCCACCCTTTCATGCTTGCCTCAAATCAACATTAAAACATGGTGAATGAACAAGCTATTTAGACTATGAAAGTATCTTCCCTGAAGTATTTACATGAGGATATAATCTCCAGGGATTAGGTAAACCATGACAGAAAAGAACACCATATAATATTCTTCTCCTTCATTAGCTAATCGATTTGGTATTTAAGTCAACAAATTGTACTCAACATTTATTATACATAAAGCACTGTGTTAATAATGTTATTTTTCTTAAATATTCATTTGTTTAAAACCTCTTCCTTTGCCTCATTGCATCCGAGAGAGCAAGATGGGTCACCAGCAGCTCTACAGGAGCCATCCAAGGAAATTTGGCCAGAGCTTTCGTTTTTGCCGTGTGTGCTCTAACCAGCATGGTCTGATCCGGAAGCATGGCCTCAACATGTGCCTCCAGTGTTTCCATCAGTACCTGAAGGATATAGGTTTCATTAAGTTGGATTAAGTGGGCTTCCTTGAATGTGTCATCTAAGATACCTACCTTAACTGCAGATATCCAAGATACCTACCTTAATGCCAACTCACTGTACACAAAATGAAAATATTTTAATTATGAGTGCAAAAAAGTAAAAAATAAAACCTCTTAATAGGTTAATTTTGTATATAAAGTACATGAATGTATATTTATTTATTTATAAATTTTTATATTTAAAGTTTTACATATATCTAAAATACACAAAAAAAACACATCTCATTTAACATTAAGTATTTATTGAAGACCTGGTATAGTCAAAGCACTACCCTAGTTTCTTAGATGTTATGTCTTGTGCTATTTTTGGCATTTTATTTTTGTTTTGTTGTTTATTTTTCATTTCTTACTTAAATTATGAGAGTAGTTAGCAAAAAGGGAAATATTAACTTAAACAAGGAGAAATAAGTTTGAAGTAAGTATACATGAAACATTTTGCAACTATAAAATTATTTGGATATGTGGAGAAGAGCAAGAGTAGAATTCACATACTCCTTAAGTTTGTGAATCAATTTATAAAGTAACAGCAAGTTTTTTTTATTATTATTACTTAAATGAAGAAATGCTATACACACTTGTGAAGAAACAAAAAATATATATAAAATGAAGCAGTGCATATGTATATTATAACTACTTCAATTTAAGCATCTAGTGAAGGAAAAAGATAGGAAAAGAATTGTGTATAGAAGTGATAAATACTGGCATTACAAATGGCATATTACAATGATGTGATAGGTTGTTTATTTAATTGTAATTTGTGTTTGTGAGAGGTAATAGGGTGAAACATTTAAGAGAAAAAATTTTTGACACCATACAGGTATGATTCACAACTCATTTGCTGATACTTGGAACTCTGTAGCTTTAGGCACAGTTTTTTAAATCCTTGTGTCTCAAGGTCTTAATTTTACAGTGAGGTAATTCCATCTATTTCATAACACTGTGAGGATTAAAAAATGCATTTGTTTAAAGTATATGGTCAATAAACTACAATAGAATACTAATCAAATGCAGTGATTTTAAAGTGAATAGGAAGAAAACAGGAAAAAAAGCTACAGATAGTTAAGTATTTATAGCTTAAAATACTAAAAGCAAAAGTTTATTGCCTTGGACCTCTGAAAGAGTGAAGACTTGAAGTTTAGTAAGTCTAATTAAAGGAGAGCAATAATGATTATAATAAAAGAGTTGGATAGAATGTAGTAGCATTATTTAAATCCCCATAGCTAATATTAATAAAACACTCATGAATATAAGTTGACCAATATTAACACATTGGCATGACTTTTACTTATTTTAAGATGAACTGAAACTTTAAAATATTTTTCAAGACTATCTTTTCACCCTCTTCCATTTCATGTATGCTTTTGTTAAAAGAAAAACATTGCTAAGGAATAGAACCCTAAAAGTTAAAAACATGATTTTTGGTAAAATGAACAGTATATGTTGATATGTTTTTCTATCTTCAACCATGACAATAATTAATGCTCATGGCTGGAGTAGAAAAAGTTATTTTTCAGTGGAACAATTATTGATTTTTTTCCTACGGGATTCAGAGTGTTATTTTCAAGTGCTCTATTGTCTTTTTTCCAAAAATCGTATATAGATATATTTTATGTTCCTTAGTCTCTGTTTCTCTTTTACTGTTTAGTGCTTGTTTGATAACTAAGATTGGGCTTCTCATCAGTGAGAAAGCTAGTCTTCAGATTTACACTGCAGCTACTTCTAACAGTGTGTGACTCCAGAATAGTATCAAAGATAACTAAGAGTAGTTGCACTTAAAGATTTTTTAACATAGTACAAAAATAGTGTTTTATTGACATAATGCATCACATTTGTATCTTAAATTTTAAAGACTATTTAGTATAATTATGGTCAGTATGTTAGACTAAAACAGTTGTCTTCCAAATCTCCATTTTACACACAGAAATTGACAGAATATGAAAAAAACTAGTTTAAAATAAGACCCAAGAGAAAAAGAAAACAAGAAAGAAATATCTCAGGTTCTAACCATGAAAAGGAACATGTTTGTTGTAAACAAGCGGACTATCGATATGTAGGAAATAATATATAAGAATGATATATAATGATATGTAAGAATAATCTTAGGTTGGGAAACAGATGCATAGCTCCTCTACAGTGCAGATTGGAGCTAAACCTCACAAACTTAAAAAATTGAAAAGACTAGCCCACTGCAAAAAAGGGATTAAAAATATGTGGCACCTTGCCTTGGGGATATTCAATAGACATAAGTCTGTGTGTGAAATAAGAGACACCTGAGAACAAACAGTATCCCATTAGCATTTCCCATGAGGCAAAAAATCTAAGCCAATAAATGAAAACAAAACTGGACTGAAGCATGCACAATAATTACACTTGAAAAATAATATATTTACTAATTCAACTTGCATTCTTACAAGGTGAATGTATCTTCATTTATGGATACGACATTTTCTCATGTTAAAAACAATGACAACAACAGTAACAACCTAATATAGCTTTAGAAGCCTGCACACTTGCACCTCAAGGCATGTATGAGAAAACTAATGGTAACATTTTTATTTTGATCAATGGCAAAAACTAGAAATAATCCAAAATAAATCAAAAGTAAAATGGATATACAAATTATGATTTATTCATACAAGAAATTACTGTGGAGAAACCAAAAATATAAGCAATGATTTCAAGTAAAAACTCAGATTAATATTAAAAACATAATATTGAAGAAAGAAACCCATATATAGAGGAAAGACTACATACCACATGAATCTAATTATATAAAGCTTTTTTTTTTTAATGGCAAAAGTCAACAATAGAGATCTGTAGTTATGGGATACAATAGGGATGCATAGTGATGAGGTAAATTTTAAAGGGAATAAAGAAAATGGTTGCCACACATGTGAGCGTGTAGTAACTCTTAAGAGAAAGAGATGTAATTGGGTTGTAATAAAATAATAAATATGAAAGGTAGTAACCTAGAGCTTATAAAGGACAATGGGGAAGATTCAAGTAAGCATAGTTTTACTTATTTCTTCGGCTAAGTACAACTAAAAGCACTGAACATTATATTAAAAAAGAAATATATATATATATGTAAGGAGACTCTTCAAAGGTGGGAAAATGAAGGCATAGTTTCTAGGGACATGGGGACTGGAGGAAAAAAAAAAGTATTAGTTCTCTGGGTTTTATTTTTGTCTAATATGTCCCAAACTTGGAGTTAAAGATGACTGCAACCTGGAAATGCCAACAGGCACAGACAAAAGTATTACCCAACAAGAACTGTTCTCTTAACCAAAGGAGCAAGGGAAGAGAAACATAGCAAGCAGAAAATTTTAGATAATGACTACTCTACTCTAGACAAATAACAGAAAAAACTCTCGTCTCACTACCATTTGATCCAGCAAGTGAGGAACCTAGACGTCTGTCTTTGTAAGGCTATAAAGAGGCACCCAATCTCTGTGGGGGTGATGTCAGAGAAGGTCAAGTAGGGAGCTGGGAATTTCATCCCTGTTGGCTGATAACAAGCCCCTCCACCTTGGTGTCCATGGAGACCATGTAGGGAGCAGCCTAGCTTCCACTCCCAGCAACAATGTGGAGCTTTCCACATTGGATGTCAAGAGAAATTTAATGGAGAACTTGAACTTCTATCTCTATCTGGCAGTAACAGGGTGGTTCCTCTTATTCTCTTCACAGACTATTGTCAGAGAAAGCCAGATTTAAAAAAAAAGTTTAAGTAAATTCAAGAATCTCATAACATAAAAGAATATGCCCAGGTTTCAATTGAAAAGTATTCATCATACCAAGAAAGATCTAAAATTGAATGAAAAAAGAAAAGAAATAGATGTCAACATTGAGATGACAGTTATATTAGAACCATCAAATTAAGATTTTAAAGCAGCAGCAATAATAACTCAACAGTCCATTATGAACATGCTTAAAACAAATGAAACAACAACAAAAGTCTCAGCAAAGAAAAAGAAATCTCAGCTAAAAATAAATGATACAAAGAAGATCCAAATGGGACTAAAAACAAAATAACCAGAATATACAGGTCAGTCTAGTTCACTATGAGAATGGAAGTTAGAAAAAATAATTAATGAACTGGTAGATAAAACCATAAGAAGACAAAACAACAGGAAGATAAAACAGACTGAAACAAAACAAAACAAAACAAAAGATGAACAGAGCCTGAGGGACCCATGCCATTATAAGAAATTACTAATATTTGTATCACTGGAGTCCTAAAAGGTGAAGGAAAAGGGTGTTGAGCAGAAAAGTACTCAAATAAATGGTGGCTGATAAGAAAATGACAGACAAATTTATCAAGAAACATAAATGTACAAATGAAGGAAACTGAGAAAACACCAATCTGAATAAACCTTATGAAATCTACACCAAGACACATCATAATCAAATGTGTGTGTACATGTGTGCATGTTTCTAAACAAACAAAAAAAGCATCCTGAAAACAGAGACCTATGAGACCTTACCTGTAGGAGAAAAATAATTTGAAAGATTTCTTCTAGAAACCATGGAGGTCAGAAGTGGCACAGTGTCTTTCAAGTGCTAAAGGAAAAGAATTGTCAAGCAGAACTGATGTACAAAAACTATACTTCATCAGTGAAGGAGAAATCAAGACACTCTAGGTGAAGGAAAATAAAGATAATTTCCTGCTAACTGACGTAGTGCCAGAAGATAGGCTAAAGAAATTTTTTCAAACAGAAAATGAAATGGAATTTTGGGAAACCAGAAAAGAAAAGAGAACATGGTAAGCAAAAATATTGATAAATACAATAAGCTTTCTTTCTCCACTTGATTTCCTAATTTATGTTTTTTAATAGCAAATTTATATTTTGATAGTTGAAGCAAAAAACATAGCACTGTGTGATGTGGTTCTATGTAGACAGGAAATATTTTAAAATTATATTATAAATGGGGTAAGATAAAAGTATGTAGAAAAAAGTAAGGATTTTATAGTCCACTCAAACTGGTAAAGTGATGATGTTAGCAGACTGTGATAAGTTTTGTATATATAATGAAATATTCAGAATAACCATTAAATATATTAAAAATACACTAAAATGTGTAGATGAGTTAAAATGGAATTTTTAAAAATGTTCATGTATGAAAGTAGATAAAAGTAGAGAGAAAGAAACAGAAAAAAATATAAAGTGACAGGCTTAATCCTCAGCACATCAGTAATCGCATTAAATATAAATAGTATAGCTACACTAATGAATAGGCAGGAATTGGCAGAATATTTTTTAAATGACCCATTTAGTGGTTGGGGCACCTGGATGACTAAGCCTCTGCCTTCAGCTCAGGTCATGACCCCAGGATCCTGGGATCGAGCCCCAGTCCAGCTCCCTGCTCCGCGAGGAGTCTGTTTCTCCTTCTTCTTCTGCCCCTTCCTGCACTCCTGCTCTCTCTCTTAAATAAATAAAATCTTAAATAAATAAATAACCCAACTATATGCTCTCTACAAGATACTAATTTCAATTACACAATATAGGTAGTTTATATTCTATAAAGTAAAAACAGGAAAATATATACAAATATTAATCAAACGAAAGTAGGAGTGGCTAGTGTAATACAAAAAAAATAGACTTTAGAGCAAAAATAATAGTAATAATAATAATGAGATGGGGGCCCCCTGGGTGGCACAGCGGATAAGCGTCTGCCTTCGGCTCAGGGCGTGATCCCGGCGTTATGGGTTCGAGCCCCACATCAGGCTCCTCTGCTATGAGCCTGCTTCTTCCTCTCCCACTCCCTATGCTTGTGCTCCCTCTCTCGCTGGCTGTCTCTATCTCTGTCGAATGAATAAATAAAATCTTAAAAAAAAAATAATGAGATGGAGAGAAGCATTGTATAATGTTAAAAGGGTCAACCTTGCAAGAGACATGGAGCTTCTAAAAATGTATGAACCAACCAGTACAGCCACAAAATGTATGAAGTAAAAGCTGATAGCACTAAAGGAAGAAATAGACAAATCACAACTGGGGATGTCAAGACTCTTTTCTCAATAACTAATAAAACAAATAGAAAATTTCAAGGATATCAAATAATTCAACATTACAGTCAACCAACAGAATAAAATAGACCTTTATAGAACTCTCCACCCAGCAAACATTAGAACACATATTTATTTTCAGGTGCTCAAGGACCATATAAAAATACACTGGGTCATATAAAAAACGTCAACAAATTAAATTTTTAAAAAACTGTAACCATAGGTATTATGTTTTCCAAGCACAATGGGACTCTATTAGAAGTCAGTAGAATTAAGGTAACAAGAAAATCTCTTAAAATTAACAGACTTCTAAATAATATATGGGACAAAAGAAGAAGCCCCAAAGGAAGTTAAAAAATACATTGAGCTAACTGAAAATAAAAATGCAGCATATGGAAGTGGATGGGTTACAGCTACAGCAGTGTTGCCAGGAAAATTCATAACTCTAAATGTATGTGTTAGAAAAGAGGAAGTCTCAAATCAATAATACAAGCTCACATTTCAAGAACCTAGAAAAATAGAGCAAAATAAACCCAAAGCAAGCAGAAGGAGGAAAGCAATAAAGGGTAGAAATCAATGAAACAGAAAAAATAGAGAAAAATCAATGAAACAAAGAGCTTGCTTTTGAAAATAATCAGTAAAGTTGACAAATCTCCAGTAAAACTGACAAATAAGAAAAGAAAAATGTATACATTATGAATAATGGGAGTGAAACAAAGAGTATCACTATAGTCATTGTAGTCATCAAAAATTAAGGAAATTAAATTCATAATAAAATTTTTTCAGAGAAAGAATTTTCAGGCACAGATAGTTTTACTGCAGAATTTAATCAACTGTTGAAAGAGTAATTATCACTAAATATATAGAATCATTTTAAGAAATAGAAGAAAGGAAGATACCTCCTAATTTATTTTTTGAAGTAAGAATTGCCATGATACCAAAACCAAGCTACAAAAAAATAAATAAAAACTAAAGAAAGAAACCTACATTTCAGTATTTTTCATGGATATAGATGCAAAACTCCTTAGAAAAAATACCATTATAGTATTTAGCAATATATAAGAAGAATTATGCAAAATGATCCAGTGGGGTTGATCAAGTCTGGCTCAATATCCAAAAATCAATTAATGTAATCCAACACTTTATCGGGCTAAAGAGTGTAAATCACAAGATCATATCAATAAATGCAGAAAAATCATTTGATAAAATACCTTCCTCAACTTGATAAATAACATTTACCAAAAAACCCTACTGTTAATAATATTATGCTCAATGGTCAAAAGACCAAATTTCTTCCTCCAGAATCAGGAAGAAGTCAAGGATGTCTACTCTTCCCATTCTCATTCATTATGGTACTTGAAATTTCAGCCAATGCAGTAAAGCAAAAAGGAAATAAAAATGCATCCAGATTGGAAAACAAAAACAAAAAACAGTTCCTATTTTCAGATTACATGATTATGTACAGATAAAGTCCCAAATAATCTAAGCAACAACAACAATAACAACAACAATTATTCCTAGAGCACACTCTTTGAGTTCAGCAAGAAGATCAAAAAGAAATATACAAAAATCCATTGTATTACTAGATATTACCAATGAGTACATGGACACTGAAACTAAAACCACAATGGAATTTATAATTTCTGCACCAGAAGAAGATGTAGAAATATAATTTCAAAAATTGAAATTGAAGCAATACAAATAGAAAAGTAACCAAGGGAAAAAAATCAAACAATCTGTGTGTAGTGCTTTTGTGAGAAAATTTTTAAATTTTCATATAATCAAAATTGCCATAAGGTTTTCTGAGGAATTTGAAAAGATTAACATAAAGTGTATTAGAAGCAAAATGAGCAATAAACAAGACACTCCTGATAAAAATTAGTATGTGGATGTTTGCCATCTGATATCAAAATGATTTATAAAGCTATAAAAATTAAGATAATGTGGCATTGGCTCAAATAATAAATTAATCAGTGGCAAAACTGAATCTGTATGTGAGGGGAAAAAAAACAATTCTGGGTTAAATAATCCAGATTTACACCTAGATGTGAAAAGAAAAGCTGAAAAAAAAAAACATAAACAAAACCCACACAAAAAGAATATTTTATCATTTCAATATAAAGAGCATTTGTCAATGGATAAATTGTAAAATATTAAGTTAACAGAAAATCATGAAAAAATCAATTTCACTCAATTTAAGATACTTGGATTATCAAAAAATACTATAAAGGGGAAATGTTTTAAAGAAAGCCTCTACATTTTCTGAGAGAATTTGTAACACATAGAATTGAAAAATAATCTTGGTATAGAAAATGTAAAGAATGTCTATGAAGGGCAAAAATAAAAAATGGACAGACATGAATCACCTTCCTCTGCAATGAGATGTTATTTCATATTTGGTAGATCCTTTTTTAAAAACACGAGTGCCACATTTAGCAAAAATGTGGAACAAGGAATCATTTCTAAGCATAGGGATTCTCAAGGCTTTTAAGAAGAAAAGTGACATATCAGTTTTACATTTATAAAGAAAACAGGAATTAGCTTAAAGGATCAATTAGAGAAGGGCAAGAGAGGAGGCCAACGGTCAGCATTACAATGAATAGGAAATGTTTAAAAATGGAGAATAAGAGTTGTTGGTATAAGAGCAATATTATTTTCTGAGTTTAAAGTCTTGACACAGTTACAAATATTTTATTACTAAATATAAAATTACGTTACTATATAACAGGAGTAATGAAAAATTCCTAAAGCAATTTTAATCATGTCCTTGTTTTCCAAAAATAAGTTATTTGATTAGAACCTTGTTACTAATTTCATAATTTTTAATTGATGACTTATGGCCTAAAGGATTTTCTACCCAAGTACATAAAAAACCAATTGTGAAATTAGTAATACCTTAATGATTCAAGTAACAATTGTCTAAATTACAGCATATATTAGATTTCCTGGATTAAGCCTATTATACTTTACATTATTTTTAAATTTTATTTTGAAACTATGAGTCATCTGCTTTAAAAAATAAAGCTTTATAAGATGAATCCCCTCTCCAGATAGATTCTATGAATATAGGAGATAATATAAAAATTGGCTCCTTTTGTTTTTATGATTCATAAACTTCAAAGTTAATTCCTCTAATTGCTTAATATCTATGTACTTTTATAGTTCACAGGAATCCCATTTGATTATAAGATTTTGGCAATATTTTAGAGACTACATGAAGAAGTAACTGAATAAAGCAAAGAAAGCAAACTATTAGGAATTCTTATCTCTATATTTCTATTTTTCCATGTCACTGTGTTAAGGATTTCACTGTCCTAGGCATTTTGGTTTAGTCCTCTGCCTTATCATTTGATAGCTCCAAGATGAGTTGTTATAATTAGATAAATCACATTTTCATTGACTGTGTTCAAATGTTGGGTAAGCATGAAGAGGAACAAAAAGACATTCTCCTCATGTCACTCTTGCCTGCATCAGGGAAGAAATTTTTTTCTAAAATCTCTGAAACAGGGGAACCTGGGTGGCTCAGCCAGTTGAGTGACTACCTTTGGCTCAGGTCATGATCCCAGGGTCCTGGAATGGACCCCTGCATCAGGCTCCTTGCTCAGTGGGGAGCCTGCTTCTCCCTCCTGCTCTGCCTGCTGCTCCCCCTGCTTGTGTGCTCTCTCTTTGTCAAAAAATAAATAAAATCTTTAGGGAAAAAAAATCTCTGAAGCAGACTTTATTTGTGTGTCATTGTCCATCCTTTGACCAATCCCTAGTAAAGACATAGGGTCTCCATGACTGACTCAGGTTAACCATAATGTGTCCCTTGGAGCTGGACACATTATTTATCAAGCAAAATAAACAGTAATTAGTTATCTGCAATAGAAATGATGTTGGCATGTAACAGGGAGGTCAACTAACTTTTCCTGAAGGCCTGTCTGTGTCACTTACTGTGCTATAAACTTTCTGTAGATTAGAGGAGAAAAGGGCAAATCTGGTACTTTAAAAAAAATAGTATTTCTGATATATATTTTGTTTTTTCTATCATCTTTAAATGTTAACACATTAACAACTTTAATATATTTAAATGTTAATGTGTTTAAAAACCTGAATTCAATAAACACAGCATTTGTAAAAGGATGCTGAAAAAGCAGCAATATTTCAAAAGCTTCTGTATTATAAATTAATTTAATCATTGTTTTAGAATGCATATGTATTTGCAGGGTATGAATTCAGGTACAAGTGAAAGTTTCAAAAAAACATGCCCAAGAGATGCACGTTTATTGAGAACCAAGTTTTTAAAACCTAATTTTAATACAGAGTAGTATAATGAAAAGTAAATTTGAAAATAATATTGTGAACTTAGATGAAACACTAATTAAAGCACTTTTTTTTGTGTGTTGTATTTCTTCTTTCTTTTCTGATCTTTACATGTAGAGTTTATACTCTTTTGTACTCCTCAGCTCATACTACACTGTATTCATATGTCCATTCAAAGTTATTCCTTCTGTATTTTATTTACTGTCTTATACTGTTCCATTTCATTCTATTGTGTTTTATTCCCCCTTTTCTTCTGGTCTGTTCCTCTGTACCCTTCCATCCCCATATGGACCTACTCTCCTTATCTAGGGTTAAATGGAAAATATGCATGAAAACTTATCAAATATGGAATATTGTTGAGTAAATATGTTTTGATTTGCAGACATACTTAAATATGAATCACATTATTTTACTCCTCTTTCATTCTTGGCACTAATGTTTTGAGATAGAACCATGCTTCTTTATGCTTCTAAATTGTTGCTCCTACTGCTCAGGAGTATTCCACTCACATTTTATTTAAGCATTCTTTATGTAATGCTCAGTTTTGAAACCTGAGATTACTCATTGTTATAAAGAGTAATGATGTGACATGCCCTTACACAAGTTAGTTTTTTTTTTTTCCACACCCACAAGTAGGATCAGTTTTTGTATCATCAGTATATTGTGAGATACCTCTCTAGGGATTTAGAAGATGGTATCTAATACAGAGAATTAGGTTAACAAAACTCTTGGAAAGGCTTGAGATCATATAAGGAAGACTGTTGTTGCTCTCGGATTCCCTGCTGGCTTCCATGGCATCAAGATGATCTGAAAAAAAAAAAAGAAAGAAAAAAGGAAGAAGAAGAAGGAGGAGGAGAAGAAGAAGAAGAAGGGGAAGGAGAAGAAGAAGAAAAAAGAGGTGAGGATCTCAAACTACCTCTAATGTTCATGGGTAGGTGACACGCAGGACACCTCTAAGGCTGCTGAAAAACTTCACATCTGCTGAGTCCTATACCATTGCTTGTTGCTGTCACAATAGCCCCTCTACCTTCCAAATCACATGCTACTGCTTCTTGTTGGAGAAATCTAAACAATATAGCAAAAATTCTGGAAAATGTATTCCCATATATGCATCATACTCCATATGATATAGGGGAGAATAGAGTATAGAAGAGAGTAGAGATTACAATTTATTTCCTAAAATGAGTATCAACTGTATCAGACTTCAGCGTGCAAAATTTAGATAAATATTGCTTTATAGAAGTCTACAAATGGTTGGTCATCTTACATAATCTTGGTAAAGCCTAAAGTTGATCTCATCTCCTTGTCCTTTACTTGAAATGACACACATTTCTGCCATTCAAGGTACATGAAACTAGGATCTTACAAATGTTTTTTTATCTTTATTTCACTAATTTCTAGTAAGTCAAGAGTATCTATTCATATGCTTATTAGTCACCCAGGCTTAAATTTTTAACTGCTCATTAATATGTATTGATTATCTTCTCTTGGTTTTCCTAATTATTTTTATTTAATTTAGATGGTCTTAGTATTTTTTAGATATCCATTGCTTGGCCATTTTGGATGTTATAAATATCTTCTTCCAGTCACATTTTTTAAAAAGATTTTATTTATTTATCTGACAGAGAAAGAGAGAGAGCACAAGCAGGGGGAGTGGCAAAGGGAGAGGGAGAAGCAGGCTCCCTGCCGAGCAAGGAGCCCCATGTGATGCGGGGCTGATCCCAGGACCCTGGGATCATGACCCGAGCTGAAGGCAGATGCCTAACTGACTGAGCCACCCAGGCGCCCTCCCAGTCACATTTAATTCTTAACATCAATTAACATCTAGTGAATAGAAATCATCATTAATCTCAAGGCTTATAACTTTTTATGTCTTTTTAAAAAATTACTTCCCTAACCTTTGATATATGACCCCCACATTTTCTTCAATTAATATATTATGTTTACTTTTAGGAAACTTTCATTACTATTTGCTTGATATTGTGAATTTGAATAAATATACATTAAAATGGGCTTCTTAGTCTGCCAGCAATAACATGACTATTTTATGTAATTGAATTTGTAGACATCACTTATAGTGTCATGGTAGAGTTTTACTGTATTTTCTGAAATTTCTTTTCTTTTTTTAAAGATTTTATTTAGTTATTTGACAGAGAGAGAGAGAGAGAGACAGAGAGGGAACACAAGCAGGGGCAGAAGGAGAAGGAGAAGCAGTTTCCCCACAGAGCAAGGAGCCTGATAGTGGCTCGATCCCAGGACCCTGGAATCATGACCTGAGCAGAAGGCAGACACTTAACAACTGAGCCATCCAGGTGCCCCTATTTTCTGAAATTTCTGATCTTTGTTTATAAATTCATTTAAAGTTTGTTTAATGCTTCTTGGCATATTTACTTATTAATCTAGAAACAGTTCTGCTGGGCTACAGATTGATCTGCTCACCTACACCCCTCTCAAAACTGAGGGTCCTTTCTCTGCCTTCTGTATGTTCTTTCCTTCATTAATCAATAAAATAAGGATATGCCCACCAATATTCTTTTGTATGGAGGAGAATAACTTTATGATGGAGGTATGAGCTAAAAATAAACTCCCTCCCCAGGGGACAGAAATAGAGATGCCATGTCATTTCTTGATAATGTCAATTACAAAACACTCCTCCACTTACCACACCTTCATAAAATATATCTTGGGATTGGGCGAGAGATTCAGTTACTGTTTAAAGTATCTGCATTATCAGGAGTACACTGATCAATCTTTCACAATAGCTATGAATCCAGAATAAAATTAAAATATTTCTATAAAAAGAGTTGAAGCCACCAGGCATCTTATTTCATGGATGGAAGTAAAGTTGAAATAACATATTTTGGAATTCATTAATTTGCTTTTACCACAGAGAACAAAAATTATATGTATTTATAGCCTTCCCACCTAACCACCCTACTTACTACAGATATTCCCTCTGCCTGCTCAGTTCCTGGGCATTTGTTGTCCCCACTGTTGATAGTGGAAGGGTAAGCAGGACTGGCAGAACCAGAAGGTCTACAGTGAGTTATATGATGAAGGCAGAGCTGCTGTAAGAAGAGAAATTAGGAGAATAATTGGAAGGTATAAAAGAAGTAAAGGAACTAAAACAAACAGGTGCATATGTGTCCTGATACTGGGAGTATTTAGAAAATGAGATCTGGGGGGTGGGGTGACTGCCAGGCTTGTGAAATGCTGAGAGAAGACTTGGGGAAACAGGATTGGAGAGAGAGCTGGTAAAAGTTTGTATTAGAAATGTCTGTGTCTGAGAAGATTTGCTCCTTTTAATGCTTTACTGAGGCTTAAATTCTTAAACTATCTCAATTTTCTTTTCTTTTTTTTTTTAAAGATTTTATTTATTTATTCGACAGAGATAGAGACAGCCAGCGAGAGAGGGAACACAAGCAGGGGGAGTGGGAGAGGAAGAAGCAGGCTCATCGCGGGGAGCCTGATGTGGGGCTCGATCCCATAACGCCGGGATCATGCCCTGAGCTGAAGGCAGACACTTAACCGCTGTGCCACCCAGGCGCCCCTCAATTTTCTAAGCAAGTCTGGTGATTATTTAATTATAACTGTGCTCAGACTTGGCTGAGGGTAGCTCAAATTCATTTGGGTTCACTAACTCATTTTACCCTTAGAATAAAAATTTCTACCAAGTAAGTGTGACATTAAGTTATATTCCCTTAACTTACTAAGACTGTGTGCATGCATGTGTTTAATTTTAGAAGACTTTTAATGACAATTTCCCTACTGATCATATGGAATTCTGTATTACATTGCTGAAACATATGCTTAAAACATCATGGAAAAGCCCTTTTAGAAAAATGTTAGCTCAAAAGTTTACCATAAGAGCCTATATTCTTACAACAGAGGTAGCTAAATGATTTCTATACAATGAACTTATATTAGCTATTTTGATTGATGTAAGTGACAAATCAGATCTAGATTTGTAAATAAATGGAGATAGTAATACATGCTTTAATCTTATCAACACAATTGGTTAAATCATTCTGATTCAGAAAACTCACATTGCCCAAAACTAGAAGGTGAGCCTAGGACTCTGTGGTTTCAAAGACCCTTTAGGAGGTACATGAAATCAAGCTATATTCATAACAAAGCTAAGATATATTTGCTTTTTTTACTTTCATTCTCTCATGAATATACAGTGGAGTTTTCCAGCAGTTACATTCCATTTGATATTGCAAAAGATTAAATGCAGTAGACAGGAGAACATCTGTCTTCTATAAGGACAGATATTTTAAAAGTTTTGAAAAACCTGAAATGATGCTAACCTTTTCACTATTTTTGTTTTAAAAATACACTTATTGTTGCATAAAATATCTTATTTATGCTGACATATATGGTTCATTATTGCTAGTTTTAAATGAATAATGAATAACTATTCTTAAGTGTCTCAGTTTTAGTTTCTTATGTGGTGAATATTAATAGATATACTCACCAACAACCAAAGCAATTTGGGATCTTGATACTGTTTTGGAGTGCAAAGTGGTCCTGAGACTTTAAAGTTTGAGCTTCTCAGTCTTAACACTTTTAGAATAAATATATAATATATAAATATCTTTGCTAAAGAATTAAAAATAGGAGATGATGAAGGAAGAAGAAAGAATAGATAAAAGAGAAAGAGAATAAAGAACACATTGCAAGCAGAACTGAAGGAAGGATGTTGGCTCACTATATTTCATGTGACATGTCAAATAGACAAATGTCTCTTCCATTGAAATAAATAAAACACAAAGAAGGTCAGAAGTCCACTGTCTACCCTCAAAACTACATTTATGCTTAGCCCAGTGAATAATATGAAATATAAAAAGTAAAATACAAGGGGGGCGCCTGGGTGGCTCAGTTGTTAAGTGTCTGCCTTCCGCCCAGGGCGTGATCCCGGCATTCTGGGATGAAGCCCCACATCCAGGCTCCTCCGCTGGGAGCCTGCTTCTTCCTCTCCCACTCCCCCTGCTTGTGTTCCCTCTCTTGCTGCTGTCTCTCTCTCTAATAATAAATAAATAAAATCTTTAAAAAAAAAGTAAAATACAAGGACTTTTAAGATTAAAATGTAATAATCACTACTAAATATCTTTTTTTGTTTTAAAGATTTTATTTATTTAGTTGACAGAGATAGAGACAGCCAGTGAGAGAGGGAACACAAGCAGGGGGAGTGGGAGAGGAAGAAGCAGGCTCCCAGCGGAGGAGCCTGATGTGGGGCTCGATCCCATAACACCGGGATCATGCCCTGAGCCGAAGGCAGACGCTTAACCACTGTGCCACACAGGCGCCCCCACTACTAAATTTCTTATATTTCATTTTTGGAGTCATTAGGCACAACACTTTCTTTTTATTAAGGTTTTTTTTAAATTTTAATTCCAGGATAGTTAACATACAGTGGTATATTAGTTTCAGGTGTACACTATAGTGACTCAATAATTCTATACATTACTCAGTGCTCATCATGATAAGTGTACTCTTTAATACACATCACCTGTTTCACCCTTCCCCACCCCACCTCCCCTCTGGTAAACGTCAGTTTGCTCTCTATAGTTAAGAGTCTCTATCTTCGTTTCTATCTCTCTCTCTTTTTCTCCCTTTGCTATATTGTTTTGTTTCTTAAATTCCACATATGAGTGAAATCATATGGCATTTGTCTTTCCCTGACTGACCTAATTCATTTAGCATAATACTGTCCAGCTCCAACCATATCACTGCAAATGGCAAGATTTCATTCTTTTTATGGCTGAACAACATTTCATTGTATATTTACCACATCTTTATCCATTCATCTGTTGATGGATATTTGAGCTGCTTCCATAATTTGGCTATTATAAATAATGTTGCAGTAAACTTTGGGGTGCATGTATCCGTTTGAATTAGTGTTTTTCTATCCTTCGTGTAATCACACAGTAGTGTGATTACTGGATCACAGGGTAGTTCTTTTAACTTTTTGAGGAACCTCTATACTGTTTTCCACAGTGACTACAAAGAGCACAGCCCTTCTACTTCATAATAGTTTCAAGAGTTTTATTAATTAAAAAAATAAATAAAAATAAATGCATGAAAATCATTAATTAAAAACCTTAAAAGTCACTGAGTGATTTTAAAATATGACACAGAGACATGGTACTTATGGCAGAGTAAGCATGTTTTTGTCTTTTGAAAATGTATAAAATGAAATGTTGAAAAATGAAGTTTCCCCAGTGTATACATAACTCATAGAAAATACTAATAAGCTCATCACTGTGCCAATCTGATACCAAATCACTAAGTCTATTTAGTGCTTATAATATAGTGTTGCATTGATTTAATGATGCTATTAGTGATATTTGTGGTGATTGGACTGGCATAAACAATTAGTACTTAGGATACTGTTTCTCGGTAGAAAAAACACCTAATTCCACTAATTGCCTCTAGTTCTGCTTCTATTAACTGCACACTTTGTACATGCTAATAATCTTATTATCAGCTGTTGCTGAGTTAATTAAAAGTCATGTCTACAAGCATAAGCCAAAATAAAAATACACATTCTGCTCAGCTTTTTATGTATTAAATAAAAATTTCATAAGACCATCTTTAAACATTCATCTTCAGAAAATGCAAAAGAATTAAAAAGATGTGTGTGCCAAATTAATTTATGACAAGCTCAGAAGTTGTAAAAATAATTTTGCATTCACATTATAATAGTTAAGAATCATACCAGTCCATTGGTTAGTATAGAAAATACCTGCTAAGTTTTCAGAAAAGCATTGTTCATTCTTTGCATAAAGGAATATGTCCCCAAACTCTTTTTATTTCCTTTTCTCCCCCCTGAAAACAGCTAAGATACATTTTAATTTGTTTTGCAAATCTCGAAATTAACCTGAAATACATTTTTTGGTTGGTATCTTACTATTTCAGATTCTAATAAATCACTTCTAAGTAAATGATACAGATTGAATAGGGAACTCTTCCGCTTCTTTTTTGTTCATTTGTTAAAGCAGAATTATATATGACACCATATTTGTATCTAGAAACAGTGACTTGAGTTTTAAGCTTTTATTATTATAACCCATCATTAGTGACAATGTACATATACTGGACATTATTTTACAATTATGAAATGTCACAGTGTATTTTAGTTACATTCACTTGTGTTAATATTCATAAAGAAATAAAGATGTTAGGTATCACTAATCCTAACTGAATGTTATTCAAGGAGAATCACTCTAATTGGGACCAATCTAAATGAGCAAAATTTTCTATGCTTTTAATTTATTCCTTAAGCATACAAGCTGTCTACATTCTCTCAATTGGGAATTGATAAGTGTTAAATTGCTATAAAATGATACACATGTTGCAGCAGACTCCATGTCATAGCGTACTTTTGTTTAAGAACAAATCTTAAAATTTAAGAGTAAAATGTTATGTATCTATGTATATGGGCATATACAAAATATTTATATCTAATTTGTATTTAGATTACCAGAAATTGAATTCCTAAAATCTAATTTTCTTTCTAACAACAGTAATAGCAACAACAGAAAAGGATAAGATGATATGTTTGAGAAATATCTCTCCAGGAGAAAAACAACAACAACAACAACGACAAACAAAACCTTAACTAAAACAAAAACAAATTTAAAAATCAAAACAAAAAGCAAATTAAGGCTATTGAATTCAAGTTAAATTCAGCCAAATAAGGAAAGTTATACCAGGTGAAACTTTTTAAAATCTTTCTCTACCCTTCTATTTCACTAAAATAAACACCTAAATTTTGATGATCTTTTCACATTATCCATTGCCTTTGAGGCATTTTTCATAACTGCAACATACCTGTGTATACTCCTAAAAGCCAAGTCAAAAATGACTGTTTAATTCCTACCTTCTTTCACTTCTTTGAATTGATGCATTTGTGCATGCTCTACTTCTTGAAATTATCTCCAGCTTTAGCTTCCTTGACAAACTTCCATGGTACTCCTCCTCATACAAGATAGTACCTTCTCAGTGTTCACTATTCGTTCTTATTTTTCTGTGACTTTAAAACATGGTTTTCCCTGAGTTTCCATTGCTGGCCCTGACCTCTTCTCATGCTATCATTCTCAAGGTAAATATTTTTATTCCATGTGTCAGCTACCAAATGTACCTGATTACTTTAAAAACAAAATCCATGACCTCTGAATATAGGTACTCAGTATTATTCAGCACAACTTTCTTAACTGTTGCACAAATGAACGTATATCACTATTATCTCTCTCCCTCAAGTACTACATCTTAGCTAAACTCACTACTTTTGAGCAGCTAGAGTTCCCCTTTTGTTCCACTTAGCACAATGGGTTTGGTATAATTTCTTGTTTACTTGATTAGGTCTCCCAGTGAAATTCAAGATCCAGGAAGGCAGAGTCTATTCCTTGCCTATTTTGTTCACCATGGTATACCTAGTAGTGTGGTCCTAGAAAAAAAGTTAATGCGCAGTGACTCTTGTCTGTCACCACCCCACATGCCCAAGTCGTTCACACATACTCTTGATTCCTCATCCTAGAAGTCTCTGGGATCCCCCAGCTTGCCACATTTCTAGTCTCCATTTTATGATCCATGGATACAAATACTATAATAATTCCCTAAGTGATTTCTCTGATTCAAGACTATTCATCTACAGAACTATCTTCTCCTGATCAAAACTTTTCAATGATTCCAGTTCCTTAAGATGATATATAACTATTTTCTTAATGGAACTGCTACTTACCCCAACATCCCCTGCTCCACATTTTCCAGAGGCTGTGTCATCTATCCATATTCAATAATTTTAATGAATTTCTGGAAAACATGGGACAGTACACTGTGTTCCTGTCACAGGGCTAGATAGGCATAGGTATCTATATAAATACAGACATAGATCTTGAAAGATAGGGGTATGGGTATAGACATAGATAGATATAGGTGTTAAAAAGGAAGCAGAATTTGGGACCTTAAAATATGTCTCTTTGGCATAAAGACTATCCCGACTTGGTTATTTTTAAGAAACTGTAGACACAGCAGAAGTTCTGGAAACTGAGCAGAAGTTACCCTTTTGCATTTATGTTTATATGGGAAATCTCTTTTGTAAGCATGCCTCTCTCACTGTACCAGGAAGAGGAGGATATCCAATTCTTTGGAAACTGTTATCAATGGTGAAGACATGGACTTATATCTGCATCACAATCTTACTCTGGTTTACTGTGTTTTTCCTCCTATAAGTAACTCCCCACCCCCAACAACTTCTTTTGCCTTTAGCAGAAAATGGCATTTCAGGTGATGGCTTTGACCATTTTGGGGAGTTACTCAGTTTTCCTGGGTATTTCCCATGTATACAGGAGATACACAGGTTATCAAATTTCTGTTTGTTTTTCTCCTTTTACTCTGTCTTTTGATTACAGGGTGTCTCAGCCAAAAACCTAGAAGGGTAGAGAGAGAATGATTTTTCCTCCCCCACAATATGTGGTTGTGGATATAGATGTAGATGTAGACATAGATATTTTTAATCCCCTCTGGCCAATTCTCCCACTTATTCTTCTCAACTACTTCAGATGCATGTCCTTGGTGAAGGATTCCCACCAATGCACAGAGAAGTGTTCTCTCATGCCTTTCTATGGAATCCTGGGAATATCTCTGTTAAAGCACTTCAGAATTGCATTTACATGTCTGTACTATAGGCTCCTTGAGAGTAGAGATGGTATATCATGTGTATTACAGTGTCACATAATCAGTAGTGAAAACATTGGTTAAAAGAGTGTGTGAATTAAAATAATTACAATTTGTATTATCAAATTGTATAAATCAAATTGTATCAAATTGATAAATCTACCATGTGAAGAGAAAGAAATTTAATTTAATTAATTTATTTAGTTTTTTTTTTAAGATTTTATTTATTTATTTATTAGAGAGAGAGTGAGTGAGAGAGAGCACAAGCAGGGGGAGGAGCAGAGGAAGAGGGAGAAGCAGACTAACCCACTGAGTGGGAAGCCTGACATGAGGCTGGATCCTGGGACTCCAGGATCGTGACCTGAGCAGGAGGCATACACTTAACCAACTGAGCCACCCAGGCACCCCAAGAAATCGAATTTTAAATACCTTTGTCCATGTAGCACCAACACAAAAAGCCTCAAATTAGGAATCTTGTAAATAAAAATTCATTTCAAAACTGTTGTCTTAAATATAAGTCTACTAAAGAATAATTAGCATAAAAAAATCAATCCCCAGGTAAGATACAGAAGGAGTAAATATTTACTTATGCAAATTATAACTCAAGCAACATTTGGAACACCACTCTTTTCCCCTGTTTTTTTTTTTTAAGATTTTATTTATTTATTTGACAGAGATAGAGACAGCCAACGAGAGAGGGAACACAAGCAGGGGGAGTGGAAGAGGAAGAAGCAGGCTCATAGCAGAGAAGCCTGACGTGGGGCTCGATCCCATAACGCCGGGATCACGCCCTGAGCCGAAGGCAGACGCTTAACCGCTGTGCCACCCAGGCGCCCCTCTCCTGTTTTTAATCTGATAACTTACAAGTATGATATATATTAAGAAGGCTTTATAGGTGAGAATTGGATTGTTGTTAAAATCCAATTGCTCTGAGATTTTAACAATAAACTATTTTGAGTTTGTTTGAATTTCTTCATATGAACTGAAGATCCTAACTTAGAAACATCTTTTTTTTATAGGAAATAGTCAAAACACTGGCTTATAATGGAAGCAAAACAATGAAAGTTCAAATTTAGGTATGTAGGGAAACATAAGATTGAAATGCTTGGTCATTTCTACGAGAGTCAGCTCCACCCTCAGTAAGCAAGACAGTAACCCCACTAAAAAGACAAGCCCAACTGAGATATCAGAAAGAATGTCTCCTAATTTTGTATGGCATGTTAACTGCTTTCAACATTAAAAATATTTCCTGTTCTTTCATTAAAAGAAAAAACACTTGTGTACACAATCTGCAGTAAAGATTCAGTGAGAAAATGAAGCACAAATGTGTTTTATTCAATGTCAGAATATATCAAAGTCAACAATTTAGACTTAAAAAAGAAAGAGAAAATGTATTTCCCATTCTGTCATAAAGAGCATATTTCATTTTGAAGTAACTAACACAATGAGAACAAATCAAGATAAGATTTGTGTTTATATCAATCAGCATAAGAGAATCAGAGAAGTTGAAACTCTCATTCAGGTCATATGGGCATACAGGTAAAGGTTTTAAACGGGGAGGCAGAAATGATCAATCCTGTATGGTGTGGAGAAGATGAGTTCACTTAGCTTGCTCAATTTTGAGGCTCATTGTGTGTGTTCACTGCTTTCCCAGGAGAACATGTGCAAAGGATAACCAACAGGCAAAGTCCATCTGGGAAACAGAGATAGTGGTCTAGAGTGGAAACCGCTATACTGTTTTAATCCCCCCAGTGATTACTCTGAGAATCTGGAAATCAGAATCTTTTTGCCCTTATTAAGAGAGTAATTCTTTGGTCAGCAAACAAGATTTTTTCCATTATTCATCTAATATTGTAAAACTTCTGATTTAATGATTTGTCTATTAAAGTTTTCAAACTTCTAGTCAAACATGCACTTTTCACTAATACTAATATCTCCTTACACATTAATTGTGCTGATGCCACTGTAAAATGACCACACTTCCTACCCTTCCGGGCTTGTCACTGTTGGTAGCATTATCCTAAGGCTCACTATGGGTACAGAACCACACTGCTGTCATTTTTCAGCAAACATTGTCAATTTTT
This sequence comes from Ailuropoda melanoleuca, assembly GCF_002007445.2. NCBI lineage: Eukaryota > Metazoa > Chordata > Mammalia > Carnivora > Ursidae > Ailuropoda > Ailuropoda melanoleuca. The sequence continues at coordinate 32,158,939 of NC_048225.1, read as the reverse complement.
TCTTGTCTCATATTGTTTTCCAGTGGTTTTGATATGATTTCTTCTGCTGCTGGTTTCTTATCAGTATTTGCTACCTAATCAGTTACCATCATTTAGCACAAGCCTCAGCTAACCTGATGCCACCTTGTTCAACCTTCTAGCTTTCCCTGGGGCTGTCCAACATAGACTCCTTTTACTTCACTACAAAACTGTCAGCCTTTGCAAGCTAATAATTAATAATCAATTAATATTTGATAATAAAGTTGCATTATATTATAGTTTGTTAACAGAGGTGATTTATTTTCATCTCTTTAGGAATAGCTCTTCACCAATTGAAAACTGAGAACAGGTTCACGGTGTATGATTCTTTCCTTTCATATAGAGTATGTGTATGCACACAAATGATATGGCACAGGAAATAATGAAAAGGTTTATGAAAGCAGTGACATGTAGCTATATGACACTGACTAATTTTTGTTTCCATATGAAATGAGCTTGGGAACCTTTTAAGAAAGGTGTTATTTAGGCATAAAATATTGTGGTTATATATGTATTTGCATAGCTTATAAATTATATCTTAAAATTTCACAAACACAAAGCATGTTTTCACTATTGTCAGCAGCGAAGTCAATGTATTCCAGAGGTGGCCTCCTGTGTTACTAAAACAATTCCCAGCAGAGTCCTGATCCCTTCATTGTTACCAGTTAGGAGGACCAGAGCAATGGTTGGTGGTAGGTCAGATAGAAAGAATATAACCCCATTTCTGGGGTAAAAATTAAAAAAAAAATCATTTCCTGTCACCATGTCGGGTTAATGATTTTTTAAATTTATAAGCAGAGCAAACCAGGTATAAATAGAACCAATGGCAAAAAATTTGGAACTTCAAAATGTAATCTCTTACAAACAAAACACACTTATTGTTAAAACTATGTATTTTCTTCCAAAATCATGGGTGGTTGTATGTCATTTGGCATTTTATTATTCAGGCAAAATATTAGAATGAGAGAATATATAGTTCTTCACTTTTTGAAGTATATGAAAAAAATTTTTGTTAAAAGCTCATATTTAAATTCATTCATCTTGTACAGTGCTTAGACTAGTCATTTCCTAATAAACATTACTTGAATGAATCATATGTCCCAGAGAATATACAAAAGCCATAAAATGCCAATGAATAGGCATTTTATCTTGTTATATACTTTATCCTGTTATATACTTGTACTAAAATAATTTTCTATTTATTAGATTCTCTGTACACAGGGTCTATTCTCTGCATCTGGTACCTAACTCTTCATTTTGTGATGATTTGATTGATTTACTCTAACCTAAACAGGGATGGTTTAGTGAACTGGTTAAGAACAGTCAGTGGAGGCAGAATATTTGAATTTGAGTTCCGCCTAGACCATTAGGGTAAAATGGAACAATTCATCTAAAGCATACCTATTTAAACGCCTAGTGTATACCTAACCCTCAACAAATGTTAATAGCTCTTATTTTGCCTCATAGTGCAAGATCACCTACCAAACATGTGACATTTTACAACTTTCTGATGTGTTTATTAGATGTTTGGATTAAATTCTATATGTAACTCTTCTTGTGTGTCAATCACTAATTTGGGGGTTCCTCTCAGGTCCTGAAAAATTAGAAAATCCCTAGGACAAAACCTGAATGACATTCCTAATTGGAACACGAGTGCCACCTAGTGGTCATATTGATAACGACAGGCTTACTGGTGAACAGAAAAGTAAGTGGTGAAAATATTCTGCTTCTGCTTCACAGTGCAGTCTCTTGGAATGAATCTCAGACAAGCAAATGAGGTTTTCCTATACGTACAATACAAAACCAATAAAAAAGTTTAAACACAGAAATTCAGCAGACTGTGTAGAAAATTTAGTTCCTGGTCCACAAGAAGCATACAGTCTAGCTCTCTATATAAAGACCCACATAAAATTCTTAAGCTGGGTTATAAATATGAGTGAAGGAAAAAATTAATCCAGATATAAATGAGACCACGGACTAGAAAGATGGGCAGACAGTTATGGAGCAAAATTTATTTTGAAGAGAGATTATTTTGATTTTGTGCAAAAAAAGTCAAATAAAGGTCAAGTGGTGCACCTATAAGACCAGAAAGAGATGGAAAATGATCAAAATACAACACATATATGAAACTCCTTTAAAATAAGACACAACAAATTAGAACATAAGAAAGCAGTAGGGATTTCTATTCCAGATTGAAAAGATTGGTGTGTAAACAGAGAATACTTGGAGACATACCTGCTGGGAACAAATGAATCTTAGGTTTTGTTTCTTTACAGAAAAATGGAAATGAGATATCTATAACAGTAAGTCTATTAAAACTTATAGGCATCCTGATACTGAGGATATACCCAGGAAAAAATGCAAGAGTTTATCTGACCAGCTGCTGGATAGAAACGAATAGTATAAACTTTACTTTTAAATTAATAAGAGTTCACCCTTTACTCCTGTTTTGTAAAATCTTAGTTTAACTGACAGTGTTTTTTGTTCTTTCCAAAGGAAAAACATTTTTTGTTAGACCAATATATCACAGAGGACGAGCATGAGGACCACTTAGAGGACGTCAGTCATGCCCATGGCTTCCACAAGCGAGAGTTTGCGCTATGAGCACCAAAACTGTCAAATTAGAGCTCTTCCCTCATACCTCTTAATGCTTTTGGTTGCAGATGTTACGAAGACATCCACAAAGTAGGCTGTGTTCTTTAGTGTTGGTTACTGAAGCAGCTGTTAAATTAATTAAGTCAGTATATTTTCCAAGTCTGATTAAGATATGTTTATTTCTGCTTTCACAAAACAGCTGTGATGTAAGTACTAAAACTGATGTTCTAAGAAACCCAAAATAAAATTAAAATCATCATATGTTGTCCAGTTCAAGTAAAAGTTTACTTTTGGATCTTCATGTTTTAGTTATATTTATAGGGAATGCATGTGCATATTGCTAATGCAAGATTAATTTAATTTCTAAGTACTTTCATGTTCACATTTTTTTAAACATATAACAGGGATTAAAACATCAGAACAGAAAAATGCAAATGCTGAAAGTGGCTACAATGAACAAAGCAGGTTATTCAAGAAAGAGGATTATACTTGATTTGAATTGAGTATTGCTCTCTTGTTTCCCTACATGCTATGACAAAATTTGTTGACATGTAATGGTAGTAATGGTCTCTTAACTAGAACATAGAACCTTAGTTGAATCAAATGAAAGGAGAGGAAAAGGAGGGCATGATTTAAAGAAAAAAGATCTGTAACACAAATAAGACAAAAGCTTAGAGGCAACTCAACTGCTACAGATGTGCTGCATCTGCTCACTTGCCCACTGGGGACCAGGAGATAAAGAGATTAAGACATTTACACAAAGATGGTGAGACAACAAGATCAGATAAGCAGCATGACAGCTGGGTCAAGGTACTGTAACTATAGCATGGAGAAATGACTCACTAAATCTCTAACCCACTTACAAACAATATTTTTAATTCATTTAATGTTTAAATGATATTTTATCAGGGTAGACAATGAGCTAGTTATTTTTAAAACGTCACTAACATTCTGAAATAGAGAGAAACAAGCGATCTTTTTAATAATGACCTTTTTAAAGTAAATAGCATTGTGATTTTATAATGCGGCATGAATACCTATGACTTTTAAAGATAATTCTAAAAGCAAAATTTTAAATCCCCATTTTCACATGAGAATAAAAGAAATGATTAGTTATGATGCACGTGGAAAGATTTGACAGGTACTTGGAAAACATGAGTTAGCTTGTTTCCTCTTGGCACACGTTCTCCAAGAAAATTTTTCCTGCTTCTTACTTTATGCACTGCTGTTTTTCTCTCTAATTTCAAATGTTCACCTGCTTATACCTGAACCCTCTGGATGTAATATGATACAAAGGCACATGACCTATAGACCAATTTAAAAATCTGCAGCACAAAAAGAAAAAAAATTCCACGATAGCAAAATTCTAAATTTTTCAGAAAGCTGTAGAAGTCAGACTCATATTGTCTATCGTACATATATAGATGTTAATATAGAATACATGTAATACTAATATAGAATATAGTTGCATCATATTATAAAATTAAACATTTTTAATTATAAAATAAATGAAAATAAACAGTCATCTGTCTTGCTGAAATATATCCATGTAATCCAGTCACCCTTACATTATGTCTTGAAATTAACATTCTAAATTCGAACTGACAGAAATAGATCTTACTATTCCTAATTAGCCAGATTCAACAACTCCTTTCTCTCCCTCTAAATTATCAGATAACCTCAAAAGGAAAAGTGCTCTACATCATCTATTTGTTACAAAAATACCTTCAGGCCCAATTCCCATGATAATAATTGTCTTTTTTATAAAAAGTCAAAACATCATATGCCTTTAGATGATTTTATTTAAAATAATTTGCCCACCTATATCATTTGAAACATAAATTTCCTCGTTCCTGTTAACGGTGGGAGGTTACCACAAATCATGTGACTAATAGTGTTTCCTTCTTTACATTGGCTACTGTCTTAATGGTAAACTTAAGGCCATTTTTAAGACAATATAAAAGATTTTTCTGTCTAAACCCCACTCCTGGCTATCACTTTACCCTATGTCTTGATTTGACTAACCCACACTTTTTATTAATTTTTAAAAATTTTAATAAGCCAACTTAAATCTTTTCTGAAATGATAGTTGAAAGAAAATATATGAATTATATGAGGTAATGACGCGAATGCCAAAATTTTCAAATAACTTGCAATATAAAGGTATTTGAGGAAGTAAAGAATACTATAAGCAAGCTTGCCTTCTGTATTTCCTATTAAGGCTGAATGTGCTCAATTATAACGAACATTTAAAAACAAAAACCTCATTGCACAAGAAAAAAAATGCTTTAAGCTTTCAGACTTTGAATCTATTTTGTGATATATTTAAAGAGGTTCTAAAAGTCCTGGTGATTCTCTCTGTGAACCAACAGCCTAACACAGGAGTGGAGCTAGTGAAGCAGAGAAAAAGCCCAGAGAAGTCAAATCTCGGCAACAATCCCTCAGTTAACACATAAAGAAAATAACCTAATTACTGGAAAGCAGGAAAAAGAAAATAAAAAGTGTGGAAGAGTAGAGAAGCATTAAATGTGAACACACAAATTCGTCTTTGCTATGGAATAAGAAATCAGCCTAGATTCTGAGGGTGGCCATTAAAAGCAGAGACTGGATGTGCATACAACATGTGTGGATGATGAGAAGCCAAGAAACAGGAAAAAGACTAATTTTAATTACCAGAAAAGCAAGAGAAACAACACAGAGCTGGTGGTAGGAAGGCTTCCAGCTACAGGCTGCATGGCACTGTACTCTCCTTACCAATTAGACCCAGTCAGAACCCACTGAGGGATTAAGGGAGCAGAACAATCAGCCTCAGTGCAGGGTCAGGATGGACTCAAACACACACGAAAACCGGACACCACCGACACCGGGTATGACCTGAGGCTCCAGCACAGTTTCATAGACAGACGTACAGAAACAGAAAACGGTGTGTGGGATTTCTTTTCCATTACATACAGGTGCTAATCGCATTATCTATGGAAATACATTCCAAAAGAAATGTAATATAATTTTTGTAACAAACACTCAACAGCAAAGGACTCAAGAGAATTTGAGAATGACTCAGGGATTGAGAGACGAAAAGTAGAGGGGAGGGCTCACAGAACAATAGCACTAAAGCTGTCACACTGAGGATTTACTACCTGTGTTATTTTTCCAATTACATCTATTGTGATATAAAATTTCAGAAAAAGGGCTGCTGTCTGAGACTGAGCCGACTGTTTCCTTAGCTTATTCAGGACTGACACGGGGGGTGGGTGTGGGATCAAAGAGAAATAAAAGAGTCAAAGAGCCTAATCGTCCTTAGATAAAACTCGCAAGTGTATGAACAAAGAGACGTGCTGCCCAGTCAGGACGTGGGCAAATTCTCCAAAGTGAGAAGTGCGCTGCCAGCCAAGCTTAGTGAACGCATCAGTCCGTGCCGCGGCTATCTGGGGTAAAAGCCACGGAGTCGGAATCAGGAAGAAGACAGACAGCCGCCGGCGAGCAGGGGAAGGAACTCTTGTCTGAGATCTCCCGTGCCGTCACCAGCCAACGTATTTGCCTTGTAAGCTATGAATGTTAAATTTGGAAAGGTTGCACAGCCGAAAAGCAGGGGGGAGGAGAAGCCCTCCGTACTTCGGCGCGAAGGGAAATTGACTAGTGAGACGAGTAGAGAAACGTATAAAACCCTTCTGGAGGCAAACAGACCTTTCAGCTCGGGGACATGCTAAATGAACCTTTTCAGCGAGAGGCAGTGAGGCGCAGGGCGCGGGCGACAGCGACAGCGGGGGCGAGCGGGGAGGGGCGAGGGACCGCTCCGGGAAGGACACAGCCAGTCAGAGGCGCGGGGCGCGGGGCGCGCGGACGCATTGGAGGAAAACACTCGAGCCCCAAACGTACCAGCCTGAGGAGGCGCCGCACCTACTTCCCAATATAACCAACTACGGAGTGGGGGCGCGTAACTGCGAGAAGGCAGCAGCCAAAGTGCCATTAAAGCTCGGGCGGAAAGGATGAGTTACCTGGGTCCCCTCTTCAGGGAGAAGCAGGGCAAGCCGGAGGATTCCCTCTGAATGATTAAAAACTCCGCAATTCTCTTCTGCCACAGGCTGAGTAGGACTGAAGGAACTGCTCTATTTGAACTGTGCTGACAGGCAGGAGGATGGGAGACAGGAATTGAGAGTCACAGAGGAAGGACAGGGGAGTCTGGCATCTCATTGGTAAGTGGCTGGCATTCCTTTGCCAGTGACTGCTTTCTGTGATTGTGCACTTCATCTTCCAGGCACTTATAATTTTTGACACACTCGCTTCTGCAAAGCCATCTTTTCTTGCCATGTTGCCAGAATTTAAAAACTGTAATGTAAAGCTTTTTTTTTTAAACATGCATTTTTTTTTTCTCCGCTGGGATTTTATGTCAGAAAAGTTGAAGCAAGAGTAAATATAACCTATTTGTTTATGTCATCATGTCATTCAAAATAAGAGTAAACAATTCCTGCAGGTAAAAGGCAAGGTAATAAATGCCAGGTGAGGGTAAGAATTTTTCTACAGAAGAGACTAAAAGCTCAGAGAATAGGATGTGGTTCACAGATACTGAATGTGTGCCTTATAATTGAGCAATGTATTTGTAAGAAGAGAGGCCAATAACGGGGCATCTGGTAATGCAATAACTTGTTAAAATTCAGGAGGGATGTTCTATAAGTGGAGTTCTGTAAAGTTCCAGAGACCAAAGAAAAACAGTACCTTGGGTTATGCTGTGGTGTTTTCTAAATGTTGCGTAGAAATGTGGCAGATTTTTTTTAAAGAAAATAAAAATATGTTCACACATCCTTATTGAGCTTTTTGTTGAAAAGTGGAAGAGAATATTAATTTGCATAAATATGAACATGGTGTACAATAAGCTGAGAATTACACTGACAATCTCAAATTTTTTTAATTGTTTAATTTTATTTTGGAAAAACAGGATCCACTAAATATTTTTAAATTATTTTATTTCAAACTTTTATAACCTCTTTAGCATGAAAAATACAATACATTGTGGTAATTTAAATGCAGGTTTGGAAGCAAAAACTTTTAAGCTGTTGTATATGAAATACCTTACCTATATTCAATCCATCTGTATTTTTTTTTCTAATTGAAAAGATAAAATAATTTAGAGATATCATACTTCCACCTTGATTCTTAATTTTAACTGTGGAAACAAGGATGAAAAAAGTAGATGTTCATTAGGACACTAGCATAAAAAAAACAGATAAATAGTAGGTCAAATTTAAAAATTAATGAAGGTATAATTGATTACTATTGAACTGTGACAGAGGTACAGAAATACTTATGATTGTCATAGGAAGTTTGAAGGAGTCCATCATGATTAATGTTGTGACTCTGAACATAAAAGAATCAGAAACAACTAGGTCATTATTTTTTTTTCAAAGTGCCTGTAGTCAATTTGAAGCAACTAACGACTATTTCTTTGCATATTTTCTTACTCTGTACTCAAATTATTGGAAGTTCTATGTGGACCATTATATTGAGTCTCAAACTTGGCAGGTTGTGTTTCCTAACTCAACTGGGAAAAAAACTCTAAAACAATATGACTGTGTAAGAATATGCGACATAAAGCAAATGATTAAAAAATAAAGATATTACATACAAAGACCAGCCAAGTCTAGTGAGGGAAACAAAGCACAAAATGCAAAGTTAAAAGTTAAATAAAGGAAATGTGACATAAAAAATGAAACAGAATTTGAAAAACAACTTAAGTGGAGTGTGGTAAGATGATATTAAAGCATATTTGAAATACGCAAATATTTGAAAATCGGTGAAATGTTTATTGCAATATAAGTATCAATGCTTTTTTTTTTTTTTTTGCAGGGGTTAGTGGAGACTTTAAATTGTTCTAAATTTAAAACTTCTGAAAACTAAGAACTGAGAAAAAGTGCTAATTTTAATTTTTTTCTTTGATTGCATACACAATTGAATAGAAAGAATTCTCAAAGTTAGAAAAAAGAATATTTATCCTGATAGATTAACTAAATGTCAGACTATGTCTATAAATTATGAGGCACATGTTACACTATAGTACATTTGAAAATAGATCTGGGAAAGTACAGCTGTGGAATTTTTAAAATGGATCACTGAAATACCTTAATGTTTCTCTACCAAAGCAACCCTTCAACTATGAGGTGGTCTGAAATCTTTATCAGGTTAGCAAGATTAACTAAAATCAAATAATGAATGTACACATAGGCTATGTTTATTTAACAAAATGATTAAAAATTAGTTGCTTTTACACATTTACTTCAATTTTATGGGCCCAATTAAGTAAAACTGTTTATTAAAATGTTTATTAAGATGGCTAATATCTATTCCTTTAAATGTATTTTTTATTTAACATTTTGGAAAATCTTTACCTCCTTTAGGTTAGAAGTTAGAATGTGGTTTCCTCTCAAAACTGATTTAGTGATAAGGACCAGAGGGTGTCAGTAAAGGGTAGAGGGCTCTCCAGATGAAGAAAGTAAGGGGATGCTATGCTGGTCAAGTCATTTTGGAGTTTGTCTTACTTCTAGAGAAAACAAAAGGTATGTTTTTGTGAATAAGAAAGAAAGAAAGAAAGAAAGAAAGAAAGAAAGAAAGAAAGAAAGAAATTTGCCTAGATGGCTGTAATAGTGTAAAGATGATTTGACATTTAAGTTCCATTTACTAAAACAAGTTTTATAGCAGCACTTAGTGGTCCCCATGCATCAAAATTAATTTAGGATTTTATGAGGTCAAGATGATTAAAATGTGATTTGCTGAATCCATTCTACCACACATATTTTGATTAACTATATAGTATTTGAATTGTCTGGTTTTTTAAAATATATATTTTCTTAAAATTTTATTAAGAGATTGAAAATTTATCTTAATTTCAACAGGTCCATATATTTCTATAATTTGGTGTCTTAAAACTCTGACTTCAAGATCTCAGATTTATTTATCCCTTTTTTATTACTGAAGATACAAACATAAAATAAGACAGGTGTGTATTTCTGACAAGATTTTTTTTAGATTAGCGTTATAAGGCTGTGCTAATATGTCACATGAACTTCTTAGCACTTTATAGCAGGAAAGAGGCTGGTCGGAAGCTCAAAGCAGTAGAATCTTTGCAGAGGTCTATTTTCTGAGCATTTGTAATCAATAATTCTGCATTAGAGATTAGTGCACTTAAAAAGTAATGAAGTATATAAAACTCCTTACTATGATATTTAGGAATAAAAACTATTATGAACTATGTCCCATCTCCCTACCTATGCCCAATTCATTTCTCCTTTTATGATTTTTTTGGTATTCAAATGTATAATGTTAGAAGAGTTCTGATAAACAGAATAGTATCAGTTGATATTTTTCCCAGACACTTGAACAATTTATTAGTTAATTATTTTCAGTAAGAATGAATAAAACAAATTTGGTAGTGTTCCATTGATACAGTGGATATGAGAGAAAACTTTAAACTGCTTTATTGTATATATTTACTTTTTACTGAAGATGTTTTACAATTAAATTCTTTCATCAAAGTTATTTGGCAGTATTAAATTATAATCCCATGGATTTGGTAAAAGACCATGTATTTAAATCCATTTATGTTTTATCTATTATAAATATATGTATAAGCCAAATATAGAGCATTTTCATATAGATCAATCCCTTAAATTAAAACACGGGTCTTTAACTTCACATTCCAGAGTATTAAATATTGTATTTTTGACATTACCACGTTCTTAAACATCAGCTCATAAGACTTAAAATTATGGAAGCTCCTTTTAGTTTTTCAGGGAAACGGAAATCCAACAATAGGCCATAAAGTAATTCTGGAAAATAAAACAAAATTCTGTCTTTTTATGGACATCAAAAAATCAGGGAATAAACCATTTCTTAATCTAATATAAAATTGTGTGAGAATTATCACTTTCAAGAAATTTTAGAAAGTGTGGTTGTTCTTTTCCCATGCATTTCTTAAGCTGGAATTCCTTGTGATCATTGTCATTTTTAAACAATTCTAAAAATGTTTCATTGGATGCATTTGACAACTCGGGTGTAAAATTGATTTTTTTTCTGGTCTTCTCAGTGGTTCCTTAAAAATCCATAATGACCTAAATAACTTGCTTCCTTGTGGATACCACTTTTACTTATTTTTAGCAAGTGGATTTCATTTAAACAATTCAGCAGGATTTGCACATTTTCTCTTATAACAATCATGGTTCCAAGTATTTACTATATTTGTATAGATGAGAAAAAGTTGAGATTCTGATAGAAAATAAGGTATTAATATAGTTGTATGAGCTTTCCTGCAAGTATACCTTTATAGTTTGTGACTCTAAAATATGGACATGCTTAAGGGTTAAAATAACTAATCTGAACTTTATCCAAAATTTAAGCAATTGTATAGCTGGGCAAGGAGGGAAACTAAAATATTTTATTTATGAGTGATCAAAAACTCTCTTTTGTGACCATCAACAAGAAAAGTATAATGATATACATAAACATTTTATGGGGCTGGGGTAGGAATCTGCTCCTTATCATTCTTATAGCTGGTGAAGCTCAAGAAGATGACTTCATCTTACACTGTGATCCAGTACGAACTATAGCATAGGGAGCTCAGGTAGAGAAGTTATGTCGATCACTTAGGTGATGAAAGGTGTATTAAAATTCTCTTCCTATCATAATATTGGCAGAAACATTAATTGTGAACCTAAAAAATAAGGGATTCTTACTAAGAGAGATACTATCACAGGCAATTATAGTTTTAATATGTTTGGAGCTATAAACGCTTTTAAATGTATTGTCAGAAAGATTTCACTAATTTCAGGAGTTTGTATTTATGAGAAAACTAGTAGAGAAATGGTGTATTTATTGGATGAAAGATTTACTTGTAAGTATGTAAAATATCATCTTTATTTCCTTAAATATTTAATTTCTTATTTAAAAGTAATAAAGAAATTTTCTGAAGCTAAGCCAAATATAATATAAACCAAATATAAATATTATTTTAATTCCCCTAGGTTGTCCCATTTTAACTTTATATAAGAATTCACTATTCAATTATGTTATATTTGCTGAGATACTATTGTATTTTATAATCTCAGAAATGAGAGAATTAGATGAACTCCTTGGTGATTAAGATGAATACTAATTGGAAGACGCAGGTGAGTGACAGTAGGAATTTAAAAAAGACTTCTTGTTCTCTAGAAATAAATTTTTATTTAATTGGTATTTCATGATCACTAATATGAAATTGTTTCCTGTGCACCTAAACAAATTTAAGGGTCCTCAAATATTTCTGAAATTATTAGAAAAGCTCTCATATTGAATCTTGTTAGATTTTGTGTTTTGCCTTCTTGCGTTATTTTGAAGCTTTCCTCTTCATATTCTTTACTAAATGATGTAGATTAATCTCATCTCTTGTATTCAAAATTAATAAAACAATTTGTATTAATTTTTTTCTAATTTTGAGTATATTTTGTGATAGGAACTTCAAAAGTCATATAATTTTTAATAGAATTGAAACTTTAAACTTCATAATTCAATTTAATACTCTTCTTCATTCAATACCAGTATTCTAATGGCAATATGTGAGCTAGTGAATTAGTTTCTAATGCTAAAATAGCCATCTCATTAAAAATAACCACAGATCTCATGAGTCATTGATGATATAAATTATCAGGACACCTAGGAAAAAGTGACAGAATAATATGATTTAGGAGGTGGACAGAGTTTGTATTTGCACATATTATCATGAAGAATAATAGAGATATAAAGAGGTGAAGCACTTGTTCAACATTACTTTTAATGCAAAAGATAGAACCCTCTCCTTTTAAATTTCTGGGTCAGAGATTTTTACAGTTTATACTTTTTTGTTATGAAAATCTTAATTATTTTTATAGCTATTAAATCAAGATTGGGACTTCAAATATGTAATTTCCTTGTTGCTATTGATGACCTGTAAAACATTGTCTTTTAAGATTAGAAAATTTAAAATTGAAATATGTTAACTCACAGGAAACAGCTATACCCATATTCTCTTAATCAAGAACTGAATATCTAGATAACATAATTGCTAGATATAAACTTTTTCACAATGAACATAGTGTGCACTCAGCAGTTATATAGGAGATTTTCAACAGTTTCAGTTAAGAAGCCCAGGAACTCAATCAAGTAAGAAAAGACACGTAAATTATTTTCCCCTACATATGTATAAAGGACTGCCCGTGTTGTTGTTGGTGGTGGTGGTGGCAGTGGTGGTGGATACTTTTTCTCATGGATTGGCAGTTTTTTGGGGTTTTTGTTTGTTTGTTTTTGTTTTTTTCAGTAATATGTGTTTAATGGGACACCAAAATGAAATACAAAATCAATGAGAAATGTGAGCGAGAAAATGTTCCTGTATATTAGCAAATTTGGATAAAATTTAGGTTGTGGGCTTCCTTAAGATGGTAATGATTTGGAAGAATTTAATAAAATGTGAAGCAGAAAATGAGTCTCTAGAAATCACACTATTCTGAGTTTTAGAATTCAAATATCAACTTGTATAAGATCTCTAGTTTTACTGTTGTAATACTAAAGGAAGTTAATACAGAACATATTTGAGTCTGTAATAGTATTTACTTTATCATTGTGTCTGAACCAAAGTTCATCTATTGCTTAATTTTAATAATGTGATGTAATTATTTAAAGAGTTAAGTCTGGGAAGAAAATTAGTTTCCACTCCGATATGTATTGTAAGATATAAACTTTAAGTTTCTACCAAAATATTCTATTTTTGTATGAAGCAAAATGCTGTCCTAATTGTGGAAAGCAATATTGAGATATATAGACCAAAAGCTAAAAAAATTTCTCTGGTAGAACTGAACATAATCTATAAAATGAGCATACTGCAATTCAAGTGGAAAGGCAGTTATCCATTGCTGGATTTCTGATACAACATTATCTCTCAAACCTTTCATTGTTACATATGACAAGAGAATTTTTGTGTGTGTCCATACGGGTTGACTTCATATTTTAAGACTCTTGCTTTCTTCAAATACTGAATATTTAACAGTGATAAGTATAGTAAAGATGAACTAAAAGACTGGCTAAAACGATTAATGTCTAATCTGATTTTTTTTTTTACCCTATGCATATAGCCAGAATTTACAAATAACCGGTAGAAAATATAAAATATATTCTCTAAGCTCAATGAATAAGTGGTCCTTAATATCTGTTGAATTTTTACTTTCTTTTGGATTTTTACTTACCTTTACCTTACTTTGACTTCTTCAGCATTTTCAAAAAACAATAACCTTAGTAAGAAAGAGTGGTTACTTAAGATTTAAGTTAAATGATCCAGAATTGATTTTATGAAAATTTACCCTATTAACTGTGTTTAAAAAGTTATGACTGTATTTGTTTGTTTCTCATTTTTTTAAGGTGGTCTTGTTAGTATATACCTCAGTAAGTTGCATTAATAAAAAGTCGTTTTTTCACGTTTAAAGTCATTGCTACATTATTTCATGCACTCAAATGGCCTAATGTGTGCAGTTGTAGTTAAGTAAGAATATAAAGGAAGATAAATAGTTTATGAGCTGGTGGAGGAAATAAGCACGTAGAATGAATGTAATTCAATGTGAAATGTGCAGTGATGGAGTTATACACAGCTAAGATGCAAATGTTCAAAATGTTCTCCTTTTGGAGACTGCTGTTAGTTTTCTCCTACTGAGTCTTGGAGTATTCCATGCTAGCCTTGGCTCTCTAACTGATGCATTTACTTCCTACTGCCTAAGTTATTTTGAAGTAACTTTGATTCCAAGACTCACCTAACCATTTTAAATGGATACTGTGTTTTTCTACATCTCATTATAGTGCTAACTTTAGTATCTTAGAACGATCTAGTCTCTGATGATATAGTTAAATCTGTGGAAAATGAAGGCGGTTTGCTTCAATGCTGTGAAAAGATACCTTACTTATATATGATTATAAATTAGCTTGATTTCTCTCAGTTATTAAGTATAGAATATTAATGGTGCTATAAACTTATTTATGGGGTTGGGCTAACTGCAAAGCTAATGCAGTTTTACTTACACAGCCCCTTCCAGATAGTAATAGTAATAATAGTAGCACCAGAGCAGTAGTAACCATGTTTTTAAACATTATTTTGATCATTATAATAAAATATCTAAATGAGGGAGGGCAGTATGGATTAGGGGATTTGATGTTTGAATTTTAGGGTTCAGTCGTGGCTCCACAACTTGTTAGCTGTTTAATCTTAGAAGAGTTACTTAACCTTTCTTTACATGCAAAATAAGGATAATCAATGTCATGCAGTTGTGATAATATTAATATATAAGAAAATCTATTTTTCAATGACAAAAATGACAGTGTTAGAAACTACAACAACATAAGTCTGGGGAAAAAAATTGTTTTCCCTCCAATATATATTGTAAGATAAAAGCTTTAAGTTATCTGTCTACCAAAATATTATATTTTTATGTAAGGCACAATGTTGTCCAGATTGTGTAAAGCAACACTGAGAGGTATAGACCATGGGCATTTAGAGATTGTTTTGTGTATCTTCTCTTTTATTTAAAGGAATTTACTTAGAAGGACATTTCTTACAAAATTAGTGTACACAGTGCCACTTAGTTTTGGCAATCCAAAGGAAGTGAGAGGTTTGATCTCAGACAACGGAAAGGTGGAAAACTGTCAGTCCAGAAACAATTTGATAAGAAACTTAAGAAAATGTTCTAGTAACCATAATTATTGATATTGGTCACACATTTGAAGACATTGGAGGAACAGAAATAGTCATTGTATTAATGGATGGATTAAACTGATTCCCCTAGACCAAATGAGAAGTACTAAGACTTGAAGGAAGTTTCAATTATGGATTGGCAAAGACTCTTTTCAGTTGGTGGAAAGAGAAGCAGAAGCAAGATGGGTGTAAAGAAGGAAGTAGGAAAATTAATTAATGCAAATAAAAAACTTTCTAATGCAGAGAAAAGTTAAAATATATCAAATGAAATGTAAAGGATTCTGAGAGATACATGAAGAATTGGCATTCTGTTAAAAAACAAGAGATAATTAGTTCATTTTAAGATTAGATAGCATTTAAGATGAGAGTCAGTCCCAGTTTTGCCCCTAACTGTGACTTGGGAAAGTTAACTCCCCACCTTATTAAACTCTCAAGCAAGAAAGTTAAAATCAATGAACACAAAGGATTTTGGGGGGCTGGGGGGGGAGTAAGTCCACTGTAATCCAGTGATCATGTATTATGAGATTTTGATAAAGGGAAAAATTGAAAGAAACAAAATTGTTGGTGTTGACAGCTAAGTCTAGGATAGAGTCCCCCAAACGGAAATAATGAGACAAGAGACCCCATTCATAGCATCTGGGAAGGCCATGGAAAGAGAATGGACTTGTTACTATTACTCAGATTTCATCCTGACTCAACACCTTCCTTGTGTTTTCCCTGAGCAATCCAAAAACCTTTCCAAGCATCTGTTTCTTTCCTTGTAAAATAATGATATTAATTACTATTTTACAGTTTTTTTGTAAGAAGGAAATAAAACTGTAGATTTAGGAGTCAAAATCATTTCCTTCATATCTTAGGTACAGTTGCTTACATTTTTTTAAATTTACTACACATAGACACTATACAAGTATTTTATTTTTTAATAACATTTTTAAATTATATTATGTTAGTCACTATGCAGTACATCCCTAGTTTGCTTACATTTTTTTTTTAAATGCTTGGGTTCAAGAAATATTTGAAAAGAGAAAAGTCATTTGAATTTTGTATAAATTCACATAGGTACAAACAATCCAGTTTTGGAAAATCACTTATTTTATTGGCACAAGCTTGTAAATTTGATGATAAGGAGATGTTTTCTTGTCTTTTCATGGTCTTATTTTACTTGCACATATTTAAAGAGATTTCCTGTTTTGGGCCTTTTTATTATATTGTGTTTTGCTTTATCTGACACAGGTAGTCTTTAATGTCCTTGTACAGAAATATTTAGAGCATTGATTATATTTTATTGATTAGGAGAGGAGATGTTCAGCTATTCTTTTTGAATACCATGTGATTGCAAAATGTTATAGATATATTTATTTGAAAATAGTAAGTTCCTCTGATTATTTTCTTCTTTCATGTTTATTATATATTTTGTTACTTAAAAATAATTTTATGAAAGTGGCTCATGCTGCAAATACTATGTCTAACACAAAATAATCAAAGCAAACAGAAATCGCAATCTTTTAAATTGTGAATTGTCAATAGATTTTACAGCAAATATGGAAAGATTTCATTTCAGTTTGCAAACATTTTACAGACTTTTTTGCTACAAGTGATATTTAGATATATTATAATACTTTGACTTGGCTAGTGTAACAGTTAAAGTTATTAAGTAAACACATTTTATGATTAATATGGTGAATTATGTGCCACTTTAATACATATATATACATATATATAAATGTTTTGTATATGTACAACAATCAAAATCTTCCTCTAATAAAATCTTCATCTGATTATTTTACTATTGCAGAAAATTTAATACAGTAAAAAAATTGGAAGAAAATTCTCACAAAAAAATAGTCTCTTTCAAAAAAAGTGTGATAAGACTATACTCATTATTGAGGAAACAAGGAAGGTGGAGAAAGCCACAAAGCTGACAGGAGAGGGAGCTGATAGAAAGGAATTTTACACTGTTCTATGAGGACATGATTAAATAAATATTCATATCATGAGATACTTAAAAGAAAAATGATGACTAGAGTTGCAATTTCACCTGAAGCAAAGGTGTCTTTTTATCTTTTCTGCATGTGTTTGTTTTATAAGATAATTGACTTTAGATATAAATACATGGTTGATTTTGCCAGATTGAATATTGAAATGCCATTTATTCAAAAATATGTAGTTGCTTTGATAAATTCGAATTTAAGAGAAAGAAATGACAGTGTTCTCATTCTCATTACTTCTCTTTAGATACTCTGCATGATCAAATGATCCTTACATATAAGAACTTCAATAGATGTTCTAAAGTTAAGACAACTATTTTGATTTATTTTCAAATTAGCCACCTTTTCTAAATGTAATCTCTATTTGGTTAAGTGTTTGTCTTTAGTTAATGTTTAGGTAAATGGTCTGAGTTCAATTTCTCTTTTTTATATGAATAAATTACTCCATCATTAGTTTCTTTTAGCCTTTTATTTCAAACACATTAGGGTAATTCAAGTTTTCTCTTGAGGAAAAAGAAAACTCAAAAAATAAATATATCTTCTTGTCCAGCTTTTTTCTCCTAGGTAAAAATAATACATTGTTTTAAGGAATAATTTAAAGGGGCCTTGTTTTGTAGAGGAATTACTTTCCAACAACAAAAGATAATTATAACTTTTTTCCAACCATTCATTGATAAAGAATGGAATGTTAAGAATGACTTTTAATATAATTCTGAGATACTTTTTGTGAGATTACAAATGATATGCTCTGTTGGGGTTTTGTCAGCGTCATAACCACATGATAATCAGCTAGCACAAGTCATAATCTTGTTCGAATGAATACTGTTGTCATCATCTGTTTTTTTATCCTAACATTGAATTGACAATAAGCAGTATAAAAATAATATAAAGAGGGGCGCCTGGGTGGCACAGTGGTTAAGCGTCTGCCTTCGGCTCAGGGCGTGATCCCGGCGTTATGGGGTCGAGCCCCACATCAGGCTCCTCCACTGTGAGCCTGCTTCTTCCTCTCCCACTCCCCCTGCTTGTGTTCCCTCTCTCGCTGGCTGTCTCTATCTCTGTCAAATAAATAAAATCTTTAATAATAATAATAATAATAATAATAAAAAGAAAGCTGAATCTCTGCCCTAAAACTTCTTTAAGTTCTGCCTTTTAGAAGTAGCCATCATCAGCAGGCTTCTGTACATGCATCCTTCCAGAAAATGTTGTATCTTTATTTTTTTATTCTTAAAATAATTTTGGGTGTCTATGTAACAATTCAAAAAGGTATATAATTTTTGAACACTGTAGACTATTTCATGATAAAGATATAGCATAATTTATATAAATAATTCTCTTAAAATTGGTTATCAATTTTATATGCAAAGAAAATAAACGTGAAATAAGAATTCTTATGTATGTGCTTTTATGTAAGTGTAAGTAGATCTATAAGTAAAATAGCCAAGTCATTGAGAATGTGCATTTAAAATTTTGGTTTTACTGCCAAATTGCTCTCCATAGGGATGGTTCTTGTTAGCACTCCCACCAGCAGTGTTTTTAGAACGTCTGTCTCTCCATGTTTTGAATATTCTGTTTATAAAATGTTTCTTAACCTTATATTACTACCTATCCCCAACTTAACTCCATTGAGTTGATTTTTTTCTTATTCCCTTTACATACTAACTGAAACCTAGAAACAAATGGCAATGAGAAGTCAATTAAAAATGCTGAGTCATTGCTCAATTTTCTAGGAAATAAAATGCACATTGTGAAAAGGGCAAAAAGTGCAAAAGTATTTGTATAAATAACATTTTCCCCCCTCCACTACATGCAAAAGATAAAGTGGGGGTATGCAAAAGAGAAGACAACTCTACCTGGGTAGAACAGAAAAGGCTTCAAACAAAGAAAAAATTCTGTATAAATGAAACTTCTCATATTCAAGCCAGCCTTCTGAATCTTACCCAGACCGGTTCAGGGCATCTCTCACTAGAATAACATCTCCAGATTTTTTTAAAAATTATTTTACAGCTAATTATAAGATGAGGTATAATGAAAAGGAAAATTTTATAATGAATGGTGATGTACTATGCATTATGTTTGAATTTCACCATTGAATCAAATCACAAGTAGCACTAAGTAAAATGACCCATCTATAACTAAAATAAATTATAAACTTAATTCTTAGTTCTAGTTATCATATAAAATTCCATTTCAATTCAACAAATTAATAACTAGCTAAAATGTCATAGATTTCTAACCAGATACCAAAGTTGATATAAGAATAAATAATTAGGGGCACCTGGGTGGCTCAGTCAGTTAAGTGTCTGCCTTTGGCTCAGGTCATGATCCCAGGGTCCTCGGATCAAACCCCACATAGGGCTTCCTGCTAGGCGAGGAGTCTTCTTCTCCCTCTCCCACTCCCCTCCCCCTCCTTGTGCACTCACACACGTGCTCTCTCTCTCTGTCAATTAATAAATAAAATCTTAAAAAACAAAAGAATAAATAATTAATTGAAAGCCGAAAAGACATTTCCTGTATCTTTTCAATATATATTTTTTAAAACTTTCTTAGATAATTCTTTTGGGGTCTAGTTTAAAATAAAACATAATGTGGAATTTAAGAAACAAAACAAATGAACAAAGGCGAGAGAGAGAGAGGCAAACCAAGAAACAGACTCTTAACTATAAAAAACAAACTGATAGTTACCAGAGATGAAGTGAGTGGGGGGATGGGTAAAGGGTGATGGGGATTAAGGAGGGCACTTGTTGTGATCAGCACTAGGTGATGTATGGAAGTGTTAAATCACTATATTGTACACCTGAAACTAATATTACACGGTATGCTAACTAACTGGAATTTAAATAAAAACTTAAGAAAAATTTTTTTAAAAAGTATAATTATCATGCTCTTAAAAAGAATAGTTTAAAAAATAATGTTTTTTCCCATTCTGGTATATATTTTGGTAACTAGATTAAAAATTGAGTTCATGAACTCAATGTCATAAGGTCATTAAAACTAGCAATAAAAAAGAGTAGTAAAGGGATGCCTGGGTGGCTCAGTTGGTTCAGCGTCTGGCTTTGGCTCTGGTCATGATCCCAGGGCCATATCAGGCTCCTTGCTCAGCAGGGAGCCTGCTTCTTCCTCTGCCTTCAGCTCCCCCTGCTTCTGCTCTCTCTCTTTGTCTCTCTCTGACAAATAAATAAATAAATAATTTTTAAAAAGAAGAGTAGTAACTATATTTTAGGAGAATAAAAGAAAAGAAGGAAAATCCTAAAGAGTTCAATCCCAGAAAGCTAAAGGCATTTACAAGCTTTTCAGATCATTAACTATATTTAAGTGGAGGTGTGCTATTATCTCCTTTATTCCTTGTGCTTCTTTCTTCTTTATCCTAAGATAACATTCTTTGGACCAGTTTCTTCCAAACAAGAGGTCTGTGTCACCAATAGGAAATGCTATTGAATTGCATAAAGGCTTCACATTCTAATTTGTTTTCCATCACTAGATAAACGCAGAAAAGCCAAGCTGCTGTTGATCATATTCTTTCTGCCTCAATAGAAAACACTATAAGTAAAAATCAAATGGAAAACCAAGAATTATTTTTGAAATTAGGGAAAAAGAGAATTTGCAGCTGTCAAACACAAAAATACTAACTAGAATCACAAAAATTCCAGGGTGCACAATTAAAATTATCTTCTCATCTTTGAGATTTTAAAGAGTGGTGGGCAGTTGCCCAATAAGTGAAAGGATGAGTTAATGTGTACACTTTCTGCAGAGCACTGAATCCAAAAGCAGAAAAGAAACCAACTGATAAATTAGCTTCTGTGGTCTTTGTGGTAAGAAATAGATGACCTGAAGAAATCAGCAGTACTCTACCAAATATTTAAACGGAATGTTTCATGGCATCCCTAAACTTCTATGAAAAAAAAGTCAGAGATTTTTATATTAAAAAATATGTAGCATCTCAGAGTATCAAGAAAAAAAAAAACTCAAGTAAATTTCAGGTACCCATTATAATTTGTTCAGCAATTTGAGGCACTGGGGTGGGGGATTCATGCTGCATTTGGTTTCACAGCTTCAAAAGGCATAAAACCAATTGGTAAGAAAAATTAGCCAGCACGTATTTGCTCAGTAGCAGAAGGATGGGAATTTGGGCTACCATTACAACTTAGGAAGAATTACCGAAGAAAAAGGTGAAAGATGATTAAGTATGACACAAACATATGTAAATTTTAAGAGAAAATAAGCAGATGTAATTTGGTGACTAGAACCAAAACCATTTTTTTTCTATATTTAATGTTTTTTAAAAAAAATTCCAAGTACTATGAAAATTCTCAAAAACTGAAGGCATAAGAGATTATTAGACTTGGAGAACACTCCTATAGCAAAGGTTTATCATGAAAATAATTATATACATTATGTTAGATATAAAATAAATATTGTACCAACCTGAGTAATCAGCATAATCCTGATATTAGAAAATATTTGGTGTCATTATTCTATGCTTTATATTTAGCAATTAACTGCACTTCTTTTTTTTAAGTTTTTATTTATTTGAGAGAGAGAGAGTGAGCAAGAGAGAGAGCACACACAAGCTGGGGGAGGGGCAGAGGGAGAGGGAGAAGCAGACTCCCCTCTGAGCAGGGAGCCCGATTTGGGACTTGATCCCAGGACCCTGAGACCTGAGCTGAAGGCAGAGGCTTAACTGACTAATCCACCCAGGCATCCCTGCACTTCTTTCCATATAGTTTAATTTTTAAAAACCTGAAACTATAAAACTTAAAAGAAAAAAATTGTTAAGAGGTCATGTAAAAATAAAAGTTTAAATATTAGTGATATTAGTGATATATTAGTGATATAAAGTTCACTCTAAAGATAGATCAAAGTATCACAATAACCATTATTTATTTATTTATTTTAAAGATTTTATTTATTTGAGAGAGAGTGAGAGAGAGCATGAGCGGGGGGAGGGGCAGAGGGAGAGGGAGAAGCCGATTCCCCACTGAGCAGGGAGCCCAATGCGGGACTCAATCCCAGGACCCTGGGATCATGACCTGAGCTGAAAGCAGACGCTCAACCAACTGAGCCACCCAGGTGCCCCACGATATCCATTATTTAAATGGTTTTGCTAATCCATATACAGAGATATTATATATGCACTCAACCGTCTTTTATGATTAAAAAAAGAAAGAGCTATCACAAATCTGAAGTATTTAGTATTAACATTTCTTTGGTCACAATTTGAGAGCTTATTATAAGTTAAAAAAAATAAAAGTGCAAAATGTAATTAATGCCCTTCCAGATAATATTATGATAGTAATAATAATGAGCAATTTAGGAGAAACTGAACCAAAACTAAAAAGAGAAAGAAATATAACTTTGTTTTAACTTAGTTTTCTCAGATCTAAAACTCTCTTTCTCGTTTCTTGTTTATTCAGTGAGAACACAAAACTTAGTAAGATATGAGCCCTCCAAGGCCTTGAATTTTCAGAACAACTTATATTTCACGGAGTACTAACTCTATCATATTAGAATAATTAGAAAATATACTATCTAAAGATCAGGTGTGATATATTTAGCTAAAGAAGAATTTTAAAAGTATAATGCCTTATAATTAAGAAATGGTCATTTGATGCAAATGAAAAGATAATTGGGGGCTCAAGGAGATACCTCTATGGAAGAATGTAAAGTGTCTGGATGAAATGGTGTGATGTTTGACATCAAAGGGAACTATGGATCTTAAGAAATTTAAATGTAAATGAAAATAGACTATAGGGAGATTGCTATTTTAGAAAGTAGCTAAAATATGTTAGCATTTAATTTTTTAATGTAAAATGTAATATTAAATATTATTCACATTCATGTTTTTCTACTCATACTCCTCTGACCTATAATAAAATGAAGATAATATCAGGTGAAAGAAAAAATATTAGAATTTAGGTTCAAACAACTAAAGTTCTAAATTTCTAACATTGATTCAGAGTGACACCCTGAGTAGCCTGTCTGCTCTCTCTCTCCCTTTCTCTCTCTCTTTCTCTGTCTCTCTTGCTCTCCCTTTCTCTCTCTCTCTCCCTTTCTCTCTCTCTGTCTTTCTCTGTCTCTCTCTCTCCATATTGGAGAGAGATACTATATACACAGTATATATACTATAGTATGCAGGATGACTGTCTGAGCTGTCTTAATGATCTGATGATAAAAGGGACAATGTAAGAGAATTGTGTTAATGTCTCTAAACATTGCAATCATTATGTATTTTTAAATGATTAACCACAAGAAGAGTATGAGTGAATTTAGAATTTTTTAAGAGTACTTGAAACTAAAAAGTAATTGAAATAAATAATAATAGCTAATATTTATTAAGGACTTACTATTTTCTTTTTTTTAAGATTTTATTTATTTGAGAGAGAGAGTGAGAGAGAACATGAGAAGTGTGAGGGTCAGAGGGAGAAGCAGACTCCCCACTGATCAAGGGAACCCGATGCAGGACTTGATCCTGGGACTCTGGAATTATGACCTGGGCCAAAGGCAGTCGCTTAACCAACTGAGCCACCCAGGTGCCCCAGGACTTACTATTTTCATAGCCTGTTCTATTCCAGTCTTCTACTCTAACTTGTTCTTCCTACATGAGTAAAACAAATATGTAATAAAACTATCAATATAAAGAAATGGTAGTATATGAGACTGATTTATATCATTTAGTCCTGGCAAAAAACAAAAACTGGTTTTGTGTGTATGGTATATGTCTTTCAAAATAATGACATTTAGATTGCAATGGTGAAATATAAATTGTAAAATTATGTATAGGGGCGCCTGGGTGGCTCAGTCGTTAAGCGTCTGCCTTTGGCTCAGGGCGTGATCCCGGCGTTCTGGGGTCGAGCCCCACATCAGGCTCCTCCACTGGGAGCCTGCTTCTTCCTTTCCCACTCCCCCTGCTTGTGTTCCCTCTCTCACTGGCTGTCTCTCTCTCTCTGTCAAATAAATAAATAAAATCTTTTAAAAAAAATTATGTATAAGATAAATAGTAATTTCATAGTTTTCTAAAAGCTCCAAAGTTCCAAATGTGCATATTTTTTTAATACTGATCATGGGTACATCAGTTTTCTACAATTAATCTAGTAAAAGCTAATCAAGAAATTCAGCCATCTAAGCAAAGAAAATAACTTGTTCTCAATAAGATCAACTGTTCAGCTTTTGACGTTGTGAGATTTTACCCTAATAATTAAAAAGGCTTTAGTTGACAGCAATGCAAATTGTGGCACAGACTATTTTCATAGCTTATACACAATTAAACAATGTTCTATTGCTTCTTTGCAAAACATTGCAGCTTTTAGATATATTTTCATACAATTACTTAAATTTTAAATACCTGTGAAAATTTATTTGTACTTGTGAGAGTACAACTTATGGGACTTGCACATGATTTGTGCAGTTATGTTAAATGTATCTAACATATTTATAAAATATATATTGAAAGTTAGTTCTTTTTCTATGCCTTTTCATAAAAAAAACCCTCCCAACATATTTCATTTTTCCAAAAGATAATTGGAAACAAAACAAGCTATTTCACAGACATATACAATTGTAAAGATTAAAATAATATCATGACACCCTATTTAAAGCATTTGGGGATAACTTTCCCTTTTCCTTAAATTTTGCCCAGCAGGTTTCACAGTCAGTGCATAAACGAAGTCTTAAAATGGTAGTAAATTAGATTACTGATGTCAGTTTACAGATAAAATTGAAGGTGACCCAAAACACTAGATCAATGGAGTGACTTTAAGATCTGCTCTAAGAAAGTTCAGATACTACTATACAACCTAAGGCAGAACAAGCGTATCTTAATCCAAAGGCCATATCATGAGTTGTGCTGGTGTTACAATGTTAGGATATCCAGTTATTCCAAACAAAACAAAAAGCATATTCAACAATATTAAGCAAAATCAATATCAAAATGATTCATTTTTTCCAGTTTTTCTCTGTTTTCAGGAATCATTCTTATTTTCAGTAATCATTCCTTATAATTATTCCTTATAAGTGTTTACAAAATAAAAATCTTACCCAGGCTCTTTATTTAAATATTTTCATATTAATCAGTTATGGCATAAAGTACCAGATAAGCAGATAAAGGGGCACCTAGGTAGCTCATTCGGTTGATTTTCCAACCCTTGCTTTTGGCTTAGGTCATAGTCTAAGGGTCATGGAATCAATCCCTCATGGGGCTTCATGCTGGGCATAGAGCCTGCTTGAGATTCTCTCTCTCCCTCTGCTTTTGCCCCTCCCCCATGTGGGCATGCACAAGCTTTCTCTCTCTCAAAAAAAAAAGATACACATTGATTATTCATATTGCATACATTTTGTGTTTTATTGTCTCCTTTCTAAATTCTAGTATATCACATGAAACTTTCTGTTTGTCAACTCTTAAGAGACTACATTGTCTTGCAGCTTCAGTTTGGTAGAGCCAGTTTCTTATGAGTGAATGATACATCATAAAATTCTGTATCATTGTAAAAAGAATTGAAGAGGAATTTAATGAAATCAGTACTGCCTCTATGGTATTAGTTGTATCCTAAGTCCACATCTTAGGTAGAGATGGTTTCTAGTCTGCTGAAATTCACAAGTGCCTCATCCTTCCATATTCCTTAGTATACCTACATTGTACAAAGTTGGACTGAAAGCCTATAATAACATTCTTGCAAACACTGCTAATTTTATGTAAATGCATGATAAATTTTAATTTTGCTGCCGAATCTGCTGCTGCTGCCTTAATCTGTCTCCCTCCCCTTTCTGGAAGAAATTTCAGAAACATGGTGATAGCATGTACCACAACTGCTCTATGTAGTGGAAGATATTGGTTAACAATAATAATGCTGGAGCCAAATCATGTGGGTTCAAAATTCAATGCTTCTACTTGAATACGTTATATTCTCTTTGCCTCATTTTCCTCACCTGTAATGACCTGAATTACTTAGTAAATTGAAGGTGCCTTTGCACAATTGACTTAACTTTATTTGCATATTTACCTGAGCTAGGTAGAGAAGTAAAACAGAAAATTAAATGTATGAGGTATCAGATTTTCACAGAAGTTCTCTTGCCATCTTTTGAAATATGACATAAATGGACATATTCTCTTTTCCTGACTATAGTCCATGGACACCCTGATTCCTTTGTGGGCCAGTTACTCCAGAAGTATATTAAAATTTTATTCATAATTTCAGGGTGAAAACTTACATGAAATGTAAGTTGAATGAAAGCTTAAACTGAAATGAAACTTACATTTTATTCATAATTTCAGGGTGAAAACTTACATGAAACACATGCACAAACACACAACCTCAAGATAAAGAATAGAAAGTGAAAGAAGAGAGACAGCTTTCTTCAAGTCCCAGTACATATAATTTCATATATACAGATCTCTCTATATCCAGATCATCAATTATTTAAATAACACTGATAAAAATGACTGAAAATAAAAGATTTTGTATTTTCATCTTATCACAACCCTGTATGACTCTGATCCTTTCTATTTCCAGTTTCTTATTTTCAAAAGGAAATAATAAAGTCTTGCTTGTTCTGTTACTTATTTTACTTCCAAAGAGTGGGTGATGTTGTGAATCTAGTTGATGGTGAGAGTATTATGCAATGAATTAGTTTCTATGATAACTGCTTTTTGTTGTGTAGCAGGGTAAACAGCCATTAATTTAAAACTTGTAAATTGGAAATCTGGGGACCATTGCAGTTGAGCTAGTAGAAACACATTCTTTCACAATGTGATTACTTCCATAATTCTTGAGTATGGAGAATTACTGCCAAACAAAATAGTCAGCTTTCCCTGATGATATGTACTGACTGACACTTTAGTAGAAAAAAAAATAGAAAATGAAAACATGAAAAGAATATGCATTTTACAGAATATAATTGGAAACACAAACTAAAGCAATTTATGGGTTTTGTTTTTATTTTTAAGAAAGTACAGAAGAAAGGTGGAAAATAAATTTATAATATTTTTATTATTTGAAATTTATGAGCTTTTGTATAATAATTTGGTGGAAAATGTTCTATTCTTCATTTAGGTTAACTCAGCTATTGGTATTTGTCATAAAAGAGCTCTCCTATATCAGAATTAATATTCCAAATAAAAAAATGAGAATTAGAAAGCCAAACATTGAAGACATAAAGATTTATTTTTAAGTGGAAAGAATATAAATCCAAATGTATAAAATACATATATATACACATATATTTCGTTTTGGTGAAAAATAGACTCTTTAATGGTAACCTAATACATTTCTAAGTGTTAGGTGTATGGTTAATATTTTAGTGCTTTGCATATATTTAGTAATTTATAAACTTGAGGGGAGTCTCAGAGTTTCAAAATTTTCATTCCTTTCTCAAAAAATAATCTTGGAATTAAAAATAAATATATTTTATATTAAATAATGTTTTTTGAATGTAATATATTCATTAAAACATTTTTTGAATCATAGCTTGCTCCCTTAAATGAATCTCAGTGTGTAACAATCATTAACCTACACATGTAAACTAATATTACATAAACACACGTGTATCATACATGTGTATACACATATGTTTGCATATCAGTATCATGAATGCATATTCACATTACATAATATTCAAGTTATATCATAACTCAAACTCAGAATATCACTTAATATGGCCAAAGCAATTATAGGAGGATAAAATAAAACAGCCATTAAAAATATACCAAAAATAATAATTTCCTGACTTTAACTATATTAGCATTTTAGGACACCTGTATACTTTTCTCCTGCATCATATTATTCTTACTAATAAGCCAAATCTATTAGCCAAATCTCCTTTTTATAATGCATTTGAAGAGAGTCATTTCTAATTGCACAGTTTCATGTAATTCAGTGTAATGGCATCAGAGTACTTGGTCCCAAAGGGAAGGAGACAAATAGCGAATCATTAATGCCATCCGGAATTTTTCCCTTTGAGACTTACTTAATTTTCAATATCTATAATGACTGCAGTCAGTGGTGATATATCTGAAAGTATGGCATTCATTTGGAATATTCAGCATATCATTCATAAACTTTCCTGTGGTGATTTCATTTAGCATGCCAAAAATCACCAAGGGGAGTTGCATTACTAGAAACAAGCCTAGTTTATTTTTGTAAATTTATTTTACTTCAACAGTCAACAGCGGGTATTGATTGCCCACTGTGTTGAAAGCATTGCACTGTGTATTGTGAGGAAGTCATTACAAAGGAAGTAAAATATTTGCCCAAAGAATCACATACTTATCATCTAATGAGGGAAAGAAGGAAAACTTTATACAAATGATTGGTTATCAGTCAATCCATTTACTCTTTATTCATTCATTTATTGAAATTTACCATGTACTTTGGCACTGGAGAGTATACAGATACACAAGAAACTGTTTGTACCATTCAAAACTCACAGTGAACAGACGAGTCGTTATATACCTACCCAGAGAATAGCAGAAGAACAATTTATTATGACTAGGAGTGTTAATGGGAAAAGTAGCTTTTGAAAGCAGACTTAAAGGATGAATTGGATTTTGACCATTGGAGATTGGAGAAAGTAAAGTTCAGTAGAGAAAATGCCATAAACAAAGGCACAGAGTTTTGAAGAGCAATCATGCTAAGGCAATTGTGAAACTGCGAAGAGTGGTTTAGCATGGCAGAGAGAAATGTATGATATTGAGGAGGCAGACAAAACTGGAGACATATGGTTATACATATAGGAATATAGTATTGTGTATATATTACATATTAAATATATATACATATTTATATATACACATACATATACATACATACATAAAAGATATTTAGAGTGGGTAGACTCTGTTGAGTAAGATGGATGTTGAGTAAAATGGATACTTGCTAGAAGTTCTAATTTAATTAAAAAACTAACAAATTGCCTTTTATTTTTTTAGTGAGAGAGAGAGAGCGCCTCTCCCCACATCCACACCCCTTTATGTTTCAATACAGCCATTCATCAAAATGTTCTTAAAACAAATTTGCTATGTATTACTACTTCACCTATTTTTGGCTTACGGTTATTCACAAAAAGTGAGGAAAAGAGCTGGATTCACATCTACTTCAAATCTACTCCTATATGTGTAAAGTTTTCAACAGTCCTATTCTTTAATTCTCTAGTGAACTATTTATTTACAGCCTGAAGTCAAATTCAATCTATTTTCATAGGAAACAATTTAGGATAACAGCTAAAAGACTATGCCAAACATGTACATTTTTTCTAAACTCTTTTGGGTTCATATGCAGTCTATGGTCTTCTAAGACATTTCCAAGACCTTTTCATTCTACTTTTCAATTTTATTTTTTCCTTTTTTGCATCTGCAATTTCCACTAACACATGAACTAATTGATATAGATGTGAGAACCCTAGACTATGTGTTCCTGAAATTATTCTAAACAATTGTCTAAATTTCTCTGTTTTGTTTAGACTTTGGAAAGTTTCTCCATAAGAGTATTTCCCTATTTTGAAGTCAGTTTTCTTTAACATGTCATTGAACTTTGTTTTTAGCTGGTCATAAGAAAAGAGGAACAGAACAGAAAAAATAGTCGGGGCAGCCAGGTAATAAGGAGCATAGAATGAGGGAAGAAGACTAGTAAAATAAAGCCATTAGGCTTAAATTGAAGTGGGAGGATCTAGGTGAGAGTTTTAAGTTTTCCCCATGTTTTTGTTTGCCTTGGACAAGGCATATTTTAAAGAAGAAATCTGGGATCTTGAGCCTTTGGGAAACTTTCTTTGTTCCAATAAAAACCAATCAATCAAACAAAAGTATTGGATGTTTATTTTTCTTTCATTTTAAGGTGCCCCTCAAATGAATAATTTTGTTCCTATCTAAAATTCCCCAATGGCCACTGTAAATCTAATTTGTTGGTATAGTTAAACCATTCAGAAAAAAAAATAATTACAAAAATTTGGAGTTTAGTGGGGAGAATGTAAGAACTTAGACTGGGACAGACCCTCATGGCCTGGAAACACAGAGTTCAAGGGGTGGCATATTCGTAATTGTTTTGAAGGAAGCCTTAAGAGTAAATAGTCATTTGGATCAGTCCAGTTGAATATCCATTTTTCTTAGAAAATATAACTCATATGAGGGGTCATTGTGTAGTTTATTGCTCAGATATTTAGTAATTTCCTGAAACAAAGTTATTTGCAAGTTCATTTTCTGAGCTAAAAATTTCTGGAATAGTAGTCATGCTAATAATAATGTAGACCAATGATTCAAAGACTTAACCTTAAATAACAATGACTTGGAAGGCTTATTAAAACACATAAGCTGGGCCTCATTCCCCGAATTCAAAACATATGAGCTGGGGCCCTAGAATTTACATTTTTCACAAATTCCTAAGTGCTGATCTGTGAGGACACTTTGAGAACCAATGCAGACAGTCTTACTCATTAACCATATTAAGGTGTAGCTGGTGATCATTTTAGGGAGATTAAATACTTTGAATGTCAATAAAATTGTTTTAATATAGCTCATACTTATCAGTGTATAATATTTAAGGTGTTTATTGCTTAAGAGAAGGATATTGGAATCTTACTGTTCTACATAACTAATTTTAAGGTATGCCAATTTTATGTTATTCCTCCAAATGGAAAGAGATCAATTATCAAAGTGTAATTCATGCTAATTTCCTAAACATCTTTTACAATATGAAAATAGATCAGTCAAAAGTTGACAGAAGAGATCTGCACATTGGCTCTGGATCACAGCGTTATACCCAGTACAGGTTTTATCAATATATGCTACTCTCTGCCAATCCCATTTTCTCTTTTGTCAGTCATTGTTTAATGTTCTCATAAGCTCTAAGATGCACATTTAAGTGCTTGCCATGTCCCAGTTCTTACCAATCAGACTCATTATCATTTTATAAACAATGCAGGTGCCCCTAGTTAAGTGCTTACTTTTTCAATTCCAGGGCATTAAGCATGCTGCCCCTAAACTGGGTCCATACTAACTTATTGTTAGAATGAGAATGACTCTTGCCCTGAAGGGACCTTTCAAACTCACTGTTGGGCCTGAATGCATTTTTACCCTTAGGCTCCCTCTGTTCCCTTCAGACTGATCATCCAGGCTCCAGTGACTCTTGCCTTTGGGTTGTCTCCTTCAGCTTCAATTTCAAGGCTTGTGTGCATTTTACCCTCAGGTTTTCCCTTTTCAGTTTCTGTGTTAGGGTTTAAAGGCCTAGTGACTTT
This sequence comes from Ailuropoda melanoleuca, assembly GCF_002007445.2. Taxonomy (NCBI): domain Eukaryota; kingdom Metazoa; phylum Chordata; class Mammalia; order Carnivora; family Ursidae; genus Ailuropoda; species Ailuropoda melanoleuca. The sequence goes on along the minus strand of NC_048225.1, from coordinate 32,127,394 downwards.
AAACACTTTCTCATTGCAATATTTTCCTGTTTCATGCTTCAGTAACATAGATGTGGGCTGCTGTTTCATTGATCTTATATTCCCTTATAGGAATTTCAACATCCCCTCTTTATTTATCAGTTTTTTTAATATTATACTTTATTTCAAACCTTAGACTTATTCAGTGGTAAGCTATGTAGCATACAACCAAGCATCTCACCAAATAAGTATTTTCTACTAGAAGAAATTATTTGCACAGCTACAGTATCTAACCAGTCAGCATATTGGTGATAAATAAAAGATATTTAATTGTTTTAATTTAAGCAGAAGGTCTTTAGGTAGCATGCTGAAATAATACAAAGCTGATAACCATGCTTCAAAAAAATATAGCTAAGGGAAGGTCTAGGAATCCAGCGCAAGCTAGACAGCTGGAAACACAGACATGCGCACGCCTATAGAAGAGCCTGGTTAGGGCATAGCTAAGGCAGACACTGAACACTGAAGCTACACTCAGAACTGATGCCAGTAGATGCTGGATGCCACCACCATCATCTTGAAATAATTATTAAAATTTTCTCCCTCTGAATCACAGCTTCATGTCCAGGTCTCAGCTGGGAACACCAGATTGGCTGCGCTAAGTCTGTCCCTCCCTATTGGCTTGTTCAGAGGGTAGAGTGGTCCCACTAACATTCAAGGTTTATATGATGGCCTACTCTCATCACCAGAAGTGATTCTGATATTGTGTCAAAGAAAACATGATTGTAAATACATGGAAAATATTAACCAGGTCATTGTCCTATACATAAAAAATAATACCTTATATGGTGGCAGCTGGTTGGCTCAGTTGGTTGAGCATCAGACTCTTGATTTCGGCTCAGGTCATGATCTCAGGGTCATGAGATGGAGCCCCAGGTGAGCTCTGTGCTCAGTGGGGAGTCTGCTGCTTTCCCTCTTATTCCCTCTACCCCTCTCCCCTGCTCACGCACCCTCTCTGTAAAATAAATAAATAAATAAATCTTAAAAAAATTATAATACCTTGTATGAATTTCAACAGGTTTTCACTGATAGTTATTTTTTGTTTCCCTTTGCAGCTGCCCAACATCATTTTTCTCTTTGTTTTTAACTCTCCTGGAATATAAGGTAAATTATGGACACTACCTGTAGGCCAGATTTCAGCTATCACTAAACTGATAAGCATGAGCAGCCTTGAGAAGAACAATTTAATCTGGTCAGAGATAACTTAAATTATTCTCTCTCTAGGGTAGATGGTTGTGTTGCCTTGGAAATGCTTGGAGAATTCTGTACACCGCTGTACACTCTTATGTTGCCTTTAGTAAGCCTGATCTGTTTAGGCTGAAGTTTTTTTGTAAAAGTCATTTATCTCTTCTTCCAATTACCTGGCTTTCATATAGTTCTGAACTATGTCCACCCCAAAGTCCATTTATAACCAACACAATACAGATTTATTTATTTTTTCCACAAACATGTTAAAAGGTTGGCCTTATAATAAATAATATCCTTTGCTTATTTCAGGCAGGGAAATTTCTGATTCTTTCTGGTCCTTTTATGTGTGTCTTTGAGTAACACAGGATAACGTTTCTACACAGAAAAGAAACTCACTTTAACCTACAAGCATTTCTTGGTGACTAAAACCTAGCCAGAAGATGGATTATTTAATTCAGTTATACATGAGTCAATTACATATTTCACTGAACATGTTTTAAGTATAATTTTATTTATTTTTACTTTTTAAATTTTTAAGATTTAAGTAATCACTACACCCAATGTGGGGCTTGAACTCACAACCTTGAGATCAAGAATCACATGCTCTACTGATTAAGCCAGTCATGTGCCCCTAAGTACAATTTTAAATTCTGATTTACTTCTTTATTCAGCAAACACTTTAGTGTCTACTTGTGTCAGTCACTGTTCTCAATGCTGAGGATAAAATATTGAAAAAAGAAGGTGAAAATATTCTAATAGAGTTAACATCTTAGTGGGGCTGTCAGGCATATATCATAAGTAAGTGAAACATAAATATAGTTATGTTTATGTAAATGGTCACAAATGCTGGAGAGAAAAGGTAGGAAAGGGACTTGGCAGTATTGAGAAAGGTGGAATAGAAGTGATTCTAATTTTAGCTAAAGAGAAGTTAACATTTAAGTGTAGACAGTGAGGGAGCAAGCCATGTGGATATAAGAATATTCTAAATAGAGGAAGCAGGGTACAAGAGATCCTAGGCAGGAATTTCCTTAGTTTTTCCTAGGAACAAAAAGAATACATGTTTGGTTGAATAAGAGTAAGTATTGGAGTTTAGGGGAAGATGAGAGGATGAAGTCAAATAAAAAACTTGGAGGTCATTATAATGACACTGGTTTACTCTAAGTGAGATGGAAAGGTGTGGAGATTTTTGAGTAGAAATGGTTGTATTCTGACTTACAGTTAATAGCACAACTCCAGTTCCTAGGTGAAGCATAAATTATGGGGAGAATGGGCAAAGGCAAGAATGTGCAGAATACTAAGAAGGCTACTGTAGTATTCTAGCAATAGTTAATGGGGACCTTGACTAGATGTGCCAGTGGATGTGGTCAGAGTCTGGGTATAGCTACAGACTTTGCTTGCAGTTATGATGTTGGCTATGAGGGAAAGGATCAAGGATGACTTCAAAGTTTCCAGCTTCAGCACGTGGAGCAATGTAGTTTCCTTCCACTGAGATGATTTACTAGGAGGGAAAAGCAAGTTTGGAAGGAAAAATCAGGAACTCACTTTTTGATACATCAGTTATTTTAAATATGAGACAGCTAAGAGGAGATGCCAATTAAGTAACGGGAAATATAAGTCTGAAATTATAGGGACAAGGTCAGGGCCTGAGATGTAAATTTGAGAGCCACACACACAAATAATAGCCAAAACTACATTCTGTTGCTGCGTGACAAAAGTACCCCTGGATTAACTCTTAAATTATAAAAACAAACAAACAAACACAAAATCATAGTTTTAGAGGTAAGGAAGCTACAACTTGGAGAGCTAAATAGCTTGACTGTACAAAGGTAGGAATTTATGTACCAGGGTTCAATTTCAGAGCACTTTGCTTCTGAACACTCAACTCTCTACTGAGTGCCCTTCTATTTGCTTCTCCCACTAGGCGAGCTCCTTTATCTGCCCAAACTCTTTGTTCATTATTATTAATCAAAGATTGGTCTTCTTCCAGTGATCTGAGCAGACAGAAAGACAAAAAAGGAATGGGCAAGGTGCCACAGAGCTTAGACAGATACTGAGGTCAAGACTCTTTAGACAGTTCTAAATGATGAAGATTGAATGGATAATGGGGGAGAAGGTTATCGATGGTGGGTATGGGGAGTGTGTGTGTGTGTGTGTGTGTGTGTGTGTGTGTGTGTATTATAAATTCTTGCTTAGGAACACAATTATTGTTCTTTTTTATTTTCAAACCAATCTAAATTAATGAAATCACAACAAACTGCCCCTCAAGTATCTGAAGGAAAGAAATAAATACAAATGCCTGCATTCAGCAGCATACCATTTTTTTAAAGGCAAGATAATATACTACTTCCCAGTCCTCCATTTTCCTATCAGTTAACTGTCTTCTTCTAATTATTTTTAGAATGTTTGAACTTTTCAAAGCAATCCATTATGCATTATAACATGTGATTGTCATGAAAACTATTCAGATGAGGAAGTTAAAGCATAGATGTATAGAATTCATACATTAATATAAAAGGTACACAGTATATCTCCTTGTCAATTTCTCAAACTATGCAATTTGTTTGTAATTATTGTTGCAGGGTTTTATAATTTATCTTTGCACCATTGAAGATGGTAGAAAAAGATATCTCTCCTTTATAATATTCCTTTTCTCACCTCCACCCCCATTTCCCTCATTACCCATTTAGCCCCAAACTCCAGGAAGCCCTTCTAGGTTTTCTTTCATCCCATCAAATTCTTTCCTCCTTCATCTGCAAAGGTCCAAAGCTCAAATTTCTCACTCTTTCAAGAGTGAGAAGTTAAAATAATGTTAAAGCTCAATACCTGGTTGTACAATAGAGAGTGGTGGGGTCTGTGATAAACTTGAGAATTTAATCTTGCTGAAAAGTTTCCCTCTCTCTTTCTGAGTTTAACACTATTTTATCCAAAATAACCACATTCCTGGGTCAAATGTAGTCTACAGCAGACTTCAATTTAGTGAACCTTCTCACATTCTCCCATGATTTTTTATTCCGAGATTAAATAAACTTATGTGCCCATCCCGCCCTTTTTTTTTTTTTTTTTGGCCATTATTGGTTTGGATTTTCTCTGTAAGAGTGAACTTTTTTAATGGCTAAGGGCCAGGGAAAATTTCTGCCCTTTTACAAATACTTTTCTTTCACAAATACTTTAATAATGCAATGTGCCATTAGCAAATCGCTTCTATACATCAAACATGTTCCTCCATGTGCTATTACATACAGTTTACCAAACACACACAACACAAATATACACAGCCAAACCAGAAATATGGGAATAAGCATTATTGCTCATACAAGTTCAGCAATCCTTTAAATAAAGGAATCTGAGTCCAGAACTAACTTTAATTTAGTAATATTTTGGAGAAAAGCCCCTCCTTTGTGTCTCTCCTTTCCAACTCTCCAACCCTCCTTGCCCTCTTCCTTCCTTTCCTCCTCTTGTGCTTTCTTTTTCTTTATTTCAGAAACATCATGTTTATTGTAGTCATTTGGACTAAGTATCTAAGTAAGCCATTTAACAATTTAACAATTTAAGAACATATACTAGGAGGACTGGTTCAATTCTATTTATTAGACTAATAGGTAATCCTCATTAATAAATTTTTTCTTAGGCTTTCTTGTCCTTCATTATCATAGAAACTAGACATAGATTACTATTTTGCAAAAAGCTTGAACCATGGCTTAGTAGAAAGGGAAATTTACTTTATTGTTTTCCTGGTATGCTCTATGATGTTCCTAGTAGAGGTTGTGTCCATTATCAGCATTAAAAGAAATTTAAAATTAATATGATTTATTTTCGGCTAGTTCCTCAAGCTAAATGTACACGGGATATGATCAACACTTTTGTTTAGTCATTTATGTGTCTGAATGACCAGTTTTTTTTTACTCTGAAAACATCTGCAGCCCCCTTTACAGCTCATTCAGAATTATTATGTGGAATTCACACACTTTTCACATTCTCATTAAAAGCATTACAAGAGCCCTTACTGCCAAGTATTATTGACTTTCCTGTAACATCCTATTCACAATCTGTACTCTGAGTTTCCAATCTCTCTATTAATATTTCTATTAATATCTCTATACAGTCTCATTTCCTCTCATTAATAGTAATGTCATATAAGCAGTTCCCACGTGCTTATTTTTCTGGTTTGTAAAATATAAGAGTAAGTTTATATATATAATTCAAATGTAATTTCATAGCAAGATATATGTATTATGTATATCATCTACTTACTTGCTTTGAATTTCCATTAAAATATTGAAATTTAACGTTAGAACATAATTCTACTAGAATGGTTAAAGTTAGTTAAATTCAGAAGTGTAAGAGAGAGAAAAAGACTGGTTTAAATCTCACATCAATAAATGTGGGTATGTATGGGCTTATAGATAAGTTCTTGGTTGAGAAATAAGAAATTTTATTATTTACAACAAAACAAATCTAATATTCAACTATAACATTAGAAAATTACAATACCTTTGAAGAAAAATATAAAATAAGTAGAAATATTTTAAACTAAGAAGTATATGCAATCATAAGCATATGTATATGCATGCACAACGGTATATTATCTGAGAAAGTTATTTGTAAAATCTAGATTTACAAAGGAAATAGAAAGTCTACATATCACACAACTGAAAACCAAATGACACTAAGGCTATCATAGTTGGAAACATGGTCATGTTCTGATTAATAATTAACTGGTTTTAACCAGGTCGATCATTGATATAAAGATGATGTGTTAATAGAAGATTCAATTAGTCACAGACAGGAAGGAGAAAAATGAGCTTGATATATGAAATGATTTTTTTTTCATTATAGAGAAGCAATATAAGACATTAACTCACATATGTATAAGGGAGAAAAAAATAAGCCCAGATAATATATATACCACATTGCATCAAAATGAATTTTAGTATTTTGTTGTTGTTAAAAACATGTACACAGAATAAAACTGGGCCTTTTTGTTCCCATGTTAAGAACCACCCTCAAATAGTGTTATAATCAAAAGAAAGAAGAATTTGACTCAAAAATCTCTTCAAAGTAGTATGTCTTTAGTGAAGTCTTTTGAAAAGGTGGCAGCAAGTGTATCTTAACACAGGATGCACATTAAAGTGCCTCCACTCATCTCTTTCCAGTATCATACAATATCACTATTGTTCTGATCTTCATTTGGGTCTCTCCCTCCAAACTCCATATTCCAACCCCTCTGGATCTCCCTTCTTCCCCATTGTCATAAGGCCATCCCAAGTTTTAAGATTTTTTTTTTCTTTAAGTAACTTTTTGTATATAAAATTCAGTTTAGATACTCTGGGTATTAGTCAATCCACAACTTGCACAACAAAGGTCTGTGATTTGATATGTAACAAATAAATTCTCCTCTGATGGCTGGGGGTTGGGTGGAGGCTGTGAATATCTACAATGTGTCCCTGAATATCACTGCATCGAAACTGTTTATTCTTTCAAGAAAATTATGCATGAAATATGTCTCTGGAAAAAGGGAGGGTGTGTGTCTGATGGATCAGTATTAGGGCAGCCATATTAGCAGCACTGGAAGTGAAAACCTGACCCAGCCCGAATGAGTCAGCAAAGATACCAGAAGCCTTTTGGGGTGTGCTCCACAGGAGAAGCAGAGAGGGAAGAATGGTATATGGAGAGACCTTGGCTTCTTTCTCTTGCTGCTGTAAACATCAAGTGTTTGTCTGACCCACTTCAAGTTTTTGGCCAACTTTCTTAGCTAAGATATATAATAATAATAATAATAATAATAATAATAATAATAAGGCATATTCCAAATAGGATCGATAGGGAAAGCACAATAAATGAAAAAACACGTTACAGGCTTAAATAATGAGTAAACTTTCAGTTGAATTTAACCTTAGAAAATGACATAATCTGTGTGAACTCATAAACTGCAAACAGATTCAGTAATTAAAATCAGTGACTTCTGATTAAACTGAGCTCACTTGAAGAACTTTGGAAACTTTATTGAAACTGTTGAAGAATAGGAAGGAACTTCATGATAATTTTGAAGTAAATTATCTTTTTGAAAATGAGAACATGACCCAGATTCAGACTGCACTGATGATTTCTGCATGTCTAACTAAATCTAAGGGTTTCTACACAATAATCAACATTGTAAAAACACAGTCAAGATGATCTGATGAAAGAAAATCCAAAGGGGACAACTGCAGTTAATTAGCATATGAGAACCAACATATGTATCAGTGTTTTAGTTCTAGTAGTCTACCTGGGACTAGGAATTTGGAAGTATTTTTATGTCCCAACACGTATTTTGCCTTTCAATTATTGGCCAACAGATGTATTTTTTGTAAAGTAACAAATATTTTTTTTTAAAGTTTATTTATTCATTTGAGACAGAGAGATAAAGAGAGAGAGAAAAAGAGAGAAAGCACGAGCAGGGGGACAGGCAGAGAGAGAGGGAGAAGCAGACCCCTGCTGAGCCTCCTGGCGTGGGGCTTGATCCCTGACATGGGGTTTGATCCCAGGACCAGGAGATATGATGCTTAACTAACTATCTGAGCCACCCAGGCTTCCCTAAAGTAACAAATATTTTGACTATTCAATTAATAGCCTAAAGGTATTCTGACAGAGGTCTTAAACAAGCAGAGATGTTTAGCACAGATATGATGGATGAAAAGAAACTAAGATAATGGCCAGTATACAACTCTGTATTAGATGGATCCCAAAAAGTTGTCTAGCAGAAAGTGTTGGGAGAAACATGTTATGTTGTAACTCCAGGAACTGACTAGGAGATAAATTAAGATGATTGATGGTATTAATGGTAATTTTTATTGAGAATTACTACATACAAAAATTGTCTAAGGACAATAACTCCATGCTGTTGGGATGTTGTTTTTAATGCACCTATTACAAATGAAAAAACAATCCCCAGAAATATCGAGTAACTTGCTCAAAATTTTACTGCTTAAGAGCATCAGAGCTGAGATTTGGATCAAGAGTTTGGCTTTGGTGTCCATGTTCTTAATAATTGCATAATCTACCTCTTAATTTGATGACAATTTTAATAGCTCAAATGATAAATAATGAGGGCAGATTGAGCCCTTACTGATAAAAGCCATTAACTGAAATTCAATAAAACTTTAAAAATATATAGAATATTGGCCATAAAAATCACACTTCCTTTATTCAAAATTTATTAGGTATATGGTATCTATTAGTGATACAAGTCAGTTAACTGCTCTCAGGATATTTCTACATATGTAAAATGAGGATAATATTTACAACATAGTGATGCTCTGAGGATTAAATTTAAAAAATCCATATAAAGCATTTAGCCTTCAGCATGATGACCTTCAACAATTATCAGCAATTTTTCTTTTTATTATTTGCAGAGTGGACATATCTATATTGGTATTAAATCTAGGGAAATCTAGTTAGGTATGAACTGATTGGAGTTTAGAACAGAGGTCGAGTCAGGACATATTTTTTGGCCAGTCAATAGCATAAACGTCATAGTAGAAGCACTGACAATAGATGGTTTTGTTTAGGGAATCAGGGTAGATTGAAAGGAAGAGGTCAGCGACACCAAGGGGCAGGCCTAGGGCAGTAGTATCACTTTGTCACTGAACTAGAAGATCAGTGGGAGTTTTAGTAAGAACATTTCTAGACAGAGGAGTTGAAGAATGATTGCCCAGTGATGAAAACTAGAGTTCACACAGCCAGTAGACGAAGCTTTCAGGAAATATTTCTTAACAATGGAATGAGAATAACATGGGGATCTTTGTTTTCAGAATGTGCTTAGTGTTTTGGGTGAAATTTAAGCATGTATGTGAAGCCAGAAGAATTCCAGAGGACTCCAGAGAGAAGATTGAGGAACACCATCAAAGAACTGGGAGAAAATACAGCTAGAGTTGAAGGAACAAAATTCTAGTGTTTGCTCTCTTTCTGAGGGGTAGAAATTATATGAAATAAAAAAAAAATCTCAATCAGAAATGCATAAGTACAAAGAATACAAATTTAATGAGAGTATTTAATGAATAAATTCTAAATAAATAATAAATAAATGTATATGTGTATGCATGCATATGGTATGTAAACTTTTTAGGAGACCATACATAAAAAGGAATTGTAATTTGTTTTATGTCCAATACAAAAGCAACCTTGTCTCCTACTCCTGCCCCTTTTAGCTTCTTTGAGAAAATACTCTCTTAGAATGCAAACCGGTGCAGCCACTGTGGAAAACAGTATGGAAGTTCCTCAAAATGTTAAAAATAGAACTACCCTAAGATCTATTAATCACACTACTGGGTATTTACCTCCAAAATGCAAAAACACTGATTCAAAGGGATATATGCACCCCGTTGTTTATAGCAGTGTTATTTACAATAGACAAATTATGGAAGCAACCCAGCATCCATTGATAGATAAATAGATGAAGAAGAGATGGTGTGTATTATTCAGCCTTTAAAAGGAATGAAATCTTGCCATTCACAATGACATGGATGGAACTAGAGAGTATAATGTTCAGTGAAATAAGTCAGTTGGAGAAAGACAACATATGATTTTACTTAAATGTGGAATTTAAGAAATAAGCAAAGGGGGAAAAAAAAAGAAAGAGAGAGACAAACTGAGAAACAGACTCCTAGCTATGGAGAACAAACTGATGGTTACCAGAGGGGAGGTGGGCAAAGTGATGGGGATTATGGAGGGCACTTATTCTGATGAGCACCAGGTGTTGTATGGAAGTGCTGAATCACTAAATTGTACACCGGAAACTAATATAACACTGTACGTTTAATACTGGAATTAAAACAAAATAAAGAAAAAAAGAAAATACTCCCTTCGCCTAAATCAAGCCTTTCTTATTTAAGTTGAAATTATTAGTTTTTCTTTTAGAATTATAAGAACATACAAAGTGTTCTTGCTATTAAAAACAAATTTGCTACTTAATTTTACACTTCTGGAATTGTGCCTGTCCCATGAAAGACAGAAAAAAACAGTTGCTACTGTAATCAGAATTGTAAACAAGTTTTGCAAAAACAAATAGAGGCCACTGTGTCAGCAGGTTATTGCAAACTCTGTGTGGAGAATACAATTTCTGGGAATCGATACTCTATAAGAATTTCTGTATACAGTCCAATACAGTGATTCAAATGTGACTACTCCAAATTAAGATGTGCTACAATATAAAATGCACACCAGATATCAAATTCTTAATATAAGAAAAGTAAAAAATCATACTAATGTTAGTATATTTATTATATATGGAGACAATATTCTGGACACATTGGTTTAAATAAAATATGTTATTAAACTTAATTTTGCCTATTTTTTTTCTCTTTTATGTCTCATGCTATAGTCTAATGGACATTTCTACTTTATATCTCATTCAATAAAAATGGAGTAAATTGGGAAAATATACAATCTGACATCATATTGTAGTCTACATACACATATATGGGACTAAATGATTGCACTTTTTTTTTTGGTTTTACATTTTGACTATCACGTTGAATAAATTATTTGTGCATGTGTGTGAATTGCTAATACCCTCCATTGGCTGATTGATTGATTGATTTAGAACACATTGATTAAGTAATGCTGGGTGTTGCTAGTGGCTGAGTCAAATTCACAGCACTGCCTCAAAGGCAAACCTTTTGTTTAAAATGAATCACTTCATGGGTGCCTGGGGGACTCAGTTGGTTAAGCGTTCAACTCTTGATTTCGGTTTAGGACAGGATCTCAGGATTGTAGGATCGAGCCCTGCATTGGGCTCCATGCTCAGCGGGGAGTCTGCCTGGGATTCTCTCTCTCCTTTTCCCTCTGCCCCCCCCCACTCTCTCTCTCTGTCACTCAAATAAACAAGTAAATCTTAAAAAACAATTCGCTCTCTCTCTCCCTGTGCCCCTCCCACCACTGCTCTCCCTCTCTCTCTTAAAAAAAATAAAATAAAAGGATCACTCCATTGGTTCAGATAGCTAGTCTATAGACCCATGTTGCTTTATAGTTCTCCACAGCCAGGTTACACTATTTGAGCTCTTCTGTCAGTATAAACTAATGACTTTTCTTCTGCCTTCTCTCTTTAGGATCACTTGGCTTCATTTGTCAACAGAACAGCTGCTTGAGCATTATTTGCCAATTCTTTCTGTGCATACACCCATGATCTATTGGTATTGAAATTCTAGATTCCTTTATACACAGCATGTAGGGAAAGAACAACCCAGATCAAAAAAATGTATAGATCATTGGGAAAGTTTTTTGTAATGGAAAAGAGCACAGATTTTGTCAGAGAACATAGTCAAAGGGTATTTGTCAGTCTAGAAGTAATGGAATACTAGATAATGAGACTTTTTATATTTAAAAAATTGGGAAGTGAGTAATGATCAAAATGTCTCTCTCTTTATTCACATTAATAAATTATGAGTGCAGTTTCTCATAGTCTTTCTAGTATTGAGCAGATCTTTAACCCAAATATTTCAGAATGAAATTTGTATAAAAATATCACAACTTTTGATCACAAATTTTGTTTTGAGTATATCAAAAATAGTTTCATGTTTTCCACAATGTAGGTAATATCAAAAAAGAAACCAGAACATTTGCACTTAAAAAAATTCATGTAAAAACCCCAATACATAGAAGAAGCCAGTATTATTTTCATTAAAAAGTTATCTTACAGCTTTTAAGAAGTGTTTATACTGTCTCTGGCTGGGCCTAAGGATTAAACTGACAAAAACAGATTAACAGGAGAAAAGTGTACAAATTTAACATAAGTTTTATGTGACATAGGAGACTTTATAAGAAAATGAAGACCTAAAGAAACAAACCTGTGCATTTTTATGCTACGTTTGATAAGAGTGCACAGTTGTGAAAGAATATGAAGTAATTGCGGTAAACTGGAGAAAACAACGATGTCTGTTGCTTTTGCCATCACTTTGTCTTTAGAGATAAGGAAGGCAGAGTATAGGGAGGACACCTCTCACATGAGAATTTTGTGGCCTGTTTTAGGGAAGAAAAGCAAGGAGTGGGAGGAGGTCAGAGTGATATTTGAGCTTCTGCCATTTTCTCAAACTCTTTCCGCTTAAAATACTCGACATCCCACAGTGCCATATTTTTGGAAGTGTGCCTGAATCACATCATGCCCTTTCTTTCTTTCTTTCTTTCTTTCTTTCTTTCTTTCTTTCTTTCTTTCTTTCTTCTTTTTCTTCTTTCTTTTCTTCTTTCTCTTTCGATTTACCTATTTGTTTAGAGGGAGAAAATGTGCAGAATGGCAAGGGGCAAAGGGAGAGGCAAGGGAGAATCTCAGGCAGACTCCCTGCTGAGCATGGAGCCCAATGCAGGGCTCAATCTCATGACTCTGAGATCATGACCTGGGCTGAAATCAAGAGTCAGATGCTTAACTGATGAGCCACCCAGGCGTCCCCATCATGATTTTTATTTCTGAAGTTATATTCAAATTAAGTCATGTACAAATACTAATTGGATATTAAAATATATATTTCATGTAGAATAAAACTATTATTCCTATTTTCTAACTTTTTATAATTTTTTTGACCTAAGATTTAGAATGTAAGGGTAATTTCCTAGTAAAGAAATCTTTGCTTTTTAATTTGCTTTCTATAATGAAAACAGTAACACTAACTAAAATAAAAACAGAATGATACCAATGTAAAAGCATTTCAATTTTTTAATTAAATGCCTGTTAGTGCCTATGTTTCCAGTTATAAATGAAAATATAATTGCAAGGTAAGGATACACATAAAAGAGTAGGAAACATACAAGTTAATGGGAAATCTTCAAATTCACAATGATCATGTGCCAATCTTCCCATATTAGAGATATACAATTATTTTTAGGAATGTGCAAGGTAAAAAGGCAATAAGTCAGATTTTCAAGTGGTAAATCATACTGATGGTAGTCCTTAAAAGGATGGAGGAGACAGAATTCTCAAATTAAGAAAGGACCATCCATGCACAGAAGTCTTACTAGTGATAAATAATCTACAAACACCAGCGAATCTTAAAACCATAGATTAGTTGTAGAATACACATCTCCTCTTCCAGTACCTTCTTCATCTGAAATCAAGAGAAATGAGAGATATCATATTGTTCTCCTCTTTGTCTTCTGCTGAATAACAACATTTACTTGCAAATACTTTTAAAACTTAAAGGTGATTATAAAGTCACAAGTAGTCTTATCAGAAAATTTTAAAGGTTATGTATACTTTGCAACCATTCCATTTACACACACGGACCCGTATGCAAACACACTGAGCTTATTAGAGCTGATTCATACTCTATTTGACAAAAAGGATGAGTAGAGAAAAAAGTTTAATTTTTTAAAAATTGAAGTTGAAGTATAAATACAGTTACTATGAGACATTTAATATGTGTTTGGCATATAATTTTGAACTCATAGTTTCTAACTCAGTAAAGTCTTTTAGGGGCACGTTGGTGGTTTAGTGGATTAAGTGTCTGCCTTCAGCTCAGGTCATGATCCCAGGGTCCTGGGATTGAGTCCCACGTCAGGCTCCTGGCTCAGTGGGGAGTCTGCTTCTCCCTCTGCCCCTCACCCTGCTCGTGTTCTCTCTCTCAAATACATAAATAAAATCTTTAAAAAAATAAAATAAAGTCTTTTCAAAATCTTGAATGTGTTAAAATCCAATCAAGCTTTTCGTTATTCTTTTATTCTCATTTGCTTATTGATAGTTTTATCAATTTTTATAAATCAACTTACATAAAGTGATAAAAAAAGATATACAGATATGGCTATTAAATATGTTGGGAAATAAGCATTTTTCTCTACCCTTCAAAGGTTTTTTGGGCAGGTCTAAGAATTAAGCCAACATGACACAGATTAACAGGAGAAAATCAAATGTCATTTTTACATCAGGAACCCCACATAGATGAGAGGTTCAAAGGCAGAAAGGTAAAATAAGGTATATATGCTATCCCGAGTTAAGAAATAGGATAGGGAAGGGGCGCCTGGGTGGCTCAGTCATTAAGCGTCCGCCTGCAGCTCAGGGCATGGGATGAGCCCTGCATCAGGCTCCCTGCTCCGCTGGGAGCCTGCTTCTTCCTTTCTCACTCCCCCTGCTTGTGTTCCCTCTGTCACTGGCTGTCTCTCTCTGTCAAATAAATAAATAAAATCTTACAAAAAATAGGATAGGGCCCCCAAGTTTCTTCCTAGGGGAGGAGGGCAAATCACAGAGCAATAAGAAGAACAGATGTTTGGTAATTAGATGTGTGCCCTACCATACAGAAGGGTCACTTGGATAAAAATTATCTCTGGTATTAAATCTTATTCTGGGAAGACCCCTAATTTAGATTCTTTTAGGTAGTTAAGGGAAGGGCCAGTGTTTCTCCTGAGCCCACAGGTCTCCATTACCTCCAACTCAAAGCAGTCAACATGCCAAAGGGCCCATTTTAGGGAAAATTGTTTTGAGCCCTTCACGTATAAATATGCACACGTATAATATGCACAAACACCTTTTGCTAATATTTATTTTAATGACCATTATTGCTGAAAATAAGTATCTGTGGTATTAGTGAGAGTATGACTAAAGGGACAAAATAAGATTTTCTCTATTGAATACATGTGAAAATTTATTCTTTCTAGTTGTAACTGTTTTTTTTTAAAAACCTGTCTTCAACAGATAAAATAACTGCCAAATATGGATGAGATGTTAATTAGTGTTGCATCAAAGACATTCCCCAGTAATCTAGGCAATGAAACATACTGTGGCAGGCAGGAACATGTGCCTCACAAATCAAACTATGGGAGCCTAGTTGGCTGATGGCCTTAGCTCTTGCGCTCTGAAATACATCACTTCATTTAAGTTGATGCTTCATTTCCCACTGGCTGCTCCCATCCAATTATTGAGCACAGCAGGAATGCTAAGGCAGATCTATTCCTTCCAGGCATGGGGTTCTGCTGATGGTGACTGTGACTCAGGGATTTCCCATCAGACTGGCCACGTTTTCATTCAAAAGCACCGAAGTTTGCGATCTTCCCCAAACTCACTTCCTTTCCTTTCTTCCTCATGGAGATAGACCCATCTTGAACTCTGCCATCCCCCTTAGTCTTCCTCATAGGCATTTTTTCCCAATAAATCCTGTGCATATCTAATTCTATCTTAGCCTTTCCTTCACCAAAGACCCCAGCTAACACCCAAACATTTTGTTATCTTTGGAATTTCACAAGAGGAAAACTACTTAGAAGTCTTTCTGTAGATTTTAAATTTAAAGTATCCTTTCAGTCTCTGAAATACTAAGGGCATACATAGTCAGAAAATTAGTGAGCATTATCATGGGGACCAGATGCCAATGCAGCTCTAGGCAGCCCCATATTTTTATTTTCCTTCTCTTTAAAGAGTTATTGTTCTCTGAAAATAAATATTGGCAGTTCTGCCAATGGAGAGATGTGCAAGGGAAGCAGGCAATCAATGTGGAGTAAACAAAAGCTGAAATCTTTACAAGAGTGAGAATAGGAAGATTGGCTTAAGTGTCATCTTTGTCATTGAATAAGGAATATATGAAAGGCATAAAGAAGAATGTAGAAGAGCGCCACATACATGAAGAAAGAACGGGATAGGAAGGAGATATTTTAGAGTACTCAGAAGTGGAAAATTAAAATTAAATAGATTTGTAATACAAGGAAAACTTGATTAGATCACATTTGCAGAACCATATGAAAACTTCAATTGGTACTTCTTTTTTTTTTTAAAGAGAAGTGAAAGTTTATTAAATGAAGGCAAGAACAGAAAGGAAAGAAAAAAAAGCCCTCTAGAGTGAGAGGGGTCCCGAATGGATTGCCCAGTTGGTACTTCTTTTAAATGAGGATATATTACGTGATCTCTAATTCCTTAATATAAAGTCCTAACTCAAATATTCTGTGACTCCTTCATTAATTCTGTGCTAGCACTAAACTACAGATATCTTACAGGGAAGAAAGACAAGTAACCAACACTTGTAATATAGTGTGATAAATGCTATGAAAAGGTATGCCTAGCGTGCGATGAGATATAGGATAGGGCATTTGATTCATTCACGTGAAAAGAGACAGGACAGACATTTCAGGTGAAAAAAAATGATTGGGTAGGGCTTAGATGAGTTAGTTCCTATATGGGCTGGAGTGGGGGGCTAGACATCTAGACAACAACTTGTTTAAAGATACCAGAGCATCAGGTGACACAATCTAGTTAGAGACATTAGAGGATAGATGCCTTCAGGAAAGTGGGTGAGGTAGGGGAGAGAGAGAGGCCAGTTCTCAAAGCTCCAAGGAAACCAGGGATTTCAACCTAAAAGCCATGGAGAGCTTGAAAGAGTATTTTTTTAAATTTTTATTTATTTGACAGAGAGATACAGCGAGAGAGGGAACACAAGCAAGGGGAGTGGGAGCAGGGAGCCCGATGCTGGTCTCAATTCCAGGACCCTGGGATCATGACCTGAGCTGAAGGCAGACGCTTAACGGCTGAGCCATCCAGGTGCCCCTGAAAGAGTATTTTAAAAATTTTTTTTGCGTTTTTAAAATTTTCATTCCAATACTGTTAACATGCAGTGTTTATTAGTTTCATGTATACGATACAGTGATTCAACACTTCAATACAACACCTGATGCTCATTATAAGTATACTCCTTAATTGGTATCACCTATTTCACCAATCCACTGCCCACCTCCCCTCTTAACTAATCATCAGTTTTTTCCTATAGTTAAGAGTCCATTTCTTGGTTTGTCTCTCTTTCTCTTTTTTCGCCTGTGCTTGTTTGTTTTGTTTCTTAAATTCCATATAGAAACTATACAATATATGTTTTTCTCTGGTGGACATATTTGGTTTAGCATTATACTCTCTAGCTTCCTCCATGTCCCTGCAAATGGCAGAATTTCATTCTTATGGCTGAATAATATATTCCCTTGTATATATATTCCACCTCTTCTTTATCTAATCATCTATTGATAGACACTAGGGCTGCTTACATAATTAGGCTGTTGAAAATAATGCTGCAATAAACATAGGGGTACATATATCCTTTCAAATCACTGTTTTTGTAGTCTTCGACTAAATGCCCAATAGTACGATTACTAGATCACACAGTAGTTCTATTATTAACTTTTTGAGGAAATTCCATACTGTTTTCCACAATGGCTGCGCCAGTTTGCCTTTCTACCAACAGTGCACAAGTGTTCCTATTTCTCTACATCCTTCCCAGCAATGCTATATTTTTTATTTCAGCCATTCTGATAGGTGTGAGATGATATTATGGTTTTGATTTGCATTTCCCTGATGATGAGTGATGTTGGGCATCTTTTCATTTGTCTGTTGGCCACCTGGATGCCCTCTTTGGAGAAATGTCCATTCATGTCTTCTGCACATTTTTAATTGGCTTATTTCTTTTTGGGGCAAGTTGTATACATTCTTTATATATTTTGGATACTAACTGTGTATCAGATTTGTCATTTGCAAATATATTCTCCCATTCAATAGGTTGTCTTTTAGTTTTGTTGATTGTTTCTTTTGCTGTGCCAAAGCTTTTATTTTGATGTAATCCCAATAGTTTATTTTTACTTTTATCTCCCTTGCCTCAAGAGACATATCTAGAAAAATGTTGTTATGTCCAATGTCAGAGAAATTAAATTACTGCCTCTGCTTTGTTCTAGGATTTTTATGGTTTCAGGCCTCACATTTAGGTATTTAATCCATTTTGACTTTATTTTTGCGTAGGGTGTAAGAAAGTGGTTCAGTTTCATTCTTTGCATGTTGCTGTGCAGATTTCCCAAAACCATTTATTGAAGAGGTTGTGATTTTTCCATTGGTTATTCTTTTGTCCTTGGTTGAAAATTAATTACCATATAATCATGGGTTTGTTTTTGGGGTTGCTGTCCTGTTCTATTGATCTATGTATCTATTTTTGTGCCAGGACCATACTGTTTTGATTGCTGCAGTTTGTAGTATAATTTGAAATCTGGAATTATAATACCTCCAGCTTTATCCTTTTCAAGATTGTTTTGGATGTTCAGGGTCTTTTGTGGTTCCATACAATATTTAGGATTTTTTGTTCTAGTTCTGTGAAAAATACTATTGGTATTTTGATACAGATTGCATTAAATCTGTAGTTTGCTTTGGGTGGTATGGACATTTTAGCAATATTGGTTCTTCCAATCCATGAACATGGAATATCTTTTCATTTGTCTGTGTCATCTTTAATTTCTTGCATCAGTGCTTTATAGTTTTCAGAGTACAGGTCTTTCACCTCCTGCAACTTTATTGAATTCATTTATCAGTTCTAGTAGTTTCTTCATCTGCAAATAGTAAAAAGTTTACTTCTTCTTTACTGATTTGTGTGCCTTTTATTCTCTGTTCTTGTCTGATAGTCGTGGCTAGGACTTCCAGTACTATGTTGAATAAAGTGATCAGAGTGGACATCCTTGTCTTGTTCCTGATCTTATGGGGAAAGTTTTTAGTTTTTCACCATCGAGTGTGTAGCTGTGGGTTTTTCATATGTGGCTTTTATTATGTTGAGTTATGTCCCTCTAAACCTACTTTGTTGATGGTTTTATTGTGCATGGATGTTGTACTTTGTCAAATGCTTTTTCTGCATCTATTGAAATCATCATGTGGTTCTTATCCTCTCTCTTATTGATGTGACGTGTCACATTGATTTTCAAATATTGAACCACCCTTGAAAACGAGGAATAAACCCCACTTGATCATGGTGAATGATTATTTTAAATGTATTGCTGGATTCTATTACTTAGTATTTTGTTCATCAGGGATATTGGCCTGTAGTTCTCTCTTTCTCTCTCTCTCTCTCTCTCTCTCTTTTTTTTTTTTTTTGTGTGTGTTTTTAACTGGTTTTGGTATTAAGGAAATGCAGACCTCATAGAATTGATTTGGAAGTTTTCCTTTCTTTTCTATTTTTTGGAATAGTTTGAGAAGAACAGCTCTTAAGTCTTCCTTAAATGTTTGGTAGAATTCACCCAGAAATCTATCTGGTCCTGAACTTTTGTTTATTGGGAGTTTTGTTGATGGCTGATTGAATTTCATCACTGGTAAGTGGTTTATTCAAATTTTCTATTTCTTTCTGATTGAATTTTGAGAGGTTATATGTTTCTAAAAATTAATCCATTTCTTCAGGTTGTCCAATTTGCTGGCATATAATTTTTGGTACTATTCTCTTACTAGCTTTTGTATTTCAGTGGTGTTGGTTGTTATTTCTCTTCTTTCATTTCTGATTTTATTTGAATCCTCTCTCTCTCCTTTTTTTATGAGTCTGACTGAAGTTTTATCTATTTTGTAGAACATTTCAAAGAACCAGCTCCTGGTTTCATTGATATGTTGTATTGTTTTTTTAGTTTCTATTTGTTTTATTTCATCTCTAATCTTTATTATTTCCTTCCTATATTGGTTTTGGTGTAAGGCCCTTCAGGTGTAAGATCGGGCTGTTTATCTGAGATTTTTCTTGCTTCTGGAGGTAGGCCTATATTGCTATAAATGTCCGGCTTAGAACAGCTTTTGCTCCATCCCGAAGATTTTGGACCATTATGTTTTCATTTTTATGTGTCTCCACGAAATTTTTTATTTCCTCATTTGTCTCCATGATTTTTTTAATTTCCTCTTTGATTTCTTGATTGACCCATTAATTGTTAATAGCATGTTATTAACCTCTTGCTATTCATGCTCTTTCCAGATTTTTTTCTTGTGGTTGATTTCTAATTTCATAGCATTGTGGTCACAAAAGATGCGTGAAGTGAGTTTGACCTTTTGGAATTTGTTGAGACTTGTTTTGTTGTCTAATATGTGATCTATTCTCGAGAGTGTTCCATGTGTACTTGGAAAGAATGTGTATTCTGCTGTTTTAGGATAGAATGTTCTGAATATTTCTGTTAAATCCATCTGGTTCTATGTGTCATTCAAAGCCACTGTTTCCTTCTTGATTTTCTGTTTGGATGTTCTGTCTATTGATATAAGTAGAATGTTAGTCCCCTACTATTGTATTAGTATTAATTACTTCTTTTATGTTTGTCATTAAAGGTTTCATGTATCTAGGTGCTCCCATAAATATTTATAGTTGTTAGGTTTTCTTGTTGGATTGTCCCCTTAGTGATTATGTAGTGTCTTTCTTTATCTGTTATAGTTTTTGTTTTAAAGTCTATTTTGTCTGATATAAGTATTGCTACTCCGGCTTTCTTTTGACAACCATTTGCATGATAAATGCTTCTCCATCCCTTTACTGTAAATCTGCAGGCATCTTTACATCTGAAATGAATGTTTTGTAGGCAGCATATAGATAGGTCTTGTTTGTTTATCCATATTGTCACCTAACATCTGTATATAGCAGTCTATATTAAGTTGATGGTCACTTAATTTCGAACCCATTCTTTATTCCTTTGCTCCCCATGTTTTAGGTATATGGTGTCATACTTTATATCCTTTTATTTTGTGAGTCCTTTGACTGATTTTTTATATTTATTTTCATTGCTTTTGTGCTTCCTACTTTCCTTAATATTTGTTATAGTCTTTCTACTCAAAGAGTCTTCTTTAACATTTCTTGTAAAGCTGGTTTAATAGTCATGAATTCCTTCAACTTTTGCTTGTCTGGGAAACTCTTTATCTCTCCTTCTTTCCTGAATGATAGCCTTGCTGGATAAAATATTCTTAACTGCAGATTTTTTTCTTTTTTCCTTTCAGCACTTTGAATAAATATATCATGCCACTCTCTTCTGGTCTGCAAAGTTTCTTGGAAAATCCACTGATAGGTTTATGGGATTTCCCTTGAACTTTACTGCTTTCTTCTCTCTTATTGTTTTTAAAATTCTCTTTTTATCACTGCTTTTTTGCCATCTTAATTGTTACGTGTTGGTGTGGTCCTCCTTGGTTTGATTTTGTTGGGGGATCTCTGTGCCTCCTGGATCTGGATCTCTGTTTCCCTCCCCAGATTCAGGAAGCTTTCAGCTTTTATTTTTTCAAATAAATTTTCAGCTCTTCTCTTTCTGGGAATCCTATAATATAAATATTATTATGCATGATGGTGTCACTGAATTTCCTAAGTCTATTCTTGTTTTGCATATTTTTTTTTTCTCTCTCACCTGCTCAGCTTGATTATTTTCCATTACTCTGTCCACCAGGGTGGTGATTCATTCTCCTCCTTCTTCTAGCCTGTTATATTCCATCTAGTGTGTTTTTTAATTTCAATTATTGTGTCCTTTGTCTTTGATTGGTTCTTTTTTTTTTATCTCTTATCTCATGTCCAGTGAGTATCTTTATGATCATTACTTTAAATTCCCTATCAGACATATTATTTATCTCAGTTTCAATTAGGTCTCTTGCTGTGGATTTGTTCTGTTCTTTCATTTGGAACATATTCCTTTGCCTCCTCATTTTGTCTTGCTCTCTGTGTCTGTTAGAAAAACAACTACATCTACTGCCCTTGAAAATAATGGCCTAATGAAGAGGAGGTCCTGTTGTGTCCTCCCGTGCCTTGTCCCCTCCTCACCAGAACCTGGCACTTTAGGGGTGTCTCCTATGTGTTATGTGTGTACCATGCTCTTGTGGCTGAGCCACTTATTCCTTCAGTCCAATTTTCTACAATGGCTCTCTTTGCCTGTTGTGGGTGGTCTTTTTGTCCCTGTGGTATTAGTAGGGATGCTTTGGGTTTGAGTGGCGTCAGACCCAGACATTTGTCAGTGATGCAGTAGCACCGAAGTGAAGGGCACTTTCCCTCTGTTGTTCCTGAGAAGCTTTTTAGCTGGTGGGCATGTTCTTCAGTAGGACCAGTTGTCTGCCTTCAGATTACTGCTGGGGCCTCCATCTGACTGGTGGGTGTGGTTATCTTTCCCTCTCTCCAGAGTAGGACTCACTTTGGAGTGATGTTGGCCACTGTTGGAGCTGCTGCACACTGATAGGCCTATGACACACCCTGTATAGGCTCTGGCCAGAGGTTATTGGAGAGAGCAAATCTGCCAAAGTATAACATGGGAGCAGGATAGTGGGACATCTGTACTAGCAAGCTTTTTGCACCCCTGGTCCTCTATGGGAGGGGCCCTGAAGTGCTCTGACTGAGATGGGTTATCCAGAGGTATGGATTGGTGGATGCACAGCATGGGGGCAGGGCCATGTGGAGGGAGGAATGGTAGTGCTAGCAAGTTAGGTGTGAGTCCATGTGTTTATGCTGGGGGGGCAGAGGAATGAAACTGCCAGTTTCTTTGTTCTTGGAGGCATTCCCCAGCAATTTCTGTCCCTCTGGGACATGCTCTGAAGTTAGTAAACAACTCTTCCTCCCTTATACCGTAGGGCCTTTTAAACTGCTACTTCTATGCTATATCTCAGTGGACTGTTTGCTGTGCTATCTCTTTAAGGGCAGGAACTATTTCTTCTCACCCTCCCAGCTCTCCTAGAGTGAAGCAAGCTGATTTTTTTTTTTTAAATTCCAGGTTTTAAGTCTCACTGGTTGGAATAATTCACGAAATTCGGCCCCTCTGGTTTTCAAAGCCAAATGTTATGGTGATTCATCTTCCCCATGTGAGCACCCCAGTGTGAGTGTTTGCTTCTTTCCCCTCTCCTTGCCCACAGGGTTCTTCTCTCCCTTTGGCAGTCCCTTGAATCTGTTTAGTTACTGACTGCATCTCTGCCCTTCCTACCCTCTTCGATGTGGCCTTTTCTCTACATTTAGTTGTAGAGTTTCTTCTTCCAGTCTTCAGGTCACTTTTTGTGCTATTTATACAGATGTGAGTGTTATCTAGTTGTATCCGTGGGCCGAAGTGAGCCTAGGGTCTTCCTATTATGCCATCTTCCCCAGAAACCTCCCAAGCCTTGGAAGAATTTTACTGAAGTAAGTTACATTGTTAATTTTCACCTTTAGAAAGAATATTTTGAATGTAGTAAATCAGAAGAATGTGAAAATAAGGCAGGAAAATCTATTAGAAGTTTACATAAAATAAATTAGCACATAATAGCATTGAGTATATTTTAGTTGGATAAGTAGAGAATTAGTTGCAAAAAAGGCATAGGACTTTAGAGTTCTAAAAGTTGAATACAATTTTTTTAAAAGTCAGATTTTCCCTAAGAAAGAGTGACATTTATTAAATAAAAGAGGAAATCTCGTGGATTCTTACCTTGTATTAGCCATAATTCTAGCAGACATTTCACTTCCTTAGCTGGCATTATTCATGGTTGTTGGCAACAATTCATTCTTACCCTAATTTGAAAGCATGGATAGGAAGCTGACATGGTTGAGGGTTACGGCCAGGCTTAGTAGAAAATCATCAGTGAATAACCATTTGATAGAAAATTCAGCTTTTCAGAGTTGGTCCTCTAGAAAATAAGGACTTCCCCCCACACCCCCACTCCAGATTGACTCCTGAATTATAAATATACCCCTCCTTCTGGGTAATTCTTTAATGTATAACTGATGTGGTTTTGGAATATAGGTGAGGTTTGGTGGGGTGGGGTCCAGAACAGACGACCAAGAAAGAACTCTTGAGAAGTCTTTGGTGCAAAATGGTGGTTTTATTAAAGCACAGGGACAGGACTCGGTCTGCGGGTTGTGAGGGGTGGCTGATTATATACTTGGTAGTTGGGTGAGGTTAGGAAAAGGGAGGTTTTCAAAAGAACTTTTATATAATAAAGAGGACCTACAAGATTCCGGAGGGCTTGCCATTGTCAAGTTAAGGTTGTTTTCCCCTCTAGCAAGGTATTAACATTAAGATATTGGGAACTTCCTGGAAGAATGTCACACATATCCACACATTCCAGGGTGTCAGTTTGTGGTTTGTCCTCAACTAGCCTTCTGCTCCCTCATAACAACTATCTGAAATTTCACTAGAATTTTTATTGTACTTAGATATAAACAAGGTTTAGGATAATGGGGCAGATAAAGGTCAGGTGACCCTTAAGTGGGGGCAGGAAAAAATAATGGGAGAAGGATGCATTAAAAAGAGGATCTGTAAATCAAAGTCAAATATATTAATTTTTTCCTCAAAAGTTGCCAGTGGTGGTTAAATTGATGGATGACTTTATACCACAGTGTGCTCAAATTCCTCCAATGCTATATTATAAATATTTCTGTGATTGTACTGTACTGTGATATTTAGTTTACAAATCTGTCACTCCTGCTGGGCCATAAACTACTAGAGATCAGGTACTGCGTGTTTTTTTGTATTCATCCTCAGCACCTTGCATCAGTACCTGGCATATATCAGATATACTTAGTAAATGTGTGTTTTAAGAATTCATAACTTGATTGGTTACTATTTAGAAAAGAATTTGCATAACTTGAAAATAGCGTGTTTTGTAAATACCTGTTTCTTGTCCTTTAGCTTTACTTGTCTTCAAGGTATTACTCTGCTAGACATTGAAACTTCACTAGCGTCCCTTGCTTTCAGCACCGATTTCAAGATCCCTGCTCATGCCAGTGTTACTGCTTGCAGCAGTGCAATGGGGTTAAAGCAGAGCCCTCAGGCTTGCTTCCTAGCATCAGCAGGAGAAGATTTAATTAGCCACTTAACTTCCTCAGGTGTAGGGGACAGATCTCCCTCTTCAACTAATGAGATCTGAACTGCCAGCCAGCCTCACTGGCTTCTCTCTTCAGGCTGAATCTCTCCCATACCGCTGGTGAGCTGACTTCCTGAGGACCACTTTAGTCCCCATTGGCATGAAAATGGCTCTGTCAGGAGCTGCCCTGGCTGTGCTTCGGGCAGTATCTTCCCCCTAATAACTTCAGACTGGTTGTAACTCCAAAGTCTATCTTCTATCACTGTCTATTTTGGTTTACTGAGTGGTGGATATTCTCATTTTCCTCCTCTTTTTACCCAGGTCTTCCCTTTTCTTTCCTCAAGGAGATTTGCATGCAGTTTTGAATTAGATTTTAGTTGTCTTTTTTTTTTTAAAACTTGAAGTATAATGATTTTTTTTTCTGTAGGTGGTTTCTTTTATTAATAAAATGCACGCATTATGGAAAGGTAAAGACAAGGAGAAAGTGAAGAAAAACACCCTGAGCCTCTACAGGAGAGGAAAATTTTTGTACTCTTTCCTTCTAGGTTCTTTGGCTGGTCTGAATAATTAAATTGACATGAAACAGATTAACAGAAGAAAAACAAATTTAATTATGTACATACAAGTCCCCCATGAAAAGAGGTTTCCTGACAGGCAGGCAATTGAGGTTTATGTTATACTGAGCCAGAGAGAAGAGGATAGGGGTCTAGGACTTCAAAGGGAAGGAAGACAATTCACAAGAACATGAAATGTTGACAAATAAGCATTTGCCATGCCATGCAGAAAAGACTTTAAGTTAAAAAAAAAGTTATCTTTGGAAATAGCTGTCTTCCTGGTACAAGATCTCTACCTAAATTCTTTCAGGCAGTTAAAGCGGAGGGGGGGGGGTGCTGTTAAAATGCTCTTCTTGAGTCTGTTGAGCCTAAATTGTCCTCAGCTGAAAATAATCCAAATGCTAAAATGGCCCATTCTGGGACAGCCTGCCCTGAATTCCATCACCCCTCTGTCCAGATAGAACCATGTCCAACAGTTGACATATGCATACAGATATGAAAAGATAACCTAAGGGATAGGCAAATATACTTACATAACAAATAACATATTTATATCTGTGCTTCTAAGTAAGTAAAATCAACTATTACATTTATGTTTTCTTATATATAGGAGACATAATGGGGTGGCCATTTTTTAACACTTAAATATATTGAATATAAAAATCAAATTATACAAATGGTTTTAAAATAATATTTTTTTCAAACTTCCCCTAGTGGACCTCACTCAGATATTATGTGTTATCAGACTTCAGTATTAACATAATTAGCCCAGAGAATGTCAAAAAAGGATCTGCTCAAATGGCCAGAGCAATTTGCGTACAAACTAAGAGTACTAATAATACTAACATAGGACTAATAGTACTTCAGAAACTGATTCTGAAACTGGAATGAGCATACAGCTCATCTAGGAACTTGTTAAAATTCTGACACTGACTTAATTAGGTGTGTGATGGTGGCTGACATTGTGCAGAGTCATAGGTGATGGTGATGTTGCTGGCCTTGAACTACTGTGTAGGCAGCAAGATATAGAGTGCACAATGAGGCTAATTCCTCAGGATTATATTCATGATGTCATCGAGTCATTAGGACAACCTGGAACTATTGCATTTTAATTGTAAAACGGGCTCAGAGAGCATAAAATACATACCTAAAGTCACTCTACTAGTTGGCTGCAGATAGATGTTTGAATCTAGGCCTGTCTCTGGACAGATACATTTTTGCCTTTCTATAAAGTCTAATGATGTTTTATTCTGGAAAGCCGATTGCTGAGAATGATGAGGATTGAAATCTATATCATTAAATTATGCATCAACCGAAAATGCCACAAACAGTCCATAAAACTAGGGCAAATATTTACCTTAAAAGAAAAAAAATGCAGTTAAATAGAAAGAGCAAATCAGTGGAATTTTGCACATATTATACGGATTAAAGAAGACTTTAAAGGAGTTTTGGGTTCGTTTTTGTTTTGTTTTGCAGATTTATGAGTTACTACAGCAAAAAATTACAATTAGGAAAAGCTGGAAAATACCTAACCTTAAGCTCAATAACAGAGAACTTTTATGGCCAATATATAAACCACAAGTGTCAAGTGAGTTATTACCCTATGAATTATTACAATTTATATTATTTTTACTTTATAAAGTCTAAAATAACTATTACTTACCCAAATAATTTATTTATACACTCAAATTACACACTGAACAAATTTTTTTTTAAGATTTTATTTATTTATTCGACAGAGATAGAGACAGCCAGGGAGAGAGGGAACACAAGCAGGGGGAACGGGAGAGGAAGAAGCAGTCTCATAGTGGAAGATCCTGATGTGGGGCTCGATCCCACAATGCCAGGATCATGCCCTGAGCCGAAGGCAGACACCCAAACGCTCTGCCACCCAGGCGCCCCCACACTGAACAACTTTTAACTGTTTATGAAAGAAGTCAGATTTGGAGATTAAATTTTTAGTAATTATCTGCAGCATAGACAAAATGGACAAATTCCTTGAAAAACACAATTATCAAAATTGGCACAAGAAGAAATAAGATGCCTGAATAGTTTCATATCTATTAAAGAAATTGAATTTCTTTTCCATAAAGAAAACTTTAGGCTAAGATGCTATCCCTGATGAATTCTATTTTAAAAATTTAAGAAAATTATGATACAATCACACAAACTCTGTTGGAGCACGTTTATCAAATGAGAAAAAGAAGTGAGATACCAGAGTATGTATTATGTAGTTCCACTAATATGAAATTGAAAAACTGGCTGAACTAAGAATGGTGATAGACATCGGAGAAACAATGATCTGTAAGGGTCTTGGAATGAATATGAACGAGGTGTGAGGGAACTTTCTTCAGTGAAGAAAATGATTGGGGTGGATGTTAAAAGTGTATACACAGTTCTAAAACCCACAAAAGCGTACATCTCCCAAACCTAGCTTCTTTAAGGTGAATAGGAAAAAAAAAATTTCCTTGGTTCTGAAACCAGTCCATATGCTTAGTAAATTAATAAACTGGTATCAAGTTTGGGAAAAAATGATATCATTGAGGATATTCAATCAAAAAATACTAAAACAGGAGCTAAAAATATTTTGAATTATAAGATTGTGATTGGCATTAAGTATCTAGTTTTCTAAAATGATTACTTTGAAAGAGATAATGCATGTTTGGGTATAAAAGTCACATTACATTGAGTTAATAGTTATGCTATTTTGTAATAGCAACTCATATTGTATTTTTCATTATTTTCTAATTTTTCAGTGTTTAGGTATTTGCCTTCTGCCTCAACCAATTGTTACTTCTTCCAGAAAGGAAAGAAATATCTCATACTGCTGATTATCACATGCTTCTTGAGTCTTTTAAAATTAAAACTAGATGTCACAAAAGTTAAATTTCTACTTTCTATAAAGGATTTTTATGAAAAACCCAATCCAGTTATCAGAGGCTGATGTATTTTTTATAGCAATTTTTTAAATGTGTTTGCCACTGCCACCCCATCAAACATATCTTGAGTGTCTACTGTGTTCCAGAAAAGGCTCAGTGGTTTCAAAGCTAAAAATGAGGCACATGCCTCAAGGCACAATGCTCTTATGTTAGAACATATACCAACCATTAGACGTGTGCTTCTGTGGATGAAAATAATTATGATAATATAAAACATATGTGGCATTGAAAAACAGCAAAGAATAATGTAATCTTTTTGTTGTGTAACATGGAGTATACATAAAAATGAAGAACCAGACACTCATGTAATAACCAGAACAAAGTTTAGAATTGGCTATAGATTCTGTACTTTCATGAGTTATTCATTTTTTATAATGTCTCTAGTAACATATCAATAAACTGCAAAGATTTATGTTTCTCCAATAACATCCTTAAAAATCATATTTTGTTTGTACAACTAAATAACTCATAAAATCATTTTAAATTAACATATAAACTATTTAAATGTAAACTTGGTTTGTATTTTTTTCTGACATACAGTCCTAAAGAATGACAGCACTATATTTAATATCAATAAACAGAATTTTTAAAAGTATAGATGCAAATACCAGGAAGAGTGATTGGCTCAAAATACATATTCAATAATAATGAAAATACAAATTGTGCAAACATAATTCATTTTATTTTAGATCTGTTTTAAGTAAAAGTAGATTTATGTTTGGTTGGTCATCACCAAAACTTTGAAATAAATGTTGATAAAACAAATCCTAAGAAAGGTAAGATTAGAAGCAATATTTTATACTGAGGCTAGCTCAAAGCTATGAAAATATAAAACAAAAATTGCTATAATATTCCTTCATCCATTACCAAAGGAACCTTTCTTGTTTTATCTTCCCTATAAATAGTATGTATTTAATAACGTTATTATATTCTTTTCATTTAATGCATACTGACAGCTGTTAGGGGAATTGTTATAAAATACTATATCATCAGAAAGTTAAACTTTGGTTTAGGAATAAAAATGGGTATGGTAGTATTACTACAATATTATTTGTTCATCAAATTAAGATTAATGTTGCATGCATGAAGTAGTTTTTATTTTTTTCTCTTGTATATCTCCCCCCTCCACACACACAGTGGTAAAAGTGAAATAGATACAATCATTCGGAACTTCATCTCAACAAAAATACAAACTCTTCTATTGATGTATGGTAGCATTAAAAGTTATGTAAGATGTCATTTAGTGATATCACAAGATACAAAATATTGAGCTTTTTTTTAATAGATGAGAAGTTATTTCTTCCATATTTGTCATCCCATGGATATGTTCACAAACATTTTTAAAAATGGACTTTAATGTCTACTTAGTATATCCTTTGGAAAAAGATATTCTGATATTTTCCATGGAAAATGCAGCATCTAGTTTTTGGTTTTGTTTTATTTTGTTTTGGTATTGGGAAAATGAACCCTATTTATATGAAGTTTTTCACAGGGTATAGAGATTAAAGGAAGGAGGTGTCTGATGGAAAAGCATCAGGGAAAATAGCTCTGTATTTTACAACAAATGAAAACTGTAGCTCATTGTGTATTTTTGTTCTCTTGAATCACTATAATTTTCCCTTCTCCCAAAGGATTGCTTATTTTATTATTTTTCTGCTTACAACTGATCCAATCACACATTTTTTACACATGTTACCAATTCAAATTCAGTAGCATTATGTTTCTTGCAGGTTCAAGTGTAATCTGTTTTCCTTTGGTGCTCAAGAAAAGGATAAGCTGTGCTAGCATATTGCGTTCTATGAAACTAAGTGATGGTATTCAGTTTAGGTGGCCTTCTGCGGCATACCTGGGCTTCCAATTCAGATACTTAGGAGAAGGCATTTGGGATATGTTGCTACTCTTAGCACTATTATAGAATATAAAGTTTAACAAATAAAATTTAAAATAAAAGTTATATGCTATATTGTTACAGGGGAAGAAAAATTACAAATACAATGCTGCTGGTATTTATTTGATAACAGTGATGATGAACTTTGCCCACATGTTGAGCTGACCGTATTTAATATCATCACCATAAACAAATAATTACATTTCATGATAGTCACCACATGTTCAGCACTATTCCATGGATTCTAGATACACTTTGTATATTATTTTATAGTCCTCAGTGACACACATTTAAAATGTCTCTGAATTTCTTTTTGGGCTAGAAAAGGACCAAATCTTATCTGTAATTTTGCTAGCATAATCATGGTTATGCTGTGTTACTGCAGTATCATCAGAGGTGCCTGGGTGGCTCTGTTGGTTGAACCTCTTCTCTTGGTTTTGGCTCAGTTCATGATCTCGGGGTTCTGAGAGCAAGGCCCATGTAGGGCTCCCTGCTTGGTGGAGAGTCTGCTTCCTCTCTCTTTCTCACTCTGCCCCTCCCTCTGCTCATGCACTCTCTCTCTCTAAAATAAGTACATCTTTTCTAGAAAAAGTAATCAGAATTATCTTCAGGTTTCTCTTTCTCGTTTGTAAATTTTAAACGGAGAGTGTGTCCTCAAAGTTTTCCTTCCTGCCTTTTTTAAAGTCATTGGTAAGGTTTATTTTTTTATTTTTTTTAAAGATTTTATTCATTTATTTGACAGAGATAAGAGACAGCCAGCGAGAGAGGGAACACAGCAGGGGGAGTGGGAGAGGAAGAAGCAGGCTCACAGCAGAGGAGCCTGATGTGGGGCTCGATCCCATAACGCTGGGATCACGCCCTGAGCCGAAGGCAGACGCTTAACCGCTGTGCCACCCAGGCACCCCCATTGGTAAGGTTTAATTCAGTTATCAGTTCCTGGTGATTTACAAAATAACTGTTATTCCTAAAAAGAGCATAGAACAAGAATTAATATTTTTATTTTTTTTGTTTTTATCAGCATTTTGATATCTAAAGTGACTTTATATCAGCACATACTTTTCTTTCTTGAATAGAAAAAGTAAGTTTTTCTAAGTAAATTTAGAACTAAAATTTTATTTGATGCTGAGTATACTGCTTTAGGAAAGAAATGTTAAATAGATATTTATTATTGATTAACAATAATCTGGGTGTGCATAAACTTAGATAAAGAGACTCCATCCAAAGAGATCTTTTGTTGGATTTCTGTTTGGGGAATTTTTATGGTAAATATCCAATTAAGAGTAAAACAGAACTTTAAGGAGGAAGATATACAAGAGAGAATTTTAAGATTCACTCTGAGAACAGCAAATTAAATCACTAACAAAGAGGAAATACTGTATTAAAATTTACCTGCAAGATAACCAACACAACAACAAATCCATGAAGAATGCCTGCAACAGTCACTGCACAGTTTCAGCTGCTGCTGTTAAAAAATAATAAATAAATAAATAAATAAATAAATAAATAAATAAAATAAATGATTTAAAATATGAAATAGAATATAATGACCATACTATCTATACCAAGAATCAATATGCACTGTCAGACAAGTTCAAGCAAACCTATGGGCCCAAACAGGAAGTTTGAGTCCGTATATCTTGCAATTCTCGAATATATTCATTGAAAACATAAGAGACCTCACAATTTAATTGGGGAACAAATACACAATACAAATATTTTATGATACATTCATTTCCTGCCTTTCCAGTTTAATTTATGAGGCCCTTTCTCCTTGCAGGTTATTCTTGAACCAAAACAAATTAACTTTGGGTCCTTGAAAGTGTCATACTGTTTCATACCTCTTTGCCTTTGCACGTCCTACCCTTTCTGATTATAAAATCCTTAATCACCCCTGTCAACTTGCTGAACTTCAACTCATCCTTTAAGACATAACTCACAGTTTCTGACTGCACCCTGAAAGTCTCTCTTCTGCCACCACTTCCCTTGGTACATTCTTATATTTCAGCCTTTGCAGAAATAGATAAAGAGATTGTTTTTATTTGTATTTGGGTTTTCTTCTAACCTTGAACTGTTTGTGGACAGGAACAGAGTGCTATTATGCTTTAAATTCCACATATGTAATACTGGGCCTGACATAGTATAGATAATAAATCCAGAGTGTATTATTTCATTAAAAAACAAATGCTAAACACTAAAATATAATTTTATTTTGTTCCAAATTGTGTATTGCTGGGCAAATTCAGAGAAAGAGAAAAGTAATGGCAATTACATTAAGCATAAGATTATAGAGGAGGTGAGTTTCATGTTATTTCTTGAATATACTAAGAATTTGAATAAGCTTAAAGGAGAACGGAGTAATCACTTAAAGGGAGAAAGCTGATAATGGCAGGAATATGAATACTACATTACACATTTCATCTGTTATCATGTTCCCGGCAACAAAAAACAGAAAACCCCATTCATGATGGTGTAAATATAAAGAGAACATAGTACCTCATTTGATAATCACCACCATAGCAATCATGGTGTGTTGTGAAGAGAAGCTGTGAAAACAGTGACTTAGTTATGGCATCAAGTTTCAATATTCAGTCTATTTTTTTTTACCTTCTAACCTTAAGGTGTAAACTTGGTCCTCAGTTTGACTCTTTTAAAGATAATTAGATTTCTGCCGCAGTTCAAAGTGTCATATCCAGATACAGCTCTATCCGTACAAAAGGGGTGGGTGGATTCCTCCATTTGCATTTTCTTCAGTGTGAGGAAATATTCTGTCAAATTTTTCTGCAGCAGAGGCAAAACTAAGCCTCACAGCCTTCATTGATTAACATAACTGACTGATATTTATGATTTGTTCCTGTATCACACTGGGAGGGGGCAGAAAGCAGGAAGGAAAAAGGAGCTAACACCTATTGACTAGGCAACAGCAGTTTCTGAGACATGTTTTGAGAAAAATAGAAAATAGATTTGTATAAATGTAGTAAGAACATTTTAGAGAGGAAAGTAGACCTGATGCAATAGGAAATAGGAAGCCATTGAAAGTTTTAGATAGTGCACATAACTTTTATTGAGGTAGAATATTTTCTTTGGAGACAGCTGCATTCGCTCTTTTTAAGACCTGCTACAAATTTTGCTCACCTATTGAGAAATAATATTTCTTTTTCAGAAGAACATATATACTGTTGCCATGAAGCTGTGGGGTATATGGTGAAAATGGAAAATTTCACTTTCTCAATGCATATGTAATTCCCCGAAATTGAAATATGAATGCATGTAATAGTTTTTAAATATTTGGAAACAAAACATTCCATTGCATTTTGCTTTTTCAGTTACTCTAACATATGTTCTTCATTTCTCAATAAAATGGAAAGGCTGACTTGTGAAAGAAGTAAATTCCCTTCTTGCTGTCTCTTTATTATGTTTAGTGCTTTTTATTGCGTGAACTCTTTGGACTTAACTGTGAAGCTACAACCTCATTAATCCTTACTTCAAGAAACATAAAGCATAGGTGGGCTTATAGAGAACATTTCTCAGATTTCATTCACTCAGACAACCTATAATGATGCTTTCTACATTTGGCCAGGAAATTTTATCTAGCTCATTTTCCTTGTTTCAAGTAATCTGTAATTTAAGAAAAAAAAAAACAAACACAGATGTATTTCTCAAACTGAGAAAGAAATATTTCAGTCACCATACCATAAACAATGACCTCAAGATGATATCATATCTACTTATTGATCCTTCTAACACCAACAAATTGAAATTTGTCATTGTTGGGTACTGCACTGATGTTTTTAGTCTATTTCCACTTGCTTTCAAATTATTATGTTTTAATAAATCAAATTTCCTTAAACATTTATACTTACCTCCTATCTTAACAAAGTCGGTAAACACAAAACTGTTTCCATGCATGGGACTTAGTGTGAAAGTAAGTACACTGAGTCATTACTAGATTAGCAAGCAGGTGAAAATCTTACCAATTATTAAGAAGAGATTTTTGAAAATAAAGGGCCTAAACTAATATTGTTCTCTGTCAGAGCCAATGCCCCCTTTCATGAATAATATTTGTGATATTCACTCTATTATCCTAAAATAAAATTCATATATAACTTACCCACACAATTTTTAAAAATCAATATAATTAACTGTACCATAAAGGAGAAATAAAAAAAATGCATGTCTAAACTAACATTCATTTAAATATGCAGATGTTCAGCGAACTTTTATGAGATGTTAGAATAGAGGAGGTAGATGTCTCTTCCTACATAAATGGGACAGGTGCTACAGTTGCCAATGCCAAATGGTGTCTAACCATTGTTACCTCTAGTATCCCCCAAAAACATTCAAAATGTTTCCTGAGAGAGAACCACTGCCCTGGATTGAGGCTCCTTTGTTTTTGATTCAAGGAATGATGTAATCATGGAATGAATAAATAGGAAGGAAAAAACCTTTAACTTACATTGCCAATTCTTTGGCCTATGAAATTAGGGTTCTGGTCTTTTCTATTTACACATGTACGTACAAACACAAACACACAGGTACACCCCTGAATGTTTTTTCAAAGGGGCAGAAAAAGGGATATATTTAAAATGTACTCTATAAGAATAAAATGTGGAAATTAGTTTCTTATATAGATAAAAGGTAAATAGTATGCCTATATTACAAAATAATGTTTAAGAAGAGCTTTAAATGAAATGAGAAATATAAATGATCGCATAAGTAAAAAGCAAAACTAAAATATGACATGTTGTATTTAGTCTGATTTAACATAAGTAGAGTATATTTAAATAGCATGGAGGAAAATGGGCCAAAATCTTAGCATTGGTGAATTCTAGATTTTAGGATTATGGATGATTATGTTTCCACATTTTCCCTCTACTTTTTCATGCCTACAGAAACATTACAACAAACAAGCAATATATAAAAAATTAAAACCTTAGATAAAGGAAAAGAGTCAAGGTGGATATTTGTCCATCAGTTACTTATTTTCTATATTTTAATTCTCCCCTGATCACCAGATTTTTGTTCTCCCAAGTGCATATTCTGTATTACTTCTGTGATTCTTTCTTTTTCTTTCATTTGTCAAATTTGGATCTTCCCCAGTGCTCTTTCTTCAGCTTCTCTCTTCTGTTACTTTACGTATTCTTCCATGCTGGTGTTACCCATACATGCTTAGCTCTGAAAACAGTTACAGCCTGAAGCTCATGCCATTGATTTCTATTTGTTGACTCAGTAACTTCCTCTTGTTGCACTTCAAACACATGACACCTAGTATGAAGCTCATGTTGCATATTTTCTACTTACAGTTACTCCAACCAGCAGGCCTGACATGCCAATGACCTTGGACATTTTACTCTCTAATTAGTTAATAACATTGATTCTTTCTCAACAAATACCTTCTCCAATAGTGGCTCCAGAATTTCTCAGAGGAACTTAAGGATAACAATTTTGTGGCAAAGGGAAAGTTGTGATTGCACAATATAGATTTTAGAAAGTTTTATGTTAAAGTTAGGAAGGTGGGTGAATGGGGGTGAAGTGAGTGGTTAAAGGCCCACCCTGAAGCTGTTCTTGTCCCATATTCTAATCCTACAATGAGCACCACACTAGGCTCTTTTTGCTTTATTCCTATCTAGAGTTGAGAACCCTTTAGCAGGGACCCTGGCATATGTTCAGGCTATTTTGTTTTTTTTTTTAACTCTTTTACTGACATTATTCTCTTGTCCAAAAAAATAAATGCATACAATTGCTCTATTTACCAAAAAAAAAAAAATAGAGATATTTAGCTTTTATTCAAGGTACTTCAAATCCTTATTGAAATCTCCCATTTTTCCACTCCTCCACCAACTACTTACCCACATGTACTACACTTGAGCCTAAATGAAATTGCTATTTTTCATTTATACTTGTGACATTTTTTATCATGCAATATTTTGCTTCCCTGCTTGGTCTGAAAAACACTCTTCCAGACTCAAGAAGTGCCTTCCATTTGCAGTAGTGTTTGATTCTTCTAACAATGTAGCAATTGGTCCACATTAATCTATCTGCTGTAATGATTATTTCTCTTCTGCACTATGATTATTTATATTCATGTACTAGAAACTCTATTTGGTGCTAGGCATTTTAAGGGCAGGTCTCTTAATGATTATTTTTAATGTTTCCCTGAATATAGATCATTGCCTTGTATATAGCAAGGGCTCACTAAAAATGCGTTGAATGAATTCACAAATAAATAGAGATGATAACACTGATTTTTCAATCTACTCTTAACTTTCGTTAAATAACTATAAATTTACATAATATTATGTTTTTCAGATGCCTAAGTATTTTCTATTTATTTTATTCTGGGTTTTTTTGTGTGTGTCTTTTTAACATCTTTCTATTTTTATTGCCTTGTATGTCTAAGTTTCCTTTTCCCACATACATGAATTTTCTTTACTTCTTTAACTCTTCCAACAATTCTGATGTTCTAGCAGATTGGTATCATTGTGCTAAAAATTCTGTTTTAAATTTTAAAGAATAGGAAAAATATTCCCTATATTTTAGGTAGCATTGCATTAAAGATCTTTAGAACTTGGTGAGACATTCTTTTTTCTCTTTTAGCTTCTGTTGCTTCATCACATTTCCAAATTTTCCCTCAAAAAAATTTGGTATGTATATTCACTTATTGCAACAGACCATTACATTTTCTTTCTAAGATTTGGTTTCTCAGGTTAATATAATTTTTTTAAGTAATGAATCAGATTAGTAGTGTAAATTGTGGCAAAGTGTACTCTTCATTTTCACATTATTTCAAGAGGAACAATTTATTGCTAAGTCATGCAAAAAAAATCACTTGTATATGACTGTCATTATGTCAAAGATTAGGACTCAAATTTAGTTTGCAGCTCAGTATTCTGAGTTTCTTTTTCATTCATAAAAGATTGGTATCATCATCATAAACAGAATTGATTCATGTTTTTGTTGTAGCTTCTTAAGAGTTTTTCTAACAATAATCAAAGTTGTATTAATTTATTCAGCAAAGTAAAACATGGTAAGTAAAATTAAAATAGTTTTGTTATTTTGGAATATTATGATAAATAAATGTTACATTTATAAGCCTATGCTTAGTGTTTATTTTAATATTTGAATATATTTAATAAAAATAATTTTTAAAACTTCTATTTATAATATCTCTAAGTTTGTTCAATTTATTTGCATATTTTGATTCTGACAATGTTCGTGTAAACTGAGTAGAGCAAGTGTTCTTTCCCCCTATTTCAAGAGAAGGAAATTGAGGTCAGAAAGTTTGAAAAATCTGTCCACTGTCAAAATGCACAGAAACAAATTCAAGATGCAAATTCTTATCCAAGTTACTCTCCCTTGACCCCTTGTCCTGGTTATTTTTGAATAGTTTGACTGCTGAAAACACTCAGTATGAATATACAAATGTTTGTTAATTGGTTTCACAATTTTAATCAGTTTCACTCAGGACAGGTTTATGGAATGATAAATCATTTTAAACTTATTAGCTTTCTATTGACATGCTAAAATAAGTAAATGTAATGGAAGAGACAATAAATATGAGGCTTTAACTCTATTTATTTAGGTAGAAAGGCAAATAAAGGACAAATAAGATAGTAAATTTAAATTCAAATCTGAAATATAGATATAAGACCTCTCAGAAACTAGAAACAAGATAGGTGATTTTAGATTTAAAAAATAAAAGGACTTACCATATAATTAAACTGACAGCCAATGAAAGTGTTCATATGTCAGGACAAACAATGTAGTATTTCATCCAGGAATATATACATGTATGAACTAGAGTGAAGTCATTGCTGTGAAATGGAAGAGATATATGTGAGAGCTGTTTTGATGGGAGAAAATAAATATAAGGGAGGAGTCTAATAAGAATTTGAAGTTTTGATCCTGTACGATTAAGTAATGGGGCTAAGGTAATAATAATAATTGCAAAGACTATAAAATGCTTATCATGGACTAGATACAGCTTCCCAGTGCTTTACGTATATAAACTGTGGTAAAGTTTGGTTTTAAGCCTGGTAAATCTGGTTCCAGAGTTTGTGCTTTTTCCTACTATAGTAAATAGACAAATAGAAGATCAGAAAGAAACTTAATTCTATACAGAACTTTGAACTGAGGAAGAGCCAAGCACTGTGTATGCATCATCTCTAATTCTCAAAGCATTCCTCACATTGATGAACCTTTATGCTATTAAAGAACAGAGCAAATAACTGACTTGTCTATGCCATAAAATAAATAGGAGTCAGACCTGAAATTCAAACTCATTTAGCAAATGGTTTAAAAGTTTATGCTTTTTCAGACATTAACTAAAAAATAACAATTTCATATGATTTTTCTGTGGACCACTTATTTACTCATAAATTAAAAGTCTTGCAAGTTTCTCATACACCGGATAAATATTAAGCACTGAGATTAATGTAATAAACAGGACTTGAAGACTTCTGGGTGACAGATAAGCAAACAAGCAACTGCAATGCAGCAGGAGCAAGTGAAGGGACACTTAATATTCATAGCTCTATTACAGTATTTCCTATAGTCTAATGTTTATTTCAATGGCTGTGTACCATTCTCTCTCTAGAGCTCTTTGATCTCCTTTAGGGCCCAAAGTATACCTTTTTCTTTTCCCATAATAAATGTGGTCTCCTATACAAAGTAACTGGTCCATAAATACTAGCAGAAGTGAATTCAATTCAGTGGAAGCCGTCAGTTTTAAAAGGCATTACAGGTATGTCTGTTACCCATGGCTTCAGAATAACAAGGAATTTTGTAATTTAAAATAGAATGGAGGAATCTTCTTCTTTTTTTTCCCCTTAAGATTCATTCTTCCTTCTGACCACAACTGACGTCAGGGTATAATACCCATGCAGTCACATATGGCCCCATGCTCAGAAGGGCCCAGTGCATGGCTCCATGCCACACTGTCGCTGTCTTGAAATTCTTAGTAATTTCTGTACTAGGAGTCCCACAGTTTCATTATGCACTGGGCTTCATAATCTATATACACAGTACTGCTCCTGACATTTCCTTTTTGCCTAAAACCATGTGATGGTATGAATAGTCCTTTTAGAAAAGAAGTCCAGAGAGCAGATGGTAAGGGAATATTGAACCCTTGGTTCATGTGCAACTCCTTTAAGTCTTTCAGAACGGTTCCTCAACCATACTCTCACACACATGCATTTCACATTGGGGTAATATCTCTCCTACATGCATCCACCACTCACTTTGCAACTCTGGGTAGCTGTGTCCTCATCTGTACACTCGTAGTGCCAGCGATGAGATGTCTTGGAGAGCAGTGATTACTCTTAGAGTGATTGACATTTGTGCTCACAGGATAGTGGGGAGACACTGGTTTAGAATCCAGCTCTATGACCTGTAAAGAAATTGCTCCTGTGGTCTTGACATCAAAGTTGTGATCCTTAAGAATAAGTGAAAGCATGAGACTTTCCTTCCGTCAGATGACCAAAAGAAAAAGTAAAAAGGAAATGTGTGTCTTGAAAAGTAATGCTGATTTTGTCAGAAGGATGCAGCTTGTATAAAAGTATACCAAAAGGTAGTGAAATGCAGAAGGTGGGAGAAATGCACTAATAGCAACAACCGCAGAAGCAACGGACAAGAACAGCTCTTGATGAAAGTGGAGAATATGCATATTTATATAATAATTGTAAAATGAGTCAACCCACAAGAATCAAAGATGCCGAAAGATGAGGAGCCAAAGGATGAGGACCAGTGTGAGAGTCAAGAAAGCAGTGTGTGTCAGGATAGAAGAGAATTAGGAAGTATCAATAGCAAGACCCTGAAATTAGCTACACTTTTCATGTAAAACGTTTATTACAATTTTCAATTGTTCCCTTAGGTAAGTAAATCAGTGTTCATTAATTTTGCACTGTATTCAGTATCAGAGCTTAATATTAATTCACAAAAGAAATATATGGTAGAGATATTAGTCTCCGTTAGATGATCATCAGTGAAAATAAATCAACACAAAACCAAAAGCTGTTAAAACTCTTTGATTAAAGGAATAATAATTATTAATAGCCTGATTCTAAAAATTGTGCTTAACATTTTAACCTTAAAACTAGTGATACCCAGTTATACATATTAAGTCACTGAAGATTCTCAAAAATCTCAAAGTAGTAGTAAATTTGTGAGAAGAGATGGATGGTATATTTAACATAGTGCACCTTTTATTTTTTATTTGTAGTTTCAATGACAGAAATGTAAAACTAAATGTAAATTCTGTTCCTAGTCTACAAACACTATATTAACAACTCTGTATTATAGCAGATCATCTCCTAGCTTTTATTAGTCACTGCAAAAAGCACTTATTAATATATTTGTATAGTACTCACTATGACCTGGCAGTCACATTATATAGGTCACTGTATTTAAATATATGAACTTTATATAGATCAACTCTTTAATCCTCATTTAGCCCTGTAATCCTAAAGGTAAGCACTATCAATATCCTCATTGTTTAGATGAGGAGACAGGCATAGAGTACTTCCACAACTTGCTTAGAGTTTCATAAGCTACTTAATGACAAAAACAAGATTTATTCCCAGACAGCTGAGTTTCAGATTCTGTGCTTTTAGCCGCTTCCCTATATATTGATTCTTAAGAAAGATTATTTAGCATTAAACAAGTGAAGTGTACTGTCAAATTAGCAACTTGTGTTATTATCATTAGCAACACACTGACAGTTTTAGAGTGAAGTATTTAAGTGTATAATTCAGATAAGGGATAAAGCTTATAATTATAATTATAATTCAGATAAGGGATAAAGCTTAAGACAAGGCTGGTGCAAATATGCATACTAAAAATGTTTAGTATGTGACTATAATTTTTGAATTAAATGAGTATTTAAATTTTGAAATCTGAGGTTTTACATATGAGCAGAAACTAACTTAAAAAGTCCTGAAGTGGGCACCTGGGTGGCTCAGTTGGTTAAGAGTTTGCCCTCGGCTCAGGTCGTAATCCCAGGGTCTAGGATCTAGTCCCGCATCAGGCTCCCTGCTCAGCAGGGAGTCTGCTTCTCCTTCTCCCTCTGCCTGCTACTCCCCCTGGTTGTGCGCTCTTTCTCTCTCTCTCTTTGTGTCAAATAAATAAAATCTGAAAGAAAGAAAGAAAGAAAGAAGAAAGAAAGAAGAAAGA
The DNA here is from genome assembly GCF_002007445.2 of Ailuropoda melanoleuca. Taxonomy (NCBI): domain Eukaryota; kingdom Metazoa; phylum Chordata; class Mammalia; order Carnivora; family Ursidae; genus Ailuropoda; species Ailuropoda melanoleuca. The sequence continues at coordinate 32,086,159 of NC_048225.1, read as the reverse complement.
AAGAAAGAAAGAAAGAAAGAAAGAAGAAAGAAAGAAAGAAAGAAAAAGAAAGAAAGAAAGAAGAAAGAAAGAAAGAAAGAAAGAAAGAAAGAAAGAAAGAAAGAAAGAAAGAAAGAAGAAAGAAAGAAAGATCATGAAGTGGTCTGGGCCGGTCTTGACATTATCATAATATGTGTTTGCTTACATGATAGGCTTCCCCCGGTGCTTGTTGATACTGGTTGAATGCCAGTTTTTCAGTTTCCCTGTTCATCCATTCCCTGAATAGACATTTATTACTGTGAATGTGGAATATGCCTCTTACAATATACTGCTTTTTCGAGAGATCCTATTTGTTAATTCATTAGAGTCTAATTCCTCAGGATATAGTAGGTGTTCAGTAAATGTTTTTAACCATGATGATTATTTTTATTAGAAAAATTAAAAACATCTAGAAAGCCCAGTGACTCAAATATTTTTTTACATTCACATGTCACTAATTTTGAATGCTATGTAAAGAGACAATAGGGATGTTCATTTACATTAAGAACATTACATTACATTACATTATTTAAGAACATTATTCTTAAAATGCAAATACAATTTTCTTCCTATATGGGATGGCTTTTTACACAATAAAGCTAGAGCAGCAGCCTCACGGAGTCAGTGTGTGCTTATTGGGGTTTATAGAACAGAAAGGTAGGAAGTGGCATAGGAGGAGAGAGTGGAAATGCTAAAGACCTATTAGATTTTATAATTTACTTAACACTATTTCTGAACAAAGCTGTAAGTGACATATGTAACGTATTAATTATTAATCAATGTCAGCCCAGTAAAAGAACTTATGAAGTCCCCAAATTATTTACATATCAGATTTTTTATCAGAACAGGTGATGAAGACAGTCAAACAATGACAACAAAACTCACAAACCCCTTATCCATATGCATGTATATTTTAAATGTCATGTATATTAAAGGGTCTTAGCTATAGAGAATGGAGAAAAGTTATAGCCTGAAACATATAGTAAAGGACAAACAAACTCTTTGTTACTATCAGGAAGGTGATTTCTAACATATTCTGCTGATGAGACAAAAGCTTTCTGTTTCTAGAAGGTCCCTGACCTTACAAGAATTACAAGAAATGAAATTGAGAAGACTTAAAGTAAAGAAAGTGATAAGAATGGGAAATTTGTGTATTCCACATGTCTGCTTGTCTATGCTGAAGAATTTATAGACTGAACAGATAATCTCTCCCACTTGGTCCTGTTGCTATTACTAGGGTCATTTTCCCTTTTGCTTTGTGATTAACAATTAGGAATTCCTATATAAGAAACTGGAAATCCTGCACACCTCGGATTCAGACAGACCTGGATTTATTACTAGCTCTACCACTGGGTCTAGTCAGAAAAACAGATTCTGTGTCAAATAGTTCTGTAGTGCCAATTTAATAATGGGACTCAATGACACAGTTGTTGGAAAACGTGAAAGGGAAAAGGAACCAAAAGAAACCCAGAAATTCACAGAGCATGACTATTACTATCCTAGAGCTGGAGAGTCAGAGGGATGAGAGGTGTTACAGAGACTAGGATTAGGGGCTACCTGATTGGAACCATAGCAAGGGCTGCCTTGGGGTAGCTGCACCTACCAAGGGATGAACTGAAGTTATGGAAGAGACACATCACCTTGTAGAAACATTGCTCAGGGCAAAGGAACTTACTGAGTAGAGGGAAGAGTACCTTGGCTCCCTCTTTTTGTCATTCTCCGGTCACTCTTCAGGCATCTTACTGATTGGCTAAAGGCCAGTTAGAAAAAGGACTTGAGCAAGGTGGTTTGAAGGGATAAGCCCTGCGTGAAAGGGAACAAAGCAGGGAAAAGACAGAGAATAGATATGAGAAGAAAAAGGCAAGTGAATGACACAACTAGCTTGATCTCAGCCAAGCAGTTTAAACATCTAATTTCCTCTTTAACATTGGGGTAATGCCATCCAATTCATAGCGTTGTTATTAAGATTGAATGAAATGACACTTATTATGTGCCTGGAGCATATTAAAAGGTAGATTCATAATGTTTTTTTGTTCTCCAATTTCATCAACTCAAACTGGAGCAAATTCAATACAAAGAAATACTTAGTGAAAAAGGAAACTCCTTGCATGACTTCTTATATATTTGATGTGCAATTTAAAAAAATAATATCAATATAACCTATTTTAGATTTTATCTGGATTTTATCTGAGAAAAATTAGTAGGTAATTGAGCTTGGACTAGAATGTAAAGGCCTACTGACTATATAATGAGTATTTTGGAAATATAATGGAACTTGAACCAAATGAGAAGATTTAGTACCAAAGTATTTCTGTGTATCAGCTAAATATCTGAGTTTACATATTAAAACTGAAGTTCATACATCTTTTTTTATGAAGAAAAATTTCTTTAGTTTCTTAAATTTATCAATAAATATTACCTAAATAAAATATTTTTTATCACAAATGAAAGATTTTAATGTTTTTTTATCAGTTCCACTTATAGGAAATTACCTAAAATAACTGGCCAATTTGAAAGAATGTATGTGCAGTAAGCTATATTTGGAAAAATAATGGAAATTATCAATTTGATAATTGATTAAATGGATTTTGATATAGTTTAAGTATGAAATACCATGACGTCATTAAAATGATGATACTTATTCACATTTACAAATACGGAAATTACATATGATATATTACTGAATAAAATAAGCATATTACAAAACAGCATGGTGGCATTTTTCTTATGGATATGTTTGTATTTATGTGCAAAAAAAATCAATAAAATCAAAGGATAATAATGACTATCTTTTGGGAATATGTTATAAGGTTATTTTTACTTTGTCCTTTATAGGTTTCATCGCTTTCTGGTATTTTTATTTATTTTATTATTATTATTTTTTTAAGATTTTATTTATTATTTATTATTTAAGAGTTTATTTATTTATTTGAGAGACAGAGAGAAAGAGCATGGCGGGGGGGTGGGGTAGGTCAGAGGGAGAAGCAGACTTCCTGCTGAGCAGGGATTCCTGACGCAGGATTCAATCCTGGGACTCCAGGATCATGACCTCAGCCAAAGGCAGTCACTTAATCAACTGAGCCACCTACGCACCCCAGATTTTGTTTATTTATTTGAGAAAGAGAGAGAGTACAAGCAGGAAGAGTGGCAGAGGGAGAAGGAGAAGCAAGCTTCCCTGTGGGGCTGGATCCCAGGACCCTGAGAGCATGACCTGAGCCTAAGGCAGATGTTTAACCAGCTGAGCCACCCAGAAAGTGCCCCACTTTCTGGTATTTTTAACTAGTTTTGTACAATTAATTTCATCTTTCAATTAGCATTTTATTTTAAAGAAATTACTATTTTTACTTTGATAAATAGGACTTCTAATTTTAATTATTTTTTGTGAGGAATTTTAAGACAATTTATATAAATTGCTATTCCAAACCACATAATAAATAACAGTTGAATGAGAGCAAAAATACAGTTGGAACCCTAGGAACTTTATACATTGATTCCTGGCTCTGAATGAATACAAAGAACTTTTAATTTAAAATTAGTGAGTTACACATAGACACATGAGCAAAATTGGATTTAATTCTCTTAAGGAGTAGTTATTTTTGAACTTAGTTTAGTTTTAATAGGCAATAGTTAAAAAAAAAAGACAAGAGCTTCAGATCTTAAGAAGGACACTCCTACTAAGAGCTCTGTTGTAAGGCTCTAGGCAGTGATCTGGAAGATTGAAGGAAAAACATAAAGCAAATGAGACAGTCTGATGTATACTGAAAAGTGCTTCAGAAGATTGAAAATGTGTTGCTCTTTCTGTTTTTGTTGTTTATTTTTGTTGTCAATATGTAACTAGTTAATATGTAACCAACTGTTGCCTTCTTTTATCATTAATGTGACATACTTGGAAAAGCTCAATGCCAGCTAAATTTATAATGCAAGGGTCAGAAAAATGAACCAAATCATGAAGTTGATGAATGTGAGAATAGAAATGCAATGTCAAATGGGTGCTTTTGTGAAAATAAGAGTGCCAAAAGGAAGGCTAGTTTGTAATAACAACCACGATTTTATAGAACTTTGCATTTTGTCCAGTATATCATTGTATTTTTATTTTATATCACCTTGTGAAACAAGTTAGGGAAATACAAGTTAAGGTAAGTACAATTAACTTTATGAGGAACCCGAGGCTCAGAGAATTTAATAACTTCTCTAAATCTCTGATTTTCTACTGTGCCTCATGATTTTCATGCTAGAGGGCCATATTTGATCACTTTATATAAGGATTTAATACACTGTAAGTCATTTTGAAATAACATATTGACTTAGAAAATATGAGATAATTAATAAAATTTAGCGCACAGATTTCTGGCATTAATGATTTGTACCCAATTAGATACTGTCAGTACACCTATTTATCTCTAAAAAATAGAGCTCAAAGTGTGCCCTGCCCCCATTAAGAGTGCATTTTTTGTCATGATCTATTGAATATCCTACAGGGATAAGTAACCTTTGTTCATTAATATCTATAACTATCACAAGAGTAACAATAATAATCACAATATGTTTTTGTCAATATAATGCATTATTGATTAATCTCATTAATATGTCATTATTAGTAGTAGTACTATCCATGTATAATTTAAATTAATGTGTATCTAAAAGATTGATCCAGTCTGAGGGAGCTTGGGATTTTAATTGTAAGTAACTTATGAAATCTTAACATCCAGAATCTACACTTTTGAAATATATCTAGAAATACTGAGGATTTAAACAAGCAAGCAGAAGATATAATAAATATAATGCCCCTTTTTGGTATAAGAGAAGCCATTTCTGACTATCATATGGCCCTTTAAAATAAAAATAAAATCCCAGTGGCTATTTAAAATAGAAATAAAGTTATAATGATAAAAGCATTACTGTGCTGAGGATAAAAATATCTTGTAATATCTTTAAAAGATAAGACAGCTCTAACACATGGCAAACATGACAGAAAACAGCCATGATAAGAAAAGAAAAAAAAATTACACAAGAAGAAGAACAATAGTGACAGCATTATTGATGGCAAAGGAATGTTTAGCTGCTTGAGGAGAATAGGCATATGCCTGATAGCAAAGAAGAAAGTCATGGGTAGCAGGAAAATTACAGAGATTTGACCAACCTCTCCTCCAGTGAATACTGAAGAGCCTCCTGATTTTAGAACACTAAAGTATTGTGTGATACAGCAATCCTCAGTGTGAGGAAGGTGATTTATGGTAAGTAAAAACCTTGTTTAAGTATATCTTCCACCTTGTGTCATAGATACTGTCTACAAGTCCATTATTAACCTCAGTGTACTCTAATGTTTTACATAGTGCATAGTGGTTATTTAGCCTCTTCTACTTTACTTTTCTTGCTCTCCCAAGCAATTTATTTCAAACCTTCATTCCTGCCTCTGTAAAAGACTGTTTATATACCTTTCCTCAAGAATATAAAATGGTAGGAAAGATAGATGTATCCAACTAGCTATAATGTAATAAGCATCATCATCCTTTTATGTTTTATGGAAGCTATTACTCTTATTTGGGGCATTTAGGTTAGCCTAGCATTTGTTGTGGACCTTGAGTGACAAGTGGAATGTTAATCAAGGAAGAGTAAGAGCAGAAAACTGCCATGAAGGTAGAGGTGGGACATGGGACACAAGGCATAAAAGTATATTAGCATCACAGTAGTTCAGGAGAGTGCAGGAAACTAAGAGATGTATGTTATCTGTGTAGTGGTGGAATCTGAGAGGCATCATGGTTGAGCTGTATAAGAGTGCAAAGAGAGGGTGAATTGACAGATGAAACAGGAAATGTAATTTAGGGAAATATTTGTAGGAATTTCTAAGGATTTTGGACTTTATCCTTTAAGAAATTAGAAACCATACTCCTTCTTCAGAGGAGTGACAAGAATAAGATAACTTTTATTGAGAGACATGAGATGCTTTTTGGAAAATACTAAGTATTCAGAGTCCTTCCACATATAAACAGATCTCATTTCTTTTCCATCTATTCTGTTTAAGTGCAATGGTTTTAACTATGATATAATGATATTCATTCAATTTTATTCAAATAACATCAATATTTAAATTGTCTTTAATTTACATGAATGGTTAAACAGGAATGTTTTAGTTGAATTAACAACTTGCAATAACTTCAGGGGAAATGCTTTTGTTTCTTTGAAAAATATCTACTGGTTAAATAAATGTATCCAACTGTGAAAATAATGTGATAAAAATATCTCAATATACATTAAAGTTCATTGGTTTTGAAAAATAATTGGTTTTAGATAAAAAGCTATTAGAATTAGTAAAAATGCCTAACTTAGAATAAAATTTGTTCATTTCATGCAATTACTTTGGTTATAGTGGAATGTATTGGTGATGAAAACAGCAATATGATTTGGATGACAATAAATAATGCTGCTTCTGCTTTAGGAAAACTGAAATGGATATGATTCATGAATTTAATGGGTCAGTAATTTAAATAAGTATCCAAGATGGGAAGAATATTCAAATAAGTGGTTTTTTTAAAGGTCTAGTATTGTATAGGTTTTAAAGTGTTTTCATAGGCTTTACTTCACTTGATCCCTCGAGTAATCCCTCAAGACAGAAAAAGCAAATGGCGAAATGTATTGGTATTTTAATGACTTGCTCTGGGTTTCAGGCCTGGAATTATAGTCCACTGTGTTTTTCTTCTTCGTGGCTTCTTTACCGGACTGAGCCATTTGTAGGCATTTTTCCCAAAAAATATTTAAATCATTTTTTTAGTCAATGGTTTCAAAAACTCAGTCAAGTGAGTAAATACGATTGGTTTGTCAGATATTTCTCACTGTCATAATCCTTGAATAGGCTGTGCGTTTAGACATAAGTTTATTATTTGACTGACTTTAGTTTCATTTCTGATATACTTTGCAGGTAATGATTTTAAGATGATTTCAGGGGCATTGCCATTTTTAATTTAAAAATTTAACTAAGAGGAATGTCCTCTGCATATTGTAAGATTTATAAAGCCACAATTACATTTCTGTGTATGTGCATGCAGTGCTACACTTCATTAGCTATGTCTTGTGCTTATTTGCAAGTAGAACGTATGCATTTAAAAATATACATATATATATACTCCAAAGAGCTTATATTCTTTGTTTTTCTGATAATTCAGAGAATTGATTCAAGAGAACTGCGTGGAGGAAACCATTGGTATATCTTTTCATCCAAATGTTGCCTTCAGTATTTTAATACACTATCTCTTACACATACATTCCAACAATTATTTAGTCTTAGGGTAGAATAAAAATGTGTCAAAGTCATTGATCATGAGAGAATGTGGGAACAAACTGAAATAGACATGGAGATTATATATGGTCTACTAGAAAATTTTAAAAAATACAAATGACTGTAAAATGACTATAGTATTACTAATTTAACACATGAAAATTATCTCTAAAATATAATAAGTTTATTTACCTATGCACTATTACATTGATTTAATTGTGGCCAAGATCATAGGTTGTTTTGTTATTTCTAGATTATTTCCATAGTTTTGAAATCAAGTTAACAATAGCAAATCACAGATAAAACCATTTTATAGTGTCTGTATCTACATAGAGATAATACATTTCTTAATATTTAAGTTGCTAAAAATCTCTTTATTCCAAGTAAATCAATGTTAGGATTCCTAACCAAAACCTTTGCTTACATCTATTTTTGAAAACATAAGTCAGTATCAATATGATTACTATAATAAGAAATTATAATCAAAAGGGCATTTTTATTTTTAGGAATAGTATTTACTTAATTTTAGTGATAAGAATTGTCTACCTTTAGATATTAATTTCTTTCCTATGTAAGAAAACCAATTTATAATTTAATTTGGATGATATCTTTCTCTTTGGGTGAAATCTGTATATGCTGAAAGCAAAAGGTGAGTCTGCATATTGAAAAGAGCAGTAAGGAAAAGGAGGAGATAAGATTTTAAAAATCAATATAATGTTAAACTAAAAGACAACCATTTCTGGGGAATTATACTCATGAGATATTTTCCTGAGTGAATAAACATCCACATTTAAAGATATGATAAATCTGACGTATCTTCATTCTGTTAGAAAATGAACAATTCTATGTAACTCATTTACACTTTTCGGTACTTGAGAAGGAAATAAAGGGTTCCTTCTCTAAGTAAGTGATTAAGTATCATCTATGAGACCAGATCTAACACACTTATCGTTTATGGTTTCAATGATATGAAGAGTGTTAGATTTTGTTATCATAAAAAATATTTACTGATCCACTTATTAATGAAGGTTTAGGGTGATAAACTAGATTGTAACAGATGAATTTCCATCATGCATATGATATTATCCCTGAAGAAGCAGGTATTAACCTTGGAGAGTGACATATTTGACAAAGTAGTCCTTGTAAGGCAATATAATCAGAGCGATATAGTTTGGATGTCTGCTTCATTTCCTTGAGGTAACCAGAATTTCCCACTTACATAGATCAGTGCACTAGAGGCCTAAAGAACTGAAGACTTTATGATAGGCTCACTTACGTCATAGCGGACAGTCAGGGGAAAGGGGGAAAATATCAACACTTTACTATGACATTTTCTTAGTTAAGCTTTATGGCAAAATAATTTCTAGTAAACACTGTTCTTCTCTGGACTGTTTAAAGGAAAATATTAATTGTCTGATCCATGCATTCTATATAAATCAATAACAGGTCATTTCCTTTAATTTTTATACACATTTTTTTCTTTCAATTACTTTATTCCACAGCCTATATTCATAGCATGCTTAAATTTCCCATAAATCTTTACTAGAAATTGTTTTTCAGGGACTAAAAGGTTTCCACAAGAGATACTAATGGTTTCACACTAGTCACCAACTTGATTTTTTCTGCTTCTCGGCTGTCTTTAGTTTCACAGTCCAGAGACCATCTGTCTAGACAGGTGTTATCTCACTGGTATCTAAAAGTAGAAACTGAACATCATTATTTTTGAAATCTATTTAGAAACTGCAACTCTAGTGATAACACAGTACTGGTCTAAACTGTGCACTGTTACAAATCTCTTCCTTAGAACAGATGGACTGCAAAATGGCTTATTTTGCATGCACCAGCTGTGAACCTAAGTAATATACAGGAACCGTGGGTGCCACTTTACACTGTACAGAAAAATAAGGAAATTTAATGAATATGTAATATCAAAAGTTTTTTCAGTTTTCAGAAGTTTATTTAGTAAATTAATTTTTTTAAAGAGTCCACAGTGTACAATACAGGAAAAAACAAAGAAAGGAATCACCCATCTTATAGGTATCACTATAAAGTAAATTCTGCTGAAAAGTATTATGAAGCCTATAAATTTATGGGCTTTGACTATACTCCATAACTTTTTAGCTTGAAAGACGCAGTTTTCTTTATTCCAAATTCAAATGCTTGGCATTAGTGATATATGAGAATTTCCTATTGTATAACACTAAAGAACTGATTTTTGTTAACCTAAATAAAGATACTATTACAAAAGAATATTTAATTCCATCACAGAGTCACACTCTCCCTCCCCATCATGATCCTTGCAACAGGCACAGCACACACAAACACACACACACACACACACACTTACAGAAACACTCAGTGTTTTAGAGATGCAATTTTTGCAGTGCTTACATGTATGCAGTTGGTATCTTGTTGAATGCCCAGATCCATTAGTTCTTAGCTATGTTACCTTGGGAAAGTTATTTAATATTTTGATGCTCTGCTGTTTGTTGTTTTCCTAGGTGAAATAGGGATAATAGTCCCTAAATGATAAAGTTGATGTGAAGATAAATGACAAGATGCATATAAATCACTTAGAAACAACCTGATTTAGTAAGCAGAGAATGAGCATTTTGCTCATGTCATGTAGTTTGCTATCTTGGGAAATTAAAGCAATTTTTTTATGAAAAAGTATGTATCTGAGTTAAAAAATCAAATTACAGGGGCGCCTGGGTGGTGTAGTCATTAAGCGTCTGCCTTCGGCTCGGAGCATGATCCCGGCATTCTGGGATCGAGCCCCACATCAGGCTCCTCCCCTGGAAGCCTGCTCCTTCCTCTCCCACTCCCCCTGCTTGTATTCCCTCTCTTGCTGGCTGTCTTTATCTCTGTCAAATGAATAAATAAAATCTTTAAAAAAAATCAAATTACATTAGGTGTTTGAGAATAAGAGTTAATAAATTAATGAGAAAACCAATGAAGTATTTTTTCTGGTTTGTTTATGACCTGTAAGCAGTATGTTTACAGAGGGGAAACAACCTAACCTGTCTCCCTAACTAAATATTTTTCTGTGTGTGGTTTGAAAGCTTTTTCTTTAACTTTTTCTTCTCTTTTGTCCCCCTCTCATTCTTTCTCTTCCCCCCCCTCCTCCTCCTCTTTCTCCTTCTTCTTCTTCTCTTCTCTCCTTTCCCTTCTCCTTCTAGTTTTTCATGCCAGCTCTGCTTGCAAGGAAAGCTATAGTTAAGAAATAGTATAAAGTGGGTCCCAGAGTGGTAAGAGAGACCAAGATAAAGAAGCAAACAGATCATGTCAGAGCAATCTTCCTTCCTTTTTGATTTACCCTAAAGATTAAATAAATTACAGCCTATTTTTGAGCCAGGAGTTTATGCAAATTATAAGTGCTAAATATATTTGGTTTTTGGCTTTCCTTTATCCTGCACCTATATTACACATTGTCACGTTTAATTAAAAATAATGAAATCATAGATGTAATAATTGGATATATTTAAGGATAGCATTAGTATGGCATTTATTATTTATTATTAGTTATTTATTGTTAAGCTTTAACATGATATTAGGAGCCAAAACAAATAAAGGAGAAAATAAAATTCATCTCTTGTGCTCAAATCTAAATTAGATGAGGCGAAAATGTAAAATACATTGAACAAAGATTATTTCTCCACAACATATTATAAACCACTAGAAAAATGAGATCAAATAGAACTTAAGGCAAGGGGGAAATGATACAAAATCTCACCTACATATAAATGTATCACACAAATACATAAGTATAAGCTAAATAACACACGAAATAACGTAAAATAAAATAAAATGTGCTTAGAGATCTAGAAATGTAGAACTGGCTCTTATATAAACTGGGTCACTCTAGAATGCACTAAAATGTATTTCTTTTATGACTTTTGCAAAATAAATAAAAATTAATAAGATGCACTTCTTCATTGCTGCTGGAAAAATAAACATGTTATTACTTCTCTATAGGAATAGAGAGCAGAATATATGCATAGCACTAGCTGATAGGGGACACTCAAAAAATGTTCATTCCCTTTCTACCTCTGTGCCATGTTGTTGCTTATCATTTTAATCTTTACATCCTCTTCCTCAGGTCAAAATATTTGGACTATTTTAATCCTTCTAATTGTTTCTTAGTATCATCTTCGCATTCATCCAGAACATCCTATGTGACCATTAAGATTTCTTTCATCATTTCTATTTAGAATGAGTTTCGTATCATAGGCCGATAGAAAAATGAAGGAACTTTTTACCTATATGAATTTCCTAATCTAGCAGGTTAAATTGTCCCCCAAAAAGTTTTATCCAAGTCTTAACCTCTGGACCTGTGAATGGGACCTTACATGGAAAAAGAGTCTTTGTAGTTGTAGTTAGGTAAAAGATCTTAAAATGAGATCATCTTGTATTAATGCGGTGGGCCCTAAATCCAATGACTTGGATCATTATAAAAAGAGAACACACAGTCAGAAGAGGAGACATGCATGGAAGGAGCCATATGAAGATGAAGGCAGAAGTTGGAATCATTCCAAGCCTTGGCCCGACACCAAGGAATGCCTGGAGTTTTCAGAATCTGGAAAAGCCAAAGAATTCTCCCCTAGAACCCTAGAAAGATTGAATATCTGATGACATCTTAATTTTGGTCTTCTGGCCTCCAGAATAGTAGGAAAATATATTTTTGTTGTTTTAAGCCTCCAAGTTTGTGGTTGTTTGTTTTGGCAGCCCTCAGAAGCCAATACATGAAGTTCAATATCTTTATGCATGGAAAGTAACATTCAAAATGAACGTTACAGCAAATGTGGAAGGAAGAAAAATGTAAATAAAGTTGTAATTTATAACTTTATAAGTTTATAATTCATAAATTGCTCACTAACCCTGGGTTTCTCAGCAGAGGCACTATTGCTATTTGAGGGTGGATAGGTCTTTGTTGTGGGGAGCTGTTTTGTGCCTTTTGGGATGTTGAGCAGTATCCCTGCCTTTATCTACTAGATGGTAGTAGTGCCCTCCTGAGCCATGATGACCAAAAATGTTTCTAGAAGACCAGGACCAGGGTAAGATCACTCACCATGGGCACAACACAAGGGGATGCCAAAAACTAATTAATCGGTATAAAGAAGAGTTAATGTGATATTTAAAGCAATAGAAGTTAATGCAAAAAATTAATGATAAAATACCAAAACTTTAAAGACAGAAGTAGTACCATTACTAAATAAGCCCTGCTTGGGGGGAGGAGGTAAATTGTCCTCTGATAAGAACTACTGCACAAACCTAAGATAAGTGATGGTGCAATTTTGATGATGATTTAATCTGTTCATCATTCTCATTAGTTTCTTCATTGTTAGGAAGAGAGGTTAAGCATTTCTGGCTCTGGAAGTAGACAGATCTGCACTTGCTTAGTACGTATCCTTAGGTGTACATTAAGTTCTCAGCTTTCTTGCCTGTAGATTGGATTAATGAGTACACTTATCTATAAAATTTATGAAAATGTCTGACATAATTTCTGTAAAGTATGTAGCACAGTATTTGGAAAGTGCTCAGATGGTGGTAAACCACAATCATCAAAGAATAACTAAGAGATCTTCCTTCTCTAGTTTTAGAGAAGCTCTATTTAAATTTAAGAAACACTTGTGCAAAGACCATGGTGTGTCCCAGACATATCAAGTGTGCTAAGTTGTGTTAACTACTGTAAATGTTATCCATATCATTGTATTTTATGCCACCTAAATAAATATCACAGAATCTTAAATTCAGACCCAGCTCCACAGAATGATATCCCTACAGATACTTAATAGCGTCTAATTATGCAACAACTCTTAAGTGGTCTCTTAACAGAATTTGTGATGAATCTTAAATTATTTTTAAACTCCACTCCCATACTTCACACATGACAGAGACAATAGCATCGTTTTTCTGCTGTTTTCTGCTGAAATGACTGCAGTAAATGGAAAGGTCCCGCCTCTGGGGTAGTAGCAGTAGTGAGGGACAAAGGGAGGTGAGTTTAGAATTTGGGAAATTATATACTATAATTTATACATATACATTAACATACATTATAAAAATTATGAATATATAGACTAATTTATTGTGGTACCACATTCACAGTAAATATACTGCACACATATAAAATTACAGAAAGTATTAGATAAAATGTAGGGCCTATAATTAATTTCTTAATAGTGGAGTTTAGATATTACAAGAACAAATTTGGATATCATTTATAGAGCATATTAAAGGTCAGTTTATGACATAGATACATATACAAACACCACATTCTTAAGTAAATGGATTAACATATAATATAAAACTAAATAGTGACTTAAGCTTATAATGTTTTCATCTTCAAATTATTTGGTTGTAATGCATGTAGTTGTTGAAAGCATTGAATATCAGTGTTAATAGAGGAATTTGTTGTTATGCACTTCTCTTTTACATCTGAAAACAAAGCATATAACAGCCTTGAGATCATAACATCATCTTTCCTATAAAGAGCTCTCTGCAAATGTGGGCTAAAAAATAAGATTTATAAAAATTTTTCAATGAAGAGAAAATAAACACATTATTATATGAATCTTTTTAACATAAGTAATGTGAGATTTATCTTACATGATCAAAAGTCACTGAGAAAAAGATAAAAAGCAGAAACTCATAAAACGCAACTGGAGAACAAAAATGTCACCTTAGGAGACATCTATCCAAAATGCTGTCTTATCGAACAAGTGATAGCTATAAATGTTTCCCATTTTTATTATCCATGCCCTTCTTATAACTCATAAAACTATATAGATTTTTCATTATATGTGCTAGGAATCCTGGAAAATGATGCTTCTAGCATATTGAACAATAATAAAAGAGAAATATGTTACAACCATTTTAATAGAACTGACATCGGTACAGGAAAATAATGGCACATACATAACATACACAAGTGACTCTCTATTAAAGTGTATCTATAATATGAGCAGATTTAGATAAAATTGATCTTAAAATTATACGTTGGGTTTTTTCTTCAGTCATGTTTTGAGGACGTTTAACTTTTCCCGGAAAATGTACATGAACACTCTAATGTTCTTGGTATTGTCCTTTGAAATTCTATATTCCATCTTAGTTTTAGTTAGTCTTTATGTGGTCAATAAATAATTATGTTTAGTTATTTCTTTATATCAAAAAGATTTTAAGGAACTTAATTTTTAGTTCCTATGGGATATATTATGTGAACTAAGGACACATTAATAGTTGTTATCAGCTTAAAGCTGATTGTAGAAAAGTTCCAAGGTAAGATGGGTTTTGAAATACATCATTGCCATGAGTTTTATCTGGAGAAGAAGGAATTGGTTATTTAACAGGATTTTAGTGTGCACTGTTTGCTATTTATATTCCTTTTTAATTAAGTTCAATTCTCTTATAAGTTAAAATACTAAAGGTAATTTTTCTGTGGTGGTTTGTAGTAGAATACCTGGAAGGAAGGGTAGCTTCAAAGGAGATTAAAGTGCACTGCATTTTTATATGAGAAAGGTTGTTACACAAGTTTACCCTTCACCAAAAAGCAAACTGACTCCTTAAGTACTATAATGCTAAAAGTGCACTTGGAAATTCTGAGTTGGTTTAGATATGATTCAGATCCTAAAGCACTGGCCTTAGGATAAATTATGATGCTGGCACAACAATATGCTGTTTCCTCTCCTCAGTTATTTTATTAGACAACTATTTCCTACACATAGGAAAGTGTACAATTACGAAAGATCAGTATACTTAAGATTGAACATTTATGTCTGCAACATAAGTGAGAGGTCCAAAAGGAGTTACTGGAAGCGTGGTAAATACTATTTCCTTGTTTTTAATGCATAGCCCATGATGTGCATGTTCTTTTACAAACAATGGAAACAAAATATCTAAAATTTCCAAATTTAAAATTATCAATTTAAAGATGTCAATTCTTTGCACTTACTTTATTTGTCATGGAATAAAAAACTGACTTAAGTAAAACTTTTGCATGAATCTATGAGTTACTCTTTATTTTTTTCATCACTGACAACCTCTATATAGAGAAGGAAAGACCTTTAAAAATTCACATTTTATGTTGAATTAATGGGAATTCAAAGTTGTGATAAGAAAATCAACTCATTAAATATCGGCATTACTTTTATAGCTTTGTAAGTACTTCAATATGAGTATACATATTTCGTTATAGTAGAGAAATCATCTTTAAGATTATGACAACTAATAAGTAAATTCAGTTAAATAGAAATTTAATTTTATAACTTTAATTATTAATATGATCATTATCCCAAACATTTTTTTTAAGATTTTATTTATTTATTCGACAGAGATAGAGACAGCCAGCGAGAGAGGGAACACAAGCAGGGGGAGTGGGAGAGGAAGAAGCAGGCTCATAGCGAGGAGCCTGACGTGGGGCTCGATTCCATAACGCCGGGATCACGCCCTGAGCCGAAGGCAGACGCTTAACTGCTGTGCCACCCAGGCGCCCCTATCCCAAACATTTATTAACCATCTAACTACAAATAATGGCCATATGTATGTGTATGTATATATGTATGTACACATAATACATAGACTTTTCTTTTAATAAATGTTTTGTATGTATGTATCTATGATGTGCATGTATACATCTATGTCTATCCACATATATTAATCCAGTATAATATATTTTACATGCCCGGAAACACAGGGATAATGTAATTTTTGGTAATTTCATATTTCTTACCCAAAACTATTTTTAATTACTTATTTCCAACTTGTATATAACTCTGCGGTTTACACGCCAAGTTCTTGCACATTTTCTTATGTGTTGTTTGCAATATCCCTGTGGTATAGATATTATTATACTTATTTACAAAAAAAAGAAACTGAAAATAAAGGTACATGTGAGTCTTTCCAAGGTCACAAAAAAAAGAGAGATTAGAAACTTGCAAGTGCCTTTTTATGCCAAATATGCCATTATACCCATGTATCCCATTCCATCACTCTTGTTTTTAAAATAAGCAAAATGTGTCTGAGGAACACCAAGTGATTACAGATAGTTGTAGATCACGTTAGAAGCAGAGGTAATAGAACCATCAACATTTGAATTATCAGTTTACTTCCAAGCCGCTGCTGGATATTGCTTCCCTAGGCATAATGGCTTCCAGTAAAACATAGTCTGCATTGCTTATATGTAACAGAAATAAAAACAGCCATAAACAATTCCTTTTTCTTTCAGTTATAGCAAACCCCCTTATATAAATGTGAACATACACAATTACATCAAATAATGACTACTATTCTCAAATAATAAATAATTTTATTCTATTCTTAGAATCTTTCATAAGCTGATTTAAATGAATCCAAATAATATTTATTATCATAAGTGCTAGATATTTAATAATGAAAAAAGTAATAATCAGGTGCCTGTCCTTTCAGAGTTCATTGCCTGGCGAACACAAGCAAGTACAAAAACATTTGAATAGATCTGGAAATGTATGCTATGGTAGGAATAGCATCCCATAGCATAAGATGAGAACTCAGAGGAGGGGCACCTCACCCGGAATTGGCAGAGTCTGTCCTGACTTTCTCTAGGAAGTAACCTTTTAATTAAAACCAAATAGTGCTGTATCCATATAAGATGAATGAGCTGTCAAGGAGAAGGGAAAGGAATACTTGAATATTGATAAGGAATAGCAAGTCAATGGATGTTTGAACTCTTTCCATAATTTGGCTATTGTTGATAAATAATGCTGCTATAAACATTGTGGTGCATGTGCCCCTTTGAATCAGTATTTGTGTATCCTTTGGGTACTGATAAATGGATAAAGAAGATGTGAGATATATATCATATCTATATATCTATCTAATATATAAATAATATATATATTAGAATAGAATATTACTCAGCCATACAAAAGAATGAAACCTTACTGTTTGCAACAACGTGGATCGAGCTAGAGTGTATTATGCTAAGTGAAATAAATCAATAAGAGAAAGATGAATACCATCTGATTTCATGCATATATGCAATTTAAGAAATAAAATGGATGAACATAGGGAAGGGAAAGAAAAGAGAGGGAAGCAAAACATCAAAGAGACTCTTAACTATAGGGAACAAACTGAGGGTTGCTACAGAAGGATGGGCTAAACAGGTGAAGGGCGTTAAGGAGGGCACTTGTGATGAGCACTGGGTCTTAGATGTAAGTGATGAATCACTAAATTCTACTTTTTTTAAAAAGATTTTACTTATTTATTTGACAGAGATAGAGACAGCTAGCGAGAGAGGGAACACAAGCAGGGGGAGTGGGAGAGGAAGAAGCAGGCTCATAGCAGAGGAGCCTGATGTGGGGCTCGAACCCATAACGCCGGGATCACGCCCTGAGCTGAAGGCAGACGCTTAACCGCTGTGCCACCCAGGCGCCCCATCTACTTCTGAAACTAGTATTCCACTATATGTTAACTAACCAGGTTTATTTATTTATTTATTTTTAAAGATTTTATTTGTTTATTTGACAGAGAGAGAGACAGCCAGCGAGAGAGGGAGCACAGGCAGGGGGAGTGGGAGAGGAAGAAGCAGGCTCCCAGCGGAGGAGACTGATGTGGGTCAGGATCCGGAATGCAGGGATCAGCCTTGAGCTGAAGGCAGACACTTAACGACTGAGCCACCCAGGTGCCCCAAACTAACCAGGTTTAAATAAAAACTTGAAACATAAAAAAAAAGGAATAGCAAGTGTAAAGGCAAGAAAGTATATAATTTTGAATTGAAAAGAGCAGTAAGAGGTCTGATTACGAATTTAGTGTGGAATAGCTCAATTTTCCAAAGCACATGTGTGACATTAAGTAACATTTCCCTTTGGAAATATTAAAAGCATTGTTGGCCTTGAAGTGCAAATAGCTGTAAGAACCTCACAATGATGTAATACCTTTGCTATTATTAGATTATAATGTTTCAAAAATAGTCTATAATTTAACATGTTAGACTATCTTTAACAGCACAAATTCTATAGGAGGAAAAAAATCCCCTTTGTCCTTCAGTCACTCCTTAGCAGTTAATTAGCATAAGATGTTTGATAAGGGGCAGGGAGTCCATGTTTCCCATCATTGAAGAAGTTTTGCCTCCTAGTGGCAGTGGGTTCTAACCACTCTAATCTTCACTCTCTATCCTATTTTAAAATGTTTAGAAATATTTCAGAAATCAGGAAAAATAAGATGATGTGAAACAGAATTCCCAGGTGATCTATGACAGACGTACAGTGTGACCAAGAAATCAGTCTTTCTTTTCTTTTTTTTTTTAATCACTGAGATTTTAATTTGTAATTGCAAAATAGTTTAGGTCACACTGACCAATGGAAATATTTTCAGGAAACAGTATAATTTGTCTAGTTTTCATAAGTAGTATTAATAAAATTAAAGAATGTGCCTATCCAGAGCCAGCTACATCATTTTCAGGGCCCAGTTCAAAATGAAAAATGAGAGCCCCCTTACTAAAATATTAAGAATTTCAAGATGGTAAGAGCAACTATTACAACAAGCATGATGTCCTGAGCATGTGGCCCTATGCAATTGCACAGGTTGGACACACATGAAGTCTTTCCTGTGTATATCAGATGTATAAGTCTTTTATCTATGAGATATATGAGTGAAAACATGTGTTTTGTGTGTGTATTTATGGGGACAATATGAGTGTAGGAGCTGGTTGACCAAAAATCTTGGATAAGGGAAAATTCCTGACATAATTTTTATTTCTTTGAAAAAAGAACATCTGAAAGATGTTCCCACCACAACAAATAGGTGAAATTATCTGCTAAACTTTTTCTTTCTTTTGAGGTGATATTGGCATTTTGGAGTTAAGGAATATAGAAAGTTGGAAAGAGTCACTGGGGTACATGATAGTAAGCTGAAATTCAGTAATTCAGTCAAAAGTGTCTTCTGATATATATATCAGGAATCTATATATTGAATCATGATCTCTTTTAAAACATCAGATTATAATGATTTTGTGTATTTATAACATTTTTGTGTTAGTGTTTGTAAAATTCATGTGCATATAAGATATATATAGTTTTAGATAAAATAGGATGAATGCAGTGGTCTACTGAGCTTTTAAGTACTATGAATCTCTTAAATGTATTCTATGAAAATTTTGGGAATTCCTTTTGTGCCCAAATTATTAAGACTTTTGCTGTTTACAACACTTGAATTAGCATGACCCTAGGCCTCCATTAGACAATCATGTACAAAAAACTTTATCAGCAAAAATAGTCAGTTGTTCAGTTCACTGAGCATATTACTTTGCATGCTGCTTATATTTCTGACTACAAAATCCCTTATCTCAACTTTATTTAATTAAAATTATTTTCTAATAATATAGATTAATAGTCTACCTAAAAATTACTTTCAGTAAAATATTTTAATAAAAATTGTACTAAGCACAGCCAATAATTAATGTTGAACGAAATAGAAAAGACATGTTACCACAAAGATTTCAACATCACACTGAATTTCACGCTGTTCCTTTGAGTCATTGCAATCTATAAATTAGCTTATTTTAATCAAATATTTATTAAATATCTATTATATACAGTATCTGTAATAGAAATAGTACAGATTTTTAAAAAATGAACAAATAAATAAACTTCTTGACCTCAAGAAGTTTGTGTCATAATCTGAACTATGTTTTTCATAGGAAATGAACTGATTTGCCATAAATAGAAATAGCAAGATATTAACCTCAAAAGTCATAATTCTAATTGAAAGTGTCAAGACATAAATTTATGAAAATAAAATAAATAAGAATTTAATTGTCTTCCCAGCTTGTTCAGTGCTGATTGATTTTTAATATTATCTTATGTAGAGGCTCTCTGTTTAAATTCAATTTACTGGCCTTTCATTTGTCCCTTTTCTTTGCCCTAGAGATATAACGTCATAGTAGTGGAGAAAACTCTTACAACAGTGAAAGTATTACATTATGACACTAATAACCTTTTGGGAATGCCCAGAATTTTTCTTCTATTTTTAAAACAAGTTATTTCATTGATACAGTGGATCTATATCTTCAAAGAACTCATTAATTACTTTCTTTATTAGGTATCAAAGACTGATTTGGTTACTTATAAGGTATTCAACAAAACAGAGTTTTAAGTCCATGGCATAAAAATACTATGGTTAATCCTAAAATATTTAAGAAAAAATAAACAAAATATGCTTTGAAGTCATCTCCATTAACTCTTTCCTCTTTTTAAAATGAAATATATAGCCTTGCATATAGTCATCAAATACATACTTACTAATTGAGGGGCATCAGAACTATCAAAGTTTATTTCTAGTGTGCATTCATCTGTCAAGCAATCTCTGAGTGTGTACATATATACAGGGCCTTGTATGGGAGGTTGTCATGAGAAGATGTATAGCATAGTGAATATCAAACAGACTGGGATTAGATCCTAGCATTCCTGAAAATAGTAAACTGTGTAGCTTCTAGCAAAAGATTTTAATTAATTAAACTTCCATTTCTTTATCTGTTAATGGTCATAAAAATAACTACCTTAACATCTCTTATAGGACAATTGAAAGTAAATAAAATGAAACATATATAAATGTGTTTTAGAATAATGTCTTGTATAAGGTATACATTTTTATCAGGTAGAGGTAAAATACAAGTTAGAAAACAGCATTGGGGGTGCCTGGGTGGCAGAGCGGTTAAGCATCTGCCTTCAGCTCAGGGCGTGATCCCGGCATTCTGGGATCGAGCCCCACGTCAGGCTCCTC